>NW_022631001.1:3521880-3891984 GCF_010015895.1 Lontra canadensis
ATATATATATATATATATATATATATATATATATATATATATATATTAGATAAACTAGTTAAAAAAGAAAAGGGTAAAAGTTAAAATAATTTAATAGAAGAGGAGAAAAAAAATTGAAAAAAGAAAAAAAAATAAATTAACTGCAAGGCTAAAGAATCATGGGGAGAAAGCCATGAGTTCCATGCTTTGATTTCTCCTCCTCTGGGATTCTGCTGCTCTCCTTGGTATTGAAACTGCACTCCTTGGTAGGTGAACTTGGTCCTGGCTGGATTTCTTGTTGATCTTCTCGGGGAGGGGCCTGTTGTAGTGATTCACAAGTGTCTTTGCCCCAGGCAGAGTTGCACCGCCCTTACCAGGGGCCCGGCTGAGTAATCTGCTCGGGTTTGTTTTCGGGAGCTTTTGTTCCCTGAGCGCTTTCCGTAGAGTTCCAGAGGATGGGAATGAAGATGGCGACCTCCCAGTCTCCGGCCCAGAGGAGCTGAGAGCCTGGGGCCCCCCTCCTCAGTGCGCCCTCAGAGAACAGCGCCCAATTACTCCCGTCACCCTGCCTCTGGCCGCGCTCCAAGCTGACCGAGCCTATGACCGGTTCAAGGTAACCCCGAGCTTGGAGCTCACTCCTCAGCTCTGTCTCTGTAGCCGGCTTCCCCGTTCTAATACCTGTAAGCTTTGCGACACTCAGACACCCCCGATCCTTCTGTGACCCTGTGGGACCTGAGGCCACGCTGACCCCGCGTGGGCTTCACCCTGGTTAAGCCTCTGGAGCGATGTCCCTCAGCAGAACAGACTTTTAAAAGTCCTGATTTTGTGCTCCGTTGTTCCGCCGCTTGCCGGGAGCCTGGCCCTCCCCCCATGGTCTATCTTCCCCTCGCTTTGGATTCACTTCTCCGCCAGTCCTACCTTTCAGAAAGTGGTTGATTTTCTGTTTCTAGAATTGTTGTTCTTATTCTCTTCAATCTCCTGTTGGATTTGTAGGTGTTTGCAATCTTTAGATAAGCTATCTAGCTGGTCTTTTGCTACCTGAAGTAGTCTCAGCCTGCTACTTCTCCACCATCTTGTCTCCTCCCTCAGTGAATTTTTTTTTTTTAACTTGCTGCTTTTTAGTGTTCTTTCCTTTCTCCATATTTTTTTTTTCAAATTTTACTGATATGTCTTGGTGCAGCCTGGCTTTTGTTGATTTTGATGAAAGTTCTTTGTGCCTATGTGATTTGGATGCCTCTTTCCCCAGATCAGGGAAATTTTCAGCTATAATTTTCTCAAATAATCCTTCAAGCCCCCCTTCTTTCAGGATGCCTATGAATGAAAGTTGTTATATTTCATGGAGTTGCTGGTTCTCTAAACCTACATTTGTGATTCAATATTTCTATTTCCCTATTCTTTTCATTTTTCATTATTTTATCTTCTATATCACTTATTTATTCCTCTGCCTCTTCCATTCTTATGGTCATTATGTCCATTCAGTTTTTCTTCTCAGTTATAGCATTTTTCATTTTGGCCTGACTAGTGTTTAGGTTTTTTATCTCTGTGGCAAGTGGTTTCTATGGTTTCTTCTATGGTTTCTTAAGCTCAGCTAGTATCCTTATTATTGTTTAAATTCTGATTCAGGTATATTACTTACGTCTATTTTAATTAGCTCCCTGGTTGTGAACTTTCTTGTTCTTTCTTTTGGGAGGAATTCCTCCATCTTGGCATTTGTCCACATCTCTGTCCTTTGTGGGCTGGAAAACCTGTACCTGTTCTTATTTCCACTAGACCTGAAACTTTTTAACACTCTATGAATAGTAGACATGGAGTGTGAAAGGTTGTCAGAATTGTGCTGGTCTTTGAGGTAAGAATCTGCTGTTGCTCTGGCTCTCAGTCACTCTTATCCTATCAAAATTGTAACTTACAAAACACAGGAGGGTGAGAGTTGGTGCAAGTGGTTCAAGTCTGCAGTTGAAGTGCTGCTCCCTGAAGTCCATCCACGCTGATGGGAAGATTGAAAATGGTGTTGGTCACCTCTTTTCCCTGGAAAACGGAATTCTCACCTGCTACTATTCAGTAAGCTCTCACAGAAAAAGAAACAATCCCCCCCCCTTTTTTTTTTCCCCAGACTTCTGTCAGTCAGATCCCTGACTTTACCCTGACTGTTGTCTAAGTTGTCTGCCCTCCTGGCAGCACAGTGCTCCTGTGTTTTCTCAGGTAGCTAGTGGGTTTCAAGACTCCAATTTTTAGGAATCCACCATGTCATGGACATGGACTGATCCTAGTCTCACGAGGTCTTATGAAACATTTCACAATTTAAATATATTTCATTTGCCCCTTTGTTTTCTCATTTTCCTGTTAGGAAGTTTATTAAAAGAAGGAAAGCACCTCTAATATCTACCTACCACAAAACTTCAAACATTTTAGCTGTTTAGCAAATGTTTATAAAACAGAATGATGAATTCACTAATACCTGTATGTCACATTTAATATATTGGTTTGGTATTTTAATACAAAGCTGTGGTGGGTAGAAGATAATTTGTTTTCCTTGGTATTTTTGTTTTGTTTTGTTTTGTTTTGTTTTCTAATAAGAATGTTATACTTAAAATGTTAATTTAAAATATGCATTTTGAAATAAAATCACTTGTTTCCAACTGAGCATTAATCCAAATAATTTCTTAAGGATTTTATTTATTTGTTTGAGAGAGAGAGGGAGACAAAGCACAAGTAGAGGGAGTGGCAGGCAGAGAAAGAAGCAGGCAGAGGGAGAAGGAGTTTGATGGGGGACTTGATCTTAGGGCCCTAGGATTGTGACCTGAGCCAAAGGCAGATATTTAACCTACTGAGCCACCCAGGCATCCCAATTTATAATATATATATATATATATATATATATATATATATATATATATATCTCTTAAAACATTGCATTGTGCTAAAGTTTTGTGTTTTTTTTTTTAATTTCAGGAAGAATAAACACATTTATTCATAAAGGCACTCATCACGATACTAAGATAAATGGAGACACTGAGAGAACTAATGAGGATTACTTCAAAATAAAAAGATCCCACAATAATAAATAGTCAAAGGAAAATAATGTTTAAAAAGTTTAACCTGGGTTCATTATGATTAGAATTTTTAAAATATTTTACACTAGGAAAGATATGGGTTCAGACCAGTCAGAATGAAGTCAGTCTATAATACTGGATAAAGATCATGGGGGCTTTTACTGAGCTAAAAGTTATTATTTTACATACTTGAACAAATCCAGATTTGACCCAAATTTGAACTAATAGAAGTGGCAAAGGTTAGGCTTTTGACTATTTACCTAAAAGAAGTGGCAAAGGTTAGGCTATTGACTACCAACTGGTATAAATAAATCTCATTATTTAATGATTTGTATATCTGTACCAGTATATATAGGCTGAATAGGAAAACTGGTTATAACAATAACATCCTGACATGATGGAGTCCAAAATATTAAGTCATATATAATTTAGAATCACATTATTGCAAGGTTATTTAATTTTCTGGATGTGAACCCATACTGTTAGCCAGGTAGGTGTTCTGGAATTCAGATGCACTCTTCCAAATCTCTTTAATCCCAGTTGCAATTTAGTACAATTTTAAAGCTATTGACTGCTTTGACTTATATATTGATGGGGAAGATTCTGTATTCACTATCTGACTGAGACTTCTAGGAAAGGAGCAGCTATTCCAAGGATCTTCTTCTTACTGGATATCCATTTCTTCAGCTCAAAGCATACAGGGAAGAATCAGCTCAAAATATGCTGGGGGCATAGGTACTCATTTGTCTTTCAAATTCACAGGAAGATTTTGCTTCTCTAATCCCCAACATCTTCTCCACATCACTCTGCCCTTTGAAAATATATAAACTTCAGCCACCAATTTGGATAATTGAGTCTGAATAAGAAATAACAGCCAATCAATAATAGCTTTTTTTTTTCCACATTCGTATTATGGTGGGCATAAAGACTAGACAGTAATCTAAGTTCTCTTATTTAAATGATACCATGATTAAAACTCTAACTTGACAGCATGGTATAAAATAAAAATCATTGGTAGATATGAGACTGGTATCCACTCCCACCCCTTTTATTACCTAGCATTGTGATTTGAGAATAACATTTAAAAATCTACACACTTTAACTTCCTTGTTTAAAAAATAAGGAATTGGAATTTTAAAATCTCCAAGACTTTTTTAATCACTAAAATCTTATGATCTAATATTATTGTTATTACAATATTAAGAATACTCATTCATCTCTATATTAACTGCATGAGACTGTTAAATTCATTTTCAGTAAAATCAAATAGATAAATTTATGTTTAATTTTGTTCTAGTTACCTAATCCTAAAAACTGCACTGTTAAATGATTTACAAAGATTTTCTTTATTATTAATTTATTTTTTTTTCAGTAAAGTTACCATAGGCCCCTCTGCCAATTTTTAAACACCCAGGCAAAGAAAATTGAACAGTGATAGAAGTTACAATCATGATAGCACTTTTTTTGTTAATCCAGGACTTTTCAACTTCATTTCTTCCTAAATATTAAACCCACCAAATTTTACCTTGTAATATTGCTTCCCAGAAAAAGTGATATTTCCTTATCTCTCTAATAACTAGATATGGTCAATGAAATAGAAGCCAAAATTATCCAGACAAAGTTACTTCTAAGATATAACTTCGATCTTAGAGAAACAACTTCTCTTCTTCTGTTACCATGTCTGCTTGTTGAAATGCAGATATGCACTGGAAGTAATTTAAGTCATAAGGATGCGAGTGACCTCTTAGGAGAGTTAAGTAACAATGGGAATGAAGACTTTATCTATAATGAATTTACAGAATTTCCATATCATTCTTGGACTTAACAAGTGGAGAGAATAAAATTTGATATTTCAATGTCAATTGTGTTTTAAGTAGTTTTTACTTACTGGGCATTAATGATGAATTCATGAGCACAGTATATCTAGAGCAAGTTATAGTGTGTGTGTGTGTGTGTGTGTGTGTGTGTGTGTGTGACAAGTATTATATGGAAATATGCTCATATAATCTACTGTTAAGAGTGGTGAAGGTGGTGGTTAGGATTAGAGGTGGCAGCAGCCTCAGTGGGGATGGGTTATCTAGATTACCTAGAAAATATCAATTTTGGGGACACCTAGGTTGCTCAGTTAGTTAAGCATCTGACTCAATTTTGGCTCAAGTTCAGGGTCATGAGGGTGGAGGTAAGATGGCAGAGAAGTAGGAGGCACTGTTTAAACTGGTCCCCTAAAGTGAGCTGATTATCTGCCAAAGAACTCTGATCACCCTTGAAATCAGCCTGAGATTACAATTATACACTTCTTGATCTCTGTGGGGGCAGAAGACACCAGTGGACAGGTAAAGCAGAGTGGGAACATGGGACTGATATCAGAAGATAAACAAAAGGGGGAGGGAGCCACCAGAAGCGACCCATTGGACCCAATATGAGAGTGCCCCGTGATTGGGGACCAGCATTAACTTAGAGTCTGGTTGAAAGCACTCAAAAAGAGCAAAAGATCTTAAGGGGAAATTGGTGGAATCAGGTGATTAGGGACAGAGGCTTAAGCCCACAGACCCAAGACAGCCACCGCTGGTGCTGAGCCAGAAAAAGTGCAGCTAAGAAGCCAGGCCTTGGTCCCTGAGCCACTGGCACACTTGAGAGAGTCTGGGTGGCCACGCATGTGAGAGTCTGGTGTGGACACCAACCAACGCTCTCTAGAATCACTCTGCATGCATGCTGCACGACTGCGGTCTGAGTCACATTCCACACCCTCCCCTGAGAGAGGTCTGTGCAGGAGCTAGCCAGTGCTCTCTAAGACCAGGAGAGTCTGAACACTCCCATTCCCAAGCCAGCGTGAAAATCTCAGTATGCTGTCTCTGGTTGGAACCTCTCTGGTGGTCTGGACCTGCCCAAACAGCTACGGCAGAAGCAGCAGCTGGAAGCCAGCTCTCTGGACTAATACTCCTCATGGTTTTGGGTACAAGCAGGAGCTCCTGCAACCCTTGAGACCATGACTGGGAATGTGCTCTGCCAGTGGCAGAGGGGGAACTTATGTGCTCTGGAGCACCCAGAGGGGAATAGACTGAGGTTTTTCTTTGAGATGGAGGTCTGGGTGCAGTTTGCTTTCCGCTAAACCTCAAGTTCAGGGTGATGAGAATGAGTCCTGCATGGGGTTCATCATTCAATGGGGAGTCTGCTTGAGATACTCTCTCCCTCTCTCTTTGCCCCTCTCCCCTGTGTTCTCTTTCTCAAACTCTCTCAAATCTTAAAAAAAAAAAAAAAAAAGAAAGAAAAAGAAAGAAAGAAAGGAGAAAGAAAGAAAAAGGAAGGAAGGAAGGAAGGAAGGAAGGAAGGAAGGAAATCAACTTTCCTTGGAGTAAATCTAAGAAGGAAGGACAATGATAATTTTTTTGTTTTATTTTATTTTTAGTTTTTTTTTTTTTTAATTTCTTCCTTTAACATTATTAAATACTTTTAAGGAAACAAACTATTTCATTTGTGATTTTAACACCCATTATTTAGAGTATGTATAGGGTTGTGATGTGCCATATTTAGAGAAAAATAATTTAAAAACCAGTAACTTTTTAAATGTATTTTGTTATTTAAGAACTGGATAAAATTGCAGAACCAAATATGAAGTGAATCAATAAAATCCTGATTAATCCTCCCAACTCTTTTTAAAGTCTTTTTCTTTGTTCCTCTATGTTTACTTTAGGTTTTTGTTCCTTAGGTCAGAAGGTTGTGAGCAGGGATTTTGTGTCTTTCACAGAGTGGTGACTACACACTTCTCCAGTTCTGTACCATCCAGGAATGTCTTGTCCTGTCTTCCTTCCTTCCCTCAATCTTTCTTGTGAATATCCCAGGAGAACCAATGGAAAAATATCTAAATGGATAGGAATTCTTATGTCAGTGGACCACTGAGGTTCTACACTCTTCTATCAGGCAACATCCAGCCTTTAGCAATTCATTGAAAATTTTCACCAAGGCCCACTTGTACAAGACCTACTCATATAATGACTGTCTCCCTCCCATGCTTACCACATGGAAGCAAATATTCACACCTTGATTCTCCTTGGAAGGAGACTGACTTATCTTAAATTCTATCTATGGTCTTGTCATGCAGTTTCAGCTCTCTGATGGGTTCAGAAAATATTAATGTTATAGATTATCTGCTTTTATATTATCATTAGGTTGGGAGTGTTGGATTTTTAGCATTCTACACCTTAGGCAGTAGTTGGAAGTTTCTTTAAATCATTGTTAATATGTATTTTTGGCTCCATGCTTCCAATTTAGTCTTAACTAGTGTGCAGTGCCCTAGATATATGCACGAGCTTTGTTTCTTTTTTCAGCTCAAATGTTTTTTACAAGTTTGATTTCTTTCTTATATTTTTAGAAAAAATAAAATTTGTCTTAACCATTAATTTTACTTTACCACTAAAAGCCAAGTTGTTACTCTCCTCATTACCAATTTTAACTCTTTATTTAACCTATATTTATTGGATAGCAATAAACTTAGTTTTTTGTGCATTTATGTAACAAGCCTACGATGTTAGTATGTTCATTCAATTATAGACTTTTTTTCATGTGCATACATTTTATATGAGTGGGGTTTTATTTTTTTTCAGTTTCTGAATAATAGCTGAATATTTCACTACAGTGAAGCCTTATTTTAAAAATTAAGACCACTACTTGCCTTCATGCTTAATTAGTATTATGCATTTTTCCCTCAGAGCAAGACTTAGTTCCCATAGTATATATCTGGAAGTATAATCAATTAGTATTCTACCTCAGACCACAGGTGAAAATCATCTCTCTTAACTCAAGCATTTCTTTATAATATAGGCCACTTTTGACATATCTAATCCAATGTATATGATTCCTCTGATAATAGTCTTGGCTAAAAGAATGTCTTCACTACAGTCTATCTTTTAATTTTGAAATCTGTTTTGCTATTTATCAAAGAAACCTTAGGTAAAGCCTTTATCTGGTTTAGACTTAGTTCTTATAGTCATTTCAAAATACTGTTAGAGCATACCTATGACATTTCTATTTTAGGTACAGATTTTATACTGATGCTAATAAGAGCTATATATCAGAGCTTCGTGTTGTTGGGCCTGGGCACTATACTTCCATGCATCTTCAGCCACTGCTATAAAGCCTGGCATCTTAAAAACCAATAATATTATTTGTTGAGTGAAAGCATATTATTTTATCATAAAATTAAACTAAAAAAATAATTTTAAACAGATGATTAGATGATTTCTTCATCTAAAGCTCTTCTTATTCCTACATTTATGATGTCAAATTTTATCAAAGTCATGGATGGAAAAGGGGAATGACTTTTTTTTTCCCCTAACACTTAGCACTCTGATAAAGTCTTATATTACATTATCTCCTATTACCAAGTAAAATGTACTTCAATGACACTTCCTTCAAAATTCACTAGTTTCTTCTTCTTTTTTTTCTTTTTTTTCTTTTGCAAGAACACATATTTAAAATTTGAAATTCCTGGGATGGCTGGATGGCTCAGTAGATAACCATCTGTCTTCAGCTCAGGTCATGATCCCAGGGCAGTGATAGAGTCCCGCATCTGGCTCCCTGCCCAGTGGGGAGCCTGCTTCTCCCTCTGCATGCTGCTCCCCCCGCTCTCTCTCTTAATCTCTGTCACAAATAAATAAATAAAATCTTAAAATAAAATAAAATAAAATTTCAAATTCTAGGTAAATAAAAATATTCACTAACTTTTAACAAGAAGTTACTAATATTAAAAAAAGAGCTACTTGTATTAAAAATATCAATACTAATACTCTCACATATTGAATTACCTCTTAAATTAATGATTTCATGTGCTGATAAATTAATTTTGTATTCAAACCATCTAATTTTCCTTAGCTACCTAAATTTTGCTTTTCTTTCTACTATTTGATTTCTCAAAAACATATCGCTAATATTCCTCTTCACGTTCTTTTCTTGATTCATTTCTTCATTCAGGAGTGTTTAAGTGACTGATACTGGGTACTGGGAAAGGTTCAGGTAGACATCGTAAGAAAAATAAACATTCTCCTTTCCCTCACAGCACTTAACAGCCTAAGACTGGAAGGAACAAGGAGACATTATTTAGAAGGAAAACTTATTCCCTATCCTTCCCTAAAAGGGATGAAATCCATTTTCCAAGCCTAATAAGATTGGAGCTGAACATGTTGATTCAGTACTTTTCTCTGTTCTTTGTTCTGTTCTTTCTCTGTTCTCTGCGGGATTTTATTATCTACAATAAGCTCAGAATATCTATTTCTATATGTACTCAATTCTGTAAGAGTTAGCCCTCATGGAAGGGCCCATAGTCTTCTGTGGCCTATGGCTCTACAGGAAAATCTATTTACTTTAGGAGAATAAAGTTAGCATCTCTTTTTGTTTACAGACCTACGCCACATTCGCCATCTAGCTTTTACCAGAAGTAATGCCAACATTTTTATATCCATCTCTTTGTCTTTTGTGATTGCCTTTCAATTGGTTGTAAACTGGAGAAACTTGAATAAATTATTTGAATAGTTTAAGTGCACAACTTCTGTTGTATTAACTGTGAACTTTAAGAAATGTTCTAATGAACTTGTGGAAAAAATACACAGAAAGGCTGATTTGGGAACATTAATTATTAGGTTTTTGAAAGCTGGTGGACTTACTAATAAGACTTTAATTAAAAGATTTTTGCAGTTTGACTTTGAATAAACAAAAAGGTGATAAAGTTTACATATATCTCTAATAAAGCTCATCTTGAACCAAGCAGAACTTGAGTAACAATATTTTTTTTCCTTTTATTCTGCTTTTCAGTCAGTACAACAAACCAGACCAAGAGTTTTTAAAGTTTTAAAGACAGCTATTTTCTCTGTGCTATCCAAGAGCATAGCAAGTGACCAGATTTAAATTCTTAAAGCTAAGTATGGGACATGCAATACAAGAGTAGGTTTTTAGATTCTGTTTTCCCTTTCAGTGTTCTGAATGGCAATGGCCACTCTGCTCAACCAGCAGCAGTGATTTTGTTTCCAGATTGACAATCAAACTTACAAAGCACAATAAGCTTCACCAGTGTCAAGTTTACTTATCATCAATATAGGAAACAAGACAGACAATCCACAATATGCATGGTGATAACATGATGAAGGTCAAAAGTGCAGTTTCTGAATATCCCGAAGTCAATTCATACTTGGAATGCATATGTTACAGAGAGCAAGATGCTTGGGGATGGACCAGTTTCAGGGTCTTCTTGGGCTTTTATTTCTTAATCATGTAATTGCCTCAATCATATCTTCTAATCTTCAGTAAAGCTACACCTGACCATTTAAATGTCATTCATAAAAAAACAGGTTGTCAGTAAACAATATTGACAAGAAATATACATCATCATTTAAAAACACAATATTTATCTTGACTAAAATATATTGCCAATAATTTATTGAATTGGTGTTGCAAGGAGGATTTGAAGTAGTTTATTGGCACATATTGTTTGAATGATAAGATTTCAGAGCTTAAAATTATGTCACTGATAAACCCACTATAGATATTTATTAGTAATTGGATGAGTAAGTTTGGACATCTGTTATTAAACATACATACATGCACTCCCCATTAAAGAAAACCAGATTTAAAAAATAACAAGAACAGGGGTGCCTGGGTGTCTCAGTTGGCAAAGCAACTGCCTTCTGTTCAGGTCATGATCCCAGGATCCTGGGATTGAGTCCCATGTCAGGCTCCCTGTTCATCAGGGAGTCTCCTTCTCCCTCGGACCTCTTTCTCTCTCAAATAAATAAAATGAAATAAATCTTTAAAAAAATAACAAGTCTTCTTATGAGTTGAAAAGAACTGGTGAGTGAAAATAAAAAAGAAAGAGAAAGAAGGTGAGTATAGTTAAGTTGGATAAAGAGTAGATTTCTTCATGAGGAAAGCTGAGATCTTATAACATATGTAAATACATATGAAGGTGAAATTATTTTAAAAGCCAAGAAAATGTAGCTGTAAAGTATAGAGAAATCACTGAGTGTAACTGTTTTTAAAATAGGCTTTAGAAAATGGGGATAAGCTTTAGTTATTATTAGATCATAGTCATGACTAAGAGAAATCTGACAGAGCTGGCAAAGATCATAGAAAGTGGACTAGAAGGACCCTCAGAGGAAGCCAATGCTCTCGAAACTTTTGAGATGTGACCTTTTAAAGCTGTGGACAGAGTCCACTCTAAGAGCAATTGAAATGCCAATCTATAAAGTTTAAAACAGCTATTCTAGGACATTAATGACACTGAGTAGGTTTGGGATACAAATAGTGGGAAGACTAGTATAAAATACTCTAAAAAGTTTCTGAGTGAGTTTGAAGGTGACATCATAGTTAATATAGATAGGGGTTATGTTCTTTGAGAGAATATGTCTCAAAACTGATGTAGCTGGGGCTCTAATTGAAGGTAAAACAATAATAACAAAAGAAAGGTTGATAAAGAGAAAACATGCGGACAAACAAATAGGGAACAAGACTGGATTAGATGTTCATTTAATGGGAAAACATAATCCAGATGGGATATCAAATAAGTATAATATTTTTTTATAAAACTTTAAAGTTACACAGAATTTATTCATTTGTTAACTTTCATTATGAGAAACTCAACAAAAACTAAATGGAACATGTTACAAAGGCAAATATTTGAGTCAGTAAGCAAATCAAAAATGAAAGGAAAACAGAAGGTATTGGATGCTAACAAACACATTAGCTGACATGTTTTAGATGGAATGTAAATTTAGCTTGAAGAAAGTGATTAAGCTTTTCAATAGACCTCTCTTTGAAACAAACTAACAAAGAATGGAAACATTAGAGTCTTATCTTATCTCAGTACTGATGTAAAGGGATGACAGAAATTTTACTTTAGCTCTAGAAATTTAAAGTCTGAGGAGAGGTAATGCCCTCTGGACCCTTTAGTAGAGCAATTAGTCCTAAATAAAATTGAGGATATATAGGCTTCAGAGACAGTGACAGTTAGCTTCATTTTCCTTCAAACAAAGATGGTGCCTCAGGTGCAGGGGAGGCTTATCCTAGAGGCAGCTTTCACTGGTATAAATAATCCATAGCAAAAGTGAATTCCAAAGAGGCAGAAACAATGGTATTACATTTTTTAAATGTTTAATTAAGAAAGAAAATGTATGACACTAGATAAGACTACACACTCAAAATACCATTATAGTAACAAAAACAAAGGGTTCAAAAGGAAATTAAAATTAGGAAATTTTACTTATTATAAATGTGAAAAAGTATTTAAAATACAATATGGTGACATGCTAACCACTGCCTAATTTTTTGTTAGAACAGAAAATCTCTAAATAATATTCATTCTCTGAAACAAGAAGTCTTACTTTTAGGTGTACCTTCTTCCCATTTGGGAAAAACAAAGACAACATTAACTTCTTTGGGGGGCATCTCTACCAATTTTAAGTTCAAAGATAGTAAACTCGACAACTAGCATTGACCTAACTGATAAGACTTAATGAGTTTGGTTTCTCCAACTAACTTTCTCTTAAAAATCTTTGAGTTCCTCCTATATTCTTGGAGGTGAGAGACAACATTTGGAACCACTCACATCATAGTCCATGAAATGTCTCCCAATGCAGCAACCAAAGAAGGTGTTTTGTTTGTTTGTTTAACTACTCTTCCCTGGTTTGTGTTGAATTTTCTCCCAATACCTCTATTTTAATTTCCCAAATTTGATTTACATTGTAGCTTAAGCTTCTTAAGCCTAAACTGTATCATAAAGCACTATGTGAAGTAGCTTGACTTCAAATGTAGTCATATTCTAAAAGGTGCTCAGGAAGGAAAGATGGAGCTGAAAACAGCTGGCAAATCAAGCCATTGTATTATTTCATATTTCATAATTAATAATTATTAAGTTTTGTGAGAGTTGTCAAACACACTATAACTTGTTAAACTGATGGAAAATTTAATTCATTTAATTTCTACATGTTTAGCATGCTTTTTGAATTCACCCAGTTTTAGAACAGATCATTTGAAAGGACAAAATTTAAAGGATAATACTTAATTTGTTTTATGACCATACTTCCATTTCAAATAGATCATTTCTATGGAGCCTTGTGCCATAGAAAGCATTTTCAAACAAATTTATTAATTTCACAGTGTCTATATAAATCATTGAATATTTTTTCCTTTTCTTAAAAAGATGAGTGCACTGACTAGTAAAATTAAGGAACTCACCAAGCCTTCCTTGTTAATGAATGGTAAAGCTAATATTGGAAATCTAGTCTTGTGGGTCCACAAAGTAAATTTATGATTAATTGAAAGTATGATAAGTGTCTGCCTTCTTTCTTTCTAATGTTTAAGTTGTTATTGATAATATACCATGTAGGAATGATGATTTTTCAAAATGATGACCAAAAACCACTCTTGGGGAAGATTAGGAATGTAAGTTTAGGCATTCATAACATTAGAAATTATTTACTTGTACCTGGGGACATTTGATCTTTCAAAAATATATATAATGTTAAAGATCAACATCTGAAATAGCCACATTAAAATCCTTAAAGAACATTCCATTTTACTAAGAATAATATCTAAAACCCTTAATTATTTTAGATCTCTACCTATCTGTATTAATTAGGAATAGCTTTGACAATTAAAGCAGAAAGATCCCAAAGTAATGACCTTAATGAATGACAAAGTATTTATCTCTCACTTAAAAATCCCAAGGTAAGTAGCACAGGGTTGTTATGACAGATGTGTGAATTTATTAGCAACACCTGTTCCTTCTAGCTCACCTCTCTGCCATCTCCTGATGACCCAAAATCAGTGCTAGAGTTTCTTATTTTTAAGACAGCAGAGTAGAATGATATGTCAAGAAAAAATCTGGATTCTGTCACTAGAGGAGAATAAGAATATTTGAGGACAACTAGAAGCTACAATTTCTATTAACCACTCATATCACTCTACGTCTTAATGACTTTTTCCCCTCCATTCTGCCCTTCTTCCAGTTCATGGAGCCCATTCACTTATTGTCTTGGCTTTCCCAGCACTGCTTAAACACACATCCCCCATTATACACATGATTTGTTTTTGTTCATCTTTTTAATAACAGTGAAACAATCATTTTGCTGCTTTGGATATCATTTTGATATATTTTATATCATTTTTGATATTTGACCATTTAATGTAACATTTCAACTTACCACCCAGGCATTCGCTTTTATGTGCACTTTCTTCCGTTTTTTTTGTAGCATTTATCAGTTTCTAATTACAGATTCCAATGATAAGTAGATATAGACATAGATATATTTCTCTATGGGTCAGGGAAGAAATAGGAAGAAGTACAAATATAGGTCTAAATATGTTCACATAAACATAGACTATTAGTGTAGAAGTCAATTTTGAAGATGATATAATCTATTACTCTGTTTTGTCTTGTTTTCGCTAAAGGAGTTTGAGTAAAGAGAGACTGCATTCAACTGGGGCCATAAATACAGGTAGGTGTGAGCGCGCACACACAAACACACACACAGATCACACACATACACACACACACACACACACACACACACTGGCTTAGCCATGGTCAGAGAACATCAGCTTTCTCCACCAATTCCTCAAAATCAATTCCCTCGGGGCAAGGTAAAGAGGACAAGGAGATACTTGCATATGCAGTATGCCCATTACCCTGGAGGAAGACATTTTCTTTCTTATTCAGTACAATTATCATGCCTTTACTTTGCTCCAGAGGGAGACAGTACTTTTTTTCCCCAGACTGCTCTCTATACAGATATCCTTGAAAAAATAGTTTTCAACAAAGGGAAATCAATGCCTATGTCACAAGATGAGAAACCCATTGGAGAATTATCTCACATCAGTATGCAAAGATGCTAAGTAAAATCCTAAGCAGTAAATAAAATATAATGTATCAAAATAAGTTCAAATGACTGAACATAGGGAATATCTAAATTTAAGAGCTTTATATTTAAAAAGGCAAACAAACATGAAAGAGTGAAAAAAAATATAATGAGGTGGGATTAGTGGATACTTTCTCTTATGGAAACCAATAGAAGAGAGTTTAGAAGTTTAGCAGACAATTGTTTTGTTTACCTAACACTTCTACCATCACTGGGAATTTTAACCCCTTCTTTCTCGTCTTCCATTGCCGGCACATGTGGATCAGGAAAGCTGTCACATTCTTGTATGACTCCTTACTACCAGGCTGTAGGTGATTGTAGATGCCCAGTAATTGAGTCTGAGCTTGAGCATTTGTCCTTTCCAAAGACCCTCTACTCTAGCTATAAGAGTCTAACAAATAACAGATAACTATTTACCACAGAGCAGTATGTTTTGAACAATGAGGATTGACTGTAAGCATTTGCGCCTATCAATTGGAAATGAACCAGCTCTACAGAGAACGTTGTTTCAGTAGGTAGTGTAGTGTCTGACTCCAATTTTGATGTTTGACTGCTAACATCTTATTCCTTCTTCTTCACTTGCCCCATATCTGTGTAAACCGCATTTGAGCAATCTGATAGGAAAATCCATTGTACACTCTCTTGATGCTGTGGAGAAATTCAGCCCCACAAAATCCAGCCCCATGTGGGAACCCTAAACCCAGCAACCGCTGCACTCTAATGGCAATACAAACTGAATCCATTTTGGACCTTCTTTTGCTCAAGCCAGATGATACCTGTCCTATTCTCCCAGAACATCTTAAAAGGTATCTTTTGGAACTCTCTCAGCGAGTCACCAGTAAGGACTTCTCTGCCAGTCTTGGGTTAGAAGCTGATCCTGTCGTCCTCCTAGTAATTGCAAGACACAGTAGAATAGTAAAAATACAAGCCATATTACTAGAGGTTAAGGATAAAGTAGGTACTGAAAAAGTAAAGAGAGTAAAGAGAATAGGAAAAATAGAGCAACATTTGTTGAAGGAATAGCCATGTTACAGGGATGTGTTTTAAGATGGAGAAATTATAAAGAAAAACCTTCTGAAAAAGCAGTGCTTATAAAAGTTATTTCTGACACATGACATTTAATATATAATTTCTATAATATAAAACACATGGAATTTTTTTAAAAAGTTACCTATTAAAAGTTTTGTTATTTCAACTTAATTGACTAGAGCAGGACTTACTCTATTGTATCAGAAAAAAAATCACTTGTAGAAAAGCTTTACATCCTGAAATCTTGAATATAGTTATCTTTTGGCATAGTTGTTTTGGGTTTTCTTTTGCTTGGTTACTTGCTTTCTTGCTTTTGTTTTATTTTTTGGTTTTTATGAAGTACTCAAAATGCTTCATTTCTATGGTTTCCCTAGACATCATCTTCTAAAATTTGCTTCCTTAAATTGGGTATTTCACAGGCAATTTGCACTTATTCAGCAACTGCAGGCTTCTAGAGCATTTCCATAAACTGACCTCTTTTTGAAATCAGTGGGAATTAAATATCTAAGGTGCAACTGCAGGAGTGTGAAAGTGTATCAAGATTAGTGATCATGATCTTCACAATTCTATCCTTGTATTCATATTTCTCATAGGGAATTTTTTTTAAATTGACATTAATTGCAAAATCATCATCCAAATTGACATCTGGATAAAGAACAGTATTAAAATTAAATGATGAATAGACTCATTTGTGATTGTGGTAATGAAATCTTGTAGGTGGTTATATTTGAAATAAGTCTTGTATTTTCCCTGAAAAAAAGAAAAATTAAATCTTTGGTTTAGTATTTTGAAATAATGACAATGACTTCACACTCTGGGCTTTTCAGATAGAAGAAAAAATAATGATTAAGATGAGGATTCCTAAAACAAATATTAATAAGCTTATTTATGAATACTCTTAATTTTATATCTATAAAATAATTAAAAATCATGAATTCTATGTTTTGCCTTGATCAGGTTGTTTCAAATTATGTTTCTGCCCATCCTAGACTGTTTGAATAGAATATCAGAGAACTGAAAAAAAGGACTGATCATGTGTGGTTTTATAAACCTTCAAATAAGTAATAGAAGAAATATGATTATTATTAAGGAGAATTTGAAATCTAATTGATGCAAATTATTCTCCAGAGACCATTAGGTTATCTGCACGATATAAGATTTTAAAAATAATTAAGTAGTGAAAACCCCAAAAATGTTTAATCAGTGTAACCACATGCCAAAATTAACTTTTAATCACTTTTATCAAGTGATTGGGTCTTGGTAATAATAGGTACAAATTCAGGATAAAAAATAACATGTTAAAAATAAAAAGTAATACAGACATGTTTAAGTAAGAGCAATGAATTTTTGAAAAAATTTTATAATTATGCTTTAAAGGGTGTTCATACATCAATTAGGATTTGGAGAAGATGACTTTTCCTATAAATTATATCACTGTATAATATGGTATGTTCAGTTTGTCCTTTTGTGCTGAGAGACAGAAAGAGAGAGGGAGATAAGGAGAGAGGACTGACAGAGAGTTGTATACACACAGGAAGAGAGCTGGGTATTAGTGAGGCACTGTGAGCAACATGAGATAATTTGGAAATAAGAACAAAGCAAGAAAATGTAGTATATAAACTTGTTTTGAATAACCCATGCCCTAGCTAGGAAATAAAACAAAATTTAGTATCTTTGTTGCAGTTTGGGCTTTACTTATTTCCTTCCTGTGCAGATTTCATCTTTTCTGACAAGGTGAAAAGCAACATACTCCATGTGGAATGGGTGCACCAGTTATTGCTTCTTCAAGGAGTCTAAAATGTACATCCTGAGGGTTATAAGATCTCAATTCCTTAGGAATAAGGTACTATGTTCCTTGTTCCCAACAACAATAGTGATTAATAGCTCACATTTTTATTAAGCACATACTTGCACTAGAAGTTTCATTGGTCATTGAAGTTACCTAACTCAAACTTTTGGGAACCAGAAGGCAGGCTCTACTTTGAAAAAGCTGTTGATTTCCTTCCATAGAGTATTGGCATCAGTGAACTAGGAAAATACAGTCTAAATAATAATCTATTAAACAGTATAAACAAATCAATAGAAGTTTCTTGTTTTAAATTGGAACTAGGCTATTGATGAAATAGTAGAACTTATCAGAGAATTGGGGCATTTATTAATTATATAATCAACCTAAACACTGAGAAATAAGCTAACATGAACTTTAATCAAAAAATCCCAAGGCAGGGACACCTGGGTGGCTTAGTGGGTTAAAGCCTCTGCCTTTGGCTCAGGTCATGATCCCAGGGTCCTGGGATCAAGCCCCGCATCCAGCTCTCTGCTCAACAGGGAACCTGCTTCCCTCTCTCTCTCTGCCTGCTGCTCTGCCTACTTGTGATCTCTGTCTGTCAAATAAATAAATAAAATCTTGAAAAAAAAAATCCCAAGGCAAATAGATCATTTTTTAAACAAAGTAAGTATGACTCTCAGTCTTCCCCTGTCCACTCTACACGCAGAGATACAAGCACAGAGGAACAAAAGAGCCAGGTTTATACAGAGCCAATCACTCAAATCATTCTATTGACAGAAATAAAACACTCTCCTGAGGAAAATGGAATCACGGTTGAATGTCACAGTTGCAAACAGCTAAGTATACAAATTTTAGTTAAAATGTATTTTACTGAAGAATTCACTATTAAAATGAGGAAATAACAAAAACATCAGTAGGAAATCTGAACAAAAATATAAAAGAAAATGTCAAGTTTCTTTTTATATATTTTAAACAAAAGAAATTGCAAGGAAAAAAGTCACAGGGCGTAATTTCATTCTTGAGTTCTAGCTGGGCATCTGAACCTATCATCACCTTAAAAAATGGAAATAGAAAGATTAGCTGAAACATAAGTTATTTTCTTACAAGTCAAATATAAGAACATAACAGCCCAGGTGGTCTGATGTGAGCTATAGCTCCTAAACAGCAGTTTTTGATTCTGATTTCCAAAATTATTTAGAAAACAAAGTCTCTGATTCATAGTTAAGACATCTGAAACAGGATGACTAGAAGAATACTTCATTCTGGCAAGAAGTTATAACATAATGTGACAGTATTATGCAATTTCCTAGGAGAGGTAAATTAAACATTTAAATATGTGACTATTGCATTTTGTTAGCATGCACTTAATAAATGTAACTGAATATTTCAGGTTTATAAACTTAAGCATACTTTGTTGCACGTGGATTGGGTAAAATAAATATATGTATATTTCGATTTTGCTGATTAGATGGTGAATCTTACACAAAAGATTCCAAATTAGCCGTTCAAAATTGGAGTAATCAGCATTTTAATAAGTCCCTGAGTAATTATAAAGAAGTTGTCCCTAGACCACATTTAAAGAATCATTTTGGGACACCCACATGGCTCAGTTGGTTAAGTACCCAACTCTTGTCTTCAGCTCAGGTCATGATCTCGCAGTCATGACCTCTCTGTTGTGAGACAAAACCTCAAGACTGGCTTTTTTCTCAGTGTAAAGTCTATCTCAGATTCTTTCTTTCTCCCTCTCCCCCTCCTTGCTTTTGCATTCTCTCCCTTTCTTTCAAATAAATACTTAAAAATTTTAAAGAATTATTATTTTATAGATTTAAAGTTTTTGAACTAACACTGTTTTTATTTTAACTTTATAAGTGCATCAGTATTTATTTTCTCTCACAATATTTCCATTACATACTCATGATATAATGGTCACCATTTCACTTTAGATTTATTAATTATTCATTTTCCATTCATTCATTCAATAAACATATTTTGAGAATCTACTATATTCCAGTAACAATGATAAGCACTGAACATTTTGTAATAAGCAAGAGAAATGTAGTTATTCTTGCATTTGCTAAGAGTAAATGATATCTTAAGACTAGTAAGATAGCGAAACCAGAATGGCTCAGTTGCAAAAGCATGCAACTCATACTCAAGGGTTGTGTGTTCGACCCCCACGTTGGGTGTAGCATACTTAAAACTAAATAAATTAATTATTTTTTAAAAAGAACAGTAAGATAACAAAAATTAAAATATGATAAAATAGTATCATTCCATATCTTTATTAGAAATCCATAATATTTATTTAGAACAGTTAGAGTTGAAAATTAAAAACAAAATTACTTAGAGTAGCCTCAAAATATCTAGTGCCCCTGAATAAATCTAAGAAAATATTTGTAAGATATCTATGCAGAAAATAATGCAACCCTTTTGACAGATATTCCAGAAAACTCAAATAAACCGAGATAATATACTATTTATGATTTGGAAAACTCAAGATGTCAATTTATACTAAGTGGAAATACAGATATATTGCACACCCAGTGAAAATCTCCTTAGAAGGTTTGGAAGGTAGATGAAGAAATCTAACATGCTGATTTTAAAATTGATGAAGGGATACAAAGTTTGGGGTCTGGCCCAAATGCTCTGAAGAAGAATAACAAAATGGTAAGAATGTGCTAACAAATGGTAAGATTTATCATACAGTATAGCTGTTAAATAGGGCTATACTATATCAGGATTAGACAAAACAGAGTTTCAAGCATGTGACCTACAGGCCAATCATCATTTTTTGTAAATAAACTTTCATTAGAACATACATATTCTATACTGCACCAGGTTGTCACCACAGAGTGTATGGTCCAATGCCTAAAATGCTTTCCCTCTGGTCTTTTAAGAAACAGTTTGCCAATTCCTGAGCAAGAATAGTGAAGCAAACTAGAAAATCCGGAATTAGGCACATGTGCACATTTGTACATGACAAAGATATAATTGAAGAGCAGTTGAAAATAGGGAGAAAATGACTACAACTTCATGCCATAAATACACACGTACACACACATGCACAGTTCTCTACGTAAATGAAAAGGCATGTAAATTTGATTAAAGTCATAAATTCACAAACATCATTAAGAAAAGAAACCATGTGGTAGAAGATTATTTGCCACACATGTAACTGGCAAAGGGATTATATTAGTAATATATTTAGAATTGAAATATATTAGTATATATTTTATATATATATTATATATTATATAATATATAATATATATTATTAAGAAAAGTTAGATAACCTAATAAAAATTTTTGCAGCAAAGAAAAAAGAAAGAGAAAAGGAAAGGAGAGAGAGAGGCAGATTTCTTAAAAGAAAACTCTAAAAATCTTTAGAAAAGAGGGTACATAGATGACCAAATATTTTAAGCAAGTGGTGAATCCAACTAGTAATTAATGAAATGCACAGTAAAGCTGCAAATATATAAACACTATAAACCTAAAAAACTAAAATTAAAAAAAAATACAAGCTCTAACAATACTATGTTGGGAATAATTTGGAGCAATTAGAGTTTACACTGGCAGTAAAAATATAATAGCCAGGAAAAATTATAGTTTTATTTTTAAATCTGAAGACACTAAGAACAGCAAAATCTAACAACAGGTGTTATTTTTTATAGCTGAGAATTCATAATCTCTTCGTTTAGGGAGTTCTACCACTACCATAAACATTTATTCTATAGAAAAATGCTCATTTGCACAAACAAATAAGGACAACTATGTTCATAGTATCATTATTCATGACAAATAAAATGAAAACAACCCAAATGAGATCAAGAAAAAATGAACAAATAATACATTTATGCAATGAATATACCAGAGCAACCAACATTATAAACTACAAAGTAACTTACATGAATTTTTAAATATTATACTGAGTGGAAGAAGGTAGAAGCAAAATGAATAAATACTGGATGATTTGATTTCTATAAAGTTTGGAAACAGGTGAAACCATAGTATAGAGTAGCTACATCGTTGCTTTTGTGAATTTGTTATGCTGTACATCTGCATTTTTACACATTCTGTTGGGATATATTTTATGATTTAAAATGTTTAGAAATTAAAATCTTCAGTAGAAAAAATGTCAATAGCTATTACAGGAAATTCACAGAAAGGGAAATCTGAATGACTGTTAAACATATGAAAGAATACTCAACATCAGCAATGATCAGAAAAATTCAAGTTAGAACTAGATATAGTTTTCACACCTGCCAGCTCTGCAAGATTTTAAGTCTGATGACATTTCTTTTACCAGTGTTGGATATATGTGAAAATATATAATTAATTTGAACTGCTATTGGGAGTGTAAATTGTTAAAATCACTTTGGAGAGAAATTTGATTCTACCTAATTAAAGATATAACAATGTGCATACTTGGAAATCCAATAATTCTGCATTAAGAAATCTACACTGAGAAAAACTTTCCCACGTAGCAGACAAGGGGACAATTTTATGAATGTTCACTGCAGGCCTCTTAACATTATAAGTATACAGATAATGCAACCATCTTTCAGTAGAAGTATGAAAAAATAGATACATATTTATCTATTTAGTGAAAGAATATATTTAAGCTGAAATCAGTAAACAAATACTACATATATTGGTATAAATAAATTTCAAAAACCTAATGTGGAATAAAAATTATTTGCTAACTATTTCAAGTATGGTAGGCAAATTCATCCCTTTCAAGAGAAGGGAGTGTAGAGTAAATGCATAGCTACAGATAATTAGTTCCTTTATTCTATCAACATGTCAAGAGGGGAGAGTTCTACTCAAAATGAGAAAGGTAAGATAGTGCTAGAGATTTGTGTCTTAGAAGAATAGGTATGAAATCATCTTGAAAAGCAGAAGAGTGAAATCCTCAGAGAAATTAGCACTTTTACCACTGGGGCCTAATTCTAGTTTGAGTTTTATGGTACAATTAAATGGAACCCAGTGAGCAGGGACCTATGGTTTTCACTAGCCATGTTCAGTTACTGATGTGAAGATGCAGAGAAGGTAAAATTTGTACATCACAGGGGTTTAGAATTTTTCAGGCAAGTGCTGTGAGGTACAAGAGAGTAAAGAGTTTATGAACTGCATGGTTCTGGTGGGGAGGCATGAAATGTAAGCTAGAAAACAAGAAAAAGAAAAGAGGAATTGGCAAATTGAATAACTGGATTGTTTATTGGACAGAAAAAAAGTGTGCAGTGGTTGCACTCATGTAAAGGAGCAGAGAAAATAGTAAATTTGGTGAAAGAATTGAATATGTGAAGCTAGGATTTCAGAGATGATATAGTAACTGGTAAAAGAAATGTCTAACACATGAGAGATAAGTAAAGTGGAATCAGGTAGAATACAGGAAGTATAGATGCCAAAGACCTAGGAGGCCAGGGAATTGAATCAATCCTTAATACAGATTTAGACCATGTCAAGAATAATGACAAAAATGGTGATGTAAGAGAAAACGGTAAACTAGGTGACAGAATGAGGAAAATTCAAGAATGAAGAGGAGTGATAGGGTGTCTGCATGTCTCAGTCGGTTGAGCATTCAGCTCTTAATTTCAGCTCAACTCATGATCTCAGGGTCCTGAGACTGAGCCCTGTGTTGGGCTTAGGCTCCACACTCAGTGTGGAGTCTGCTTGTTGCTCTCCCTGTTCCCCTCTTCCTCCTCTCAATCTCTCAAATAAATAAATAAATAAATAAATAAATAAATAAATAAAATCTTCGTGGGGGGGAAGAATGAAGGGGAGTGAGAAATTGTAGTACATGCCAACATCAAAGACAGCTAGGAGATAGTAAAGACTAATGGCATAATTTGGAAGAATTCTTGGTTTTTGGGATTTAACAAATAGTCTGTATATTCAGATGAGCTATAAGGACACATACCATCTTCAGGCCTTGTCATACATGGAGTATGACAGCTTACATTTTGAAGGATGCATTGGCTGTCACATCTTCAGCAAAATAAGATGGTAACAGGGGAATTCAGAGAAGGGTTTGAAGCTGGGTAGAAGGTGGGGGCCGCAGGTGACAAAAGATATTGCAAGGTGAACAACAGTAAGGTTTGGAAGTAGGGGAATGAGAAAAAATTAGGTCACTAGGGAATTTACAGTCGATGGGGATGAGATTCAGTGATGAGAGATTTATTGGAGGTTTAGACTTACTAGTAACAGGAGATTTACAGATATTCCACAATGACATTTTTCTTGAATTTTCCACAGGAAAGATAAATCATCAGTTCAAATTAGAGCTTCTCTCACATATTCTTTTTTAATATTAGTCTTATGTAAAAGTTTGAGATATGAAAATATGTAGTATACATACAAATAAAGTTGGTAGAATTGGAATACTTTTCATGTTCCTTAAAATAATTTAATACTTGTAAGAAATAGAATAAAATTACAAAATGTCAGTCTTCTGTTTTATGTTTAAACACTTGAATTTATAGAATTTTTTTTAATTTTTCATTTTACTCACTTATTTTTGCTACAAAATTTAAAGTAATTTTATTTTATTATTGATTTATTTTTATTATGGTAATAATATGTAACAAAATCTACCCTCTTAACAAACTGTTATAGGTACAATATAGTATTGTTAACTATGGACACAAAGTTGTACAGATCTCTAAACCTTATCCATTGTGCATGATTGAAACTCATGTAAATAGGACCATGCAATATGGCTGGCTTATTTCACTTAGCATAATGTCTTTCAGGTTCCTCCAGATTGTTGCAAATGACATTTTTCCCTTCTAAAATTTAAAGTTTAAGATCATTTGGTAATGCCTTAAGAGACTTTTAATTTCCCCAAGACAACATGTTGATTTTCAAAGGACATTTATCCTAAAGTCAGACTGAGATTGTACTGTTTTTCCATTTAATGATGCAATCTTTTTAAAATTACTAAATCTGGTTTTTCGTTAATAATATGAGACCATATAATTATTAGGATTAAATGAGTCATGTAGAGTCCCTGGTTCCAATTGGTGCTCAAATTGTTAGTCCATTTGAAGTTCCTGGAAGTTAAACAATGGTATCTAATTACAGTAGTATAAAGAGAACTATTTAAGCTTATTTAATTTGAGAACCAGGCTTATACTATTGAATGCATTCTCCACTTAATTCTGAATAAATATATAAATGATAGATGATAGATAGATGATGATAGATGGATAAATAGATAGATATTCATTTAGAAATCACATTATACTTTTTCAGTTTCTACCTAATAAAATATTAAATGTCTCAGCCAAGGAAAAGATTAAAGAAAATTTTAAATAATAAGTAGGGCAAAATGCTATTCTCTTAGCAATGAGTAAGGAATTCTTATTGACAAAAAGATGCTATCCACTTCAATGGAAAAATTCCCAAGTAAGCATACTTGAGTTAGCAGCTGGTCTATAAGTGGTTTTACCTGATTTAGATGACATAGGAGCCTGGGAGTGGGGGAGAAGTATTACAATTTTTAAAAAGAGTCAAAAGAAGGAGGGAGGAAATTGAGGCAGCATTGTACTTCAAAAGTTTGGGCTTAGTAAAATGTTACCATTCTTTTCACCCTTAAACTCTTGAAGAAAGTTACAAACTCCATAAAACCTTGGTGTAAAAAGTAACTTTGTGAGTAAAGTAGGGAAAATGTGAGTGTATGGAGTGTATGCAGAAAAGAATCAGTACTTCTTTTTTTCTAAATTAGAGACAAGAGTCAGAAGAATAGAAGGGAAGCTCTAAATTAATTTTACCCAAACCTCAAAGGGCCAGAGGCTCCATCTGATAATGAGATGGTGGGAGTACACTAATTCCCTTTTTTCTCTCTAAACAGAGAACTCTTTGTGTGATTGCACTACACTTCCTGCACCTCAACTGTCCTTTTGAGGACTCTAAAAGTTGTTATTTTTTACTTCTGTTAGTAATTGTAAACACTGAATTTCCTGTAGGCCTATTTTCTCTACTGTATCAGGAGCTGACCTGTATAACTGAATCAGGTGGAATCACTGAAGCATGTAATTCGTTTCAACGTGTTTCTCATAATAAGACAAAGTCTAACCACTGCTCCTGATCTACTTGTGCAGATCACCAGCCTCTGGGAGTAGCTATTTGTTCTTTTTTTTTTTTTTTTTTTAATTCACAAAAGCATCTTATAAGTTTCTTCTTATGAAGTACATAAATGATAAACTTAAAGCTACATTCTAACTAACTTTATTGGACACGAGGGAGCTCACAGGAATTAAAATAATATATATATCATGCTTTACCACCCCCAAATTTTATTTCTGTATTTTATCTTATTTTATTTTTGCAATAATCCTGTTAATTAGTTAGATATGCATTTTTATCCTCATTTTGCAAGTGAAAAGACAGAACTTCAAGATGTAAAGGGTCTGCTCAAGATCACAGAACTACTGAGACTGCAGAACTCCACAAATTCTCAGGTACACTGTTCCCAAAGCCAGAGTTCTGTACACAGTACAGTGAGTTTCTCCCTGTACAGCAATTACCAATGTATAAAGTTTCATGATCATTTCTCTTAACTGGGAGGTTTAATTAATCTCCTATTGTTTTACTTTACTTTTTTTTTTTCCCAAGAAATAATTAATTAAAGAAATAATCCCGAAGTGAAATTATGTTTATTTTTCTTATGTACAGAGTCTACCAGTGACTTTTTAAAGCAATTTTAGGTTTAAAATCATTTGATTATCTGGTCCTAGCCTGCATATTTGAGGAAGACAAGATGAAGATATAAACAAATGACAGATTCTAAAATAAACTCTAAACTATGAGTTTTTGACTTTTGGGTATTTTTAACAGGAATAAATTTGCAAAGGAAAATCTGTTCTTGAATGAAATAGTGCTTGATTTATGAGCAAAAATCCTCAAGCAAAGATAACAGAATATAACTTTAGGAACCAAGAGTTCAAAAAGAATAGCATTGTTTGGACTTCATTTGGTCAAACATAATGTTTATTTGTATTTCTATTAGGCTATAGAAAATCAACGTAAATTTTGTTAAGAATACATAGTCTAATATTTTACTTGTGCTAAGAACAAGTGTTTTGGAGTCAATATAGTAAGATGTAAACCATCTCAGGGCACCTGGGTGGCTCAGTTAAATATCCAACTCTTGATTTTGGCTCAGGCCATGATCTCAGGGTTGTGGGATTGAGCCCTGCATCAGACTCTACATTCAGCGAGGAGTCTGCTTGAAATTTTCTCTCTCACTCTCTTCACTGACTCTGTCTCTAAAATAAGTAAGTAAAAGTCTTAATAAAAAAAAAGATGTAAACCATCTTTGAACTCTTAATTGCAAAACTTTGGATATGAGACATGAATATTTCTAATTATTCTTATTTTAGACTGAAGACAATACTATCTACCTTATGATATCATCATGAGTCATCAATGAGTCAATAGATGTACAGAGCTGAACACACTTCAGTTCAGTACGTGACATGGCTTATACTAAATAAATACTGTTCCTTTTCCTCCTCCATCTCTCTTTCATTTTCCTTCTTTCATAATTTTTTTTTAAATTTTCAATAAAAAATAATTTGCATTGAACTTCCTTTCCCCCTTCTGTTCAGGATAATTATTTGAAAGGAATTCTTAGCTCTCAGTTCTTGGTCTAAATGACTTTTAAAAAGTAATCTTCTAAGAAGAAAATATAAAACTTACCATATCAATGTATGTCCATCACTGAATTTACAAAAGTTAATGGGGGCTATCTTTACCACATTAACTCAAACTCCAGTCAATAAAGAGGAGTACGGTGATACAGATTTCTACAGTGTGGAAATCAGTGTATTTACCATGATACAGATGCTTGAAATGCAGCTTTGTAGAGACTATTCAAATGTGTCCTCACAGGAATCTCTATTTGATGATATTTTTAAAATTAGAATTTCAAAACTGTGTTCACCCTGATTTTTTCATGTGAAACTTATTATTCCATTAAAGATTTGTCATAAGTGATTTCCTATCTCTTCAGTATCAAAATCATTTTGCAATGTTATGAAAGCTTAAAATATATTTTGCCCTGGTCAATCTATAAATTGTGTATGTGTGAAAAGAATCTTAGATATCTTGCCATCTCCATCTGAGGCCTGCAACTTTAGTATTACTTAATTCTAATCTCAAATAATATGAAACTATCAATCCTATCTCTGATAAACATATGAATCATTTAAGTCAGCATAGTAAATTTCCATTTTACAGTATTGTTAAATTCCCAAAATCACAAGTTTAAATATTTTTTATTATATTAATTTTTACTATTATTGAGTTTTAGGAATGATAAAGCTCATGGAAACAGCTGTAATAAATCATCTGCATAGCCCGACAATTGAAGGCATACTTTGACTTAATGAGCACACAGAAATCCAAAAATTAGTCTTTGCTATGTTTTTAGCTTAAAAGAAATACATTTGTTCAAATAATTTGCATAAAACAAATATTTGATATGCACTGAATTCAAATGTTTTATCAGATGGTTTAAAAACTGTATCATATGACATCCTTACAAATGATCTTGCATCTTTATTTAATAACTAATAAATAATAGTTTCATTATTTTCCAAAGCAAAGAGGAATTTTTCCCTTAAAAATAACTTTTCCTTTGCAAAATTTATGCTTAGAAAGTGTCATATAGTTGGGTCAACCTCTTCTCTAGCAACTGTGTTGATAATCAGAATACTATAAAGTTAATCACCCGTCACTGTTACAAATGTTTCACTTCTAAAAATGACATGTGAAAAACCTTAGTAATTAATGAAACCTTGGTTAATAATAATTTTTAGTTCTTTCATATAATTCAGAAGGCTATTTGGAGAAATTATATAGATAGAATTAGATCTCTTTAAAAATCTAAGAACTTTAATTCTAAGTCTTAGAGAATATTTTAATGATATAATCAGAGATATGATCAAATATTTATGCTTAGTGATAATTATGGCAATGAACTTTGTTTAATAAATATTAGAAATTATCTGTCAATTATATACCGAATAGTAATGATTTGTCTATAATCTAGAAAATCTAAGCTAACCATGCACTAGAATGTCATGAAGTCTTTTTTTTTAAAGATATTTATTTATTTATGTAAGAGAGAGAGTACACAGAGGGAGAGGGAGTGGGAGAAGCAGACTCTCCACTGTTCAGGGATCCCAATGTAGGGCTTGATTCCAGGACTCTGAGATCATGACCTGAGCTGAAGTTAAATGTTTAACTCACTGAGTCACCCAGGTGACCCTACCATGCAGTCTTTAAGTTCATGTTTTCAAAAATAATTTGATGACATATAAAATTTTCATGACATAATTTAAAGTGTAAAAGTAATGAAAAGGTGCATATACATGCATAGATGTGTGTGTGTGTGTGTGTGTTTGTGTGTGTCTGTGTGTGTGTGTGTGACATGAGAGACAGAGAAAGCTGTCAAAATTGGGTGCAGAGTTACTTTCTTCGGGCTTATCAAGAGAGGCCACTTTGATTTAGTACCCCCAATATCAACTCATCCTTTTGTGGAAAATAGACACTAGAGAGAAAGGGTAAAAGAATCCATGATAAATATAGGTAGTGACAGCAAGAACAGACAATTGGCTTCACTTTATTTGGTTGAGCATCCTGTGAAGAATAAGGGCATTATATCATCCTAGATCAGCTTGTTCTCCAGTTTGTTGGCTGAACAGGGATGAACTAGCATTTCTTGTTTTTAAGTGAATACCCTGGAAAGTAACTGGGTTTGAATAACCTAAGCCTATCCCAGCAACAAAATTTAGGAAATGTGGCCCTAAGAGAGCTGCTAACAGTAGTAAGAGAAAGTCAAGAAGAAACCAGATCACCCACATCAAGCAACTGTGGAGAGCAAAAGATTTTTGCCTCTGAAGGACTAGATATTCTTTTAATATGTCCCTATTGATCTGAGTCCTTCTTTGATTTCAGGCATAAGAAGAGGTTCTCAGTTCACCTTTATAAAAACTGCATCAGGGGTACCTGGGTGGCTCAGTGGGTTAAAGCCTCTGCTTTCAGCTCAGGTCATGATCCCAGTGTCCTGGGATCGAGCCCCACACTGGGCTCTCTGCTCTGCAGGGAGCCAGCTTCCTCCTCTCTCTCTCTCTGCCTCCCTCTGCCTACTTGTGATCTCTGTCTGTCAAATAAATAAATAAAATCTTTAAAAAAAAATAAAAAGAAGTATAAAAACTGCATCAGTCTTGGAATAAGTTTTTTTTTTTTTTTCCAAAAAGTCCTACTTACTTGGATCTGAACACTACTTAGAATCAAAGATCAAGATGCAAAGATATAAGGTATTTTAGGCTGTTCAGATTGTTATACTGAAAATACAATACACTGGCATAAAAACAACAGAAATTTATTTCTTATAGTTCTGGAGGCCAGGAGGTACAAGATCAAAGTTCCAGGAGATTCTATGTCTGGTGAGGCTCCACTTCATGGTTTGTAGATGGCCATCTTTTCCTTGTAGCTTTACATGGCAGAAGGAAAAGGTGGCTCTCTGGGGCCTGTTTTATAAGAGCATTGACCCTGTCCATGAGGACTCCAACCCCGTGACCTAATCATGTCCCAAAGGCCCAGTTCCAATGCTATTATACTGGAGATTAGGTTTCAACATACAAATTTTGGGTACACTAATTATCTATAGTACTAGACATCCTCCTTTGTTACTGGGCTTTCATTATTTCTTACTCTTTTCAGCAAAGTTAAGCATGATCATTTATTATGTATATAAGGCATATTAATTACATTATATATTATTATATATAAATTATGAGTTTATACTGGAATCTTATATCCCTTTCCAGTACCACATGATTCTTCCCTTGTAATCCTCCTATTGTACTTTTGTATTCCTTTGTCCTACACTAGGAATTCTGGCTGCCAATGATACCAGTGTATTTACTCATTTACTCAATACCACAATGTATAAAAAATAGTTACAAAATTCATACATCCATACCACTAAAATAATGAAAACTGCAATTAACATTTAATATTTTTGTAGTTCTTTTAAATTTTTATAGGCAGTGTATAGTAAAAATTATTTGGCTTAACTTTACTTCTTCCTTAGTGGATATGTTGTTAATGTGATATATTGTTATATTAATATATTTGTTTTTAGAAATCAAAAGCATAAGAAAAGTTATATTTTAAAAAATGGCACTCACTCATGTAACTGATACTACTCATCCTCTCTAGGCAACCAAAAAAATTAATGGTGTATGTTTTATCTTTATTTTCTTTTTTATTATTTTTTACAAAAATAAGCAGATTTTCCCCCTTCTTCCTTAAAATATGACATGTATCACTTTTTTTTAAATAAGTTTTATTTTTTAGAGTAGCCCTACATTGAAAGCAAAATTGAGTGGAAAGTACAGAGTTCCTATATGTCTTCTGGCCTCACAAATATCCCCTATGATCAACATCTCAGACCAGAGTGGTACATTTGTTATGGCTGATGAAATTACACTAACACATCATTATCACCCTCAATCCACAGATTACATTAGGGTTCACTCTTGATGTTACACATTTTATGGGTTTTGACAACTTTGTAAAATGATATATATCCACTCTCATAGTATCACACAGAGTAGCTTACCCTAAAAATTCTCTGTACTCTGCCTATTATCCCTCCATCACCCTAACCCCCAACAACAACTGATCATTTTACCGTCCCGATGGTTTTTTCCTTATCCAGATTGTCATGGATAGTAACATAGTGGGGTAGCATTTTCAGTTGTGTTCATTCACTTACTAATAAGCATTTAAGTTTCTTCCATGTCTTTTCTTCTATGCATTTTTATGGCTTGTTAGTTAGTTTGTTGTTGTTGTTTTAATAACTGAATGATATTCCATTGTCTAATGCACTACAATTTATTGATCCATTCATTTACTGAAAGACATCTTGGTTACTTCCAAGTTTGGTTAAAAAAAAAAAACCTGCTATAAACCCAAATGGATGTTTTCATGCAGATATGCATTGTCTATTATTTTAGGTAACTAAGGAAATAATTGCTGGATCATATAGTAAGATTATGTTTATTTTGTAAGTCTCCCAAAGTGGTTGTACCATTTTGTATTCCCATCAACAATGAGTATTCCTATTCCTCTTCATTTTGCTTGCTTTCTTAGCAATATATTGTGTAAATCACTGCATATTAGCTTTTAGAGATTTTTTCTTATTTATTTTTATAGGTGTATAACATTTCAGTGTTTGAGTGCACATAGCTTATGTTTATTTAACCATTTTAGTGTGTGTTTGTTGTGTTTGGGTATGTTATGTATGTAACTGCTTCACAAAGTAGGCAAACTTAATTCCAGGGAAGTAGATAAGTAAAGATGTATATCTTTTCTTTTTTTTATAAGATTATTTCCTTTTATTTTATTTTATTTTTTTAAAGATTTTATTTATTTGACAGAGATCACAAACAGGCAGAAAGGTAGGCAGAGAGAGAGAGAAGGAAGCAGGCTCCCTGCTGAGCAGAGAGCCTGATGCAGGGCTCGATCCCAGGACCCCAGGATCATGACCCAAGCCGAAGGCAGAGGCTTTAACCCACTGAGTCACCCAGGCACCCCAAGATGTATATCTTAATATAGGATGAAACTGTTCACAACTCAAATGCCACCTGAATCAAAAATTGTTCCAAGGAAGTTTGCATATATCCATGATGCTCTGACTCTCCACTACATCTTGTCCTGATATAATATCTATAAGGCTTGTTTGAGATTTCTTATTCTATTTCAGTCTCCATCAGTCTTTTTCATTCTAAGTAATTTATAGTTTTCCATATGTGGTCAACCATTGACATGTCTATAGATTATCTTGTTTCACTTAAATTATGTTTTTCCTTTTATTTTTTGTTGTTAATTGCAGAGACTCAGATACTTCTATTGATTTATAGTGCTTACTCAATGGCAAACAATATGCTGTGCTGTACCTGTTTGCACATACTATATTATCTCTGTGACTTGGGACCCTTAGCAGTTAGGTTGATTTTTCTCTTTCTTTAATTTTCTCCATGTCTCTCTTTTTCCTAAGTAAATGGAAAATTATATATATTTTTAATAAGAAAAAATCAGTTGTATTTTAGAGTTCTCTGTTACTTATATATACATTTATCTTTATGAACCATTAAAGGTGAATGGAAAGGTAACTTAAATATCTCTCTGTCTCACTTTTTTTTCCCCTGAACAAGATTTTGTTTAGTTTTGCCTGGTCTTAATTGCTGTTGTTTCAGGTATTGTGCTATGGGAAACTATGCACACGATAACCACTGCTCTGAAGTTAAATGATGTGGAAAACAATAAACAATGTTATTTGTATGTATGGTATTTTGATCAGGATGAGATACCAAAATACATGAAGTCCTCCTCCCTTCCTCCCTACTTTCCATCCTTCCTTCTTTCCCTTAGTTTTTCTGTCTTCCATGTATTTATTCCTCAAATATATACTATTCACAGGGCACTGTGTAAGATGTCTCAATAATCTTATATTAATTTTTATATGTGTTTTGAACACCATGTTAGATCATATTTTCAAAAACATTGTATGAAAGAAGCTTGCAGTGTATGTATCTTAAATGGATTTCAGTTGGGAATATAGCAAATCATATTACAATATCTATCTCAATGAATTTATAGACTTGAAACTATAATGGAATTTTTATTTGGCATTATAACATAAAAGAAGACATGAATTATTAGCCTAAATTTTTATATATATACATACCTCACACAAAATATAGAAATTTTACTTGAGAAGAAATTTACTATATATGAAAATATATTTTCTTAAATTAAGTTTAGTGAATCAAGCCCAAGACTTCTTGCTTCAATTTTCATTTTTTTTCCTTATGTTGCCATTCACAGCACGAAAAAAAAAAAAAAAGTCCCATAAGCACAGGACCATTAGATAAAAACCATTTCACTGAAAAACCTGTGCTTAAAAAGGATTATCTGATCTACAGTTTGGGATTTTGCATGTTGTTAGATGACTAAGGTCCAAGTCGCAGTAAAGCAGCCTTTTGCCAAATGCATATAGGAATATAAAAATTAAACAGCAACAACAAAACAATAGCAACAACAACAATAGAGAATATCATGATTCTGAAAAACAGTACAATGAGGACTGAATGGTCTCCTGACCAGCAACATAGTTTTGCTAAAACATGATTGTTTTTCTGTAGGGAAAATTACTTCAAATTATCAAAGATCTATAGCCAAAACATGCATTATTAATTTCATGTATTTATTATCATAATATATACATTTAGTACCCAATGCTGAGTTAATTGATATGATGTGTGTATAATGGGTCCCTCTTCGCAAAAACAAGTGTAAAAACCTTTCTATCAATTGCCTATATATGCAGTGCATCATCTCAAATCAAGAATAATAAATATGTCAGTAGTAGATTATTAGCTTGCAACAGTAACAGGACAATCACGAGAATCCTTCCATATTGTATAGGACAAAAAGATAGTGTGATGTAGTATATCAAACTGTGTATTTGTAACCAGACTGAATTGGGTTTAATGTATTGTTCATATTACTGTCTGTGTATCCTTGGGCCATCTATGTAACTTCTTTCCAAACTAATTTCTTTTGTATGTAATATAGAAATAAGCACACCAAAATCGCAAAAATTAATAAAACAATGAAAATTAGAAATTGTGAAATTCCATTTGATTCAATTCTGGTGACACTGGTGTCATATGTTCAGAGTTGCCATCACTACTTTCAGTCACCTTTCTCTATTTTCATTAATAAATATCAAAACTTTCCAGTTTCTCTTTATGTCTTTCTTATTTTTATAATTTGCAATTTCAGCCTATCTTACATATGATTTGAAAGTGTTTCACATTCTACATATGTTTTTCATTTTTATTTATTTATATGTATAACCTAGCTTCACTTAGGATTTAACACAAAGTGGCTATAGGTGATGAGAAGTAGATCATACCTAATCATACCTAAATATTCAATGGAAATTTTCAAAAATGTATATAATTTGACCCTCAGTGTGATTCCTGTCATCACCATCAACACCATTATCCACTGACACTTAATTCAAGCACTAATCTGAAACTCTAATTCTAGCTGTTGTTCCTTTTGCATAATATTCTCAAAATTCTTAATTTTGAGTTCCCATACTATGCTTTTATTTAGATATGCCTTTCAATTCAGTCAATTTGTAAATATTCCCATATAATCTTAATTTATATCGATCATATAATCTATGGGTCATCTAACACTGTAGGTATATATTTGGCACTATTTCTCGCTTACCCTCAATGTGCTGTGTATGGTGCTGGATAATACAAACACTTAGTGGAGATGATGTGGCAAGGATTCAGTTATCATGTCAAAATCTTAACTACATAGATTCCAGTATCTTTTAATTTGAAATATGATGCTAATGGCTAATCAAAGAAGAGAGAAAGTGGCCTAGAGATCCCCTATACTTTTGAGGAAGTAGAATACCAACGAATTCTAAAAGAAGATAGAGTCCAAATTGTATGTCTTTATTGCCTTCTAAATCTTTTTAGTGTCTAATTTTAACAAAGTTATATGAATATACTTATGGTGAGTTATTTCTGCAAGTATTTTAATGAACAAAGTTCCTCTGTTTCACTTTTTTCCCCCATTTCATTTTCACCAGAAGTGACTACTTTTAATATCTTTTAGGCAATTATTTTGGGATATATATATATATCTACCTAGATATATATATATGTAGTTTCTATGTAGTATCTATCTAGATATGTAGTATCTATCTAGATATATATATATATCTGAAAACACAAACTAATGTTTATTCCTTAGGCTTTTTGGTTTAAGGTATGAATTATTTGCTCCTAGAATGGAACAAACATTTCCATAGACACACCTTTCCCTCAACCTCATTCACCACACAAGCACACCTTCCTCATTCACTTATCCTCGAAACAGGGTCATGCTGTAATTTTGGCTAGACTGACATTTGTTGTTTAATTCACTATAACTAAATCCCATTTACATCTGAGCCATTTAGTTAACTATAACTAACCTTTCTTCCTACACCACCTTTTGTTTCCTGGAAGGTAGTCATTTGTATGATTTTCATTAAAAAAAAAAAAAGAAAGAAAGAAAGAAGAAGAAGAAAAGAAAAAAGAAAAGAAAAGAAAAGAAAGATATCAACAAGAGGGGTGCCTGGGTGGCTCAGGGGTTAAAGTCTCTGCCTTCAGCTCAGGTCATGATCCCAGGGTCCTGGGATCGAGCCCCGCATCAGGCTCTCTGCTCAGTGGGGAGCCTGCTTCCACCTCTCTCTCTTTGCCTGCTTCTCTGCCTACTTGTGATCTCTGTCTGTCAAATAAATAAATAAAATCTAAAAAATAAATAAATAAAAAGATATCAGCAAGAAAATAGTCCTCAGTTATCTAAATATCCCCTTGAAGTTTAGACATATCATGTGTCTCACTAATTAATACTCCTATGAAAGTCCTTTCTGGAGACTGTAATCACACTCCAAACAAATTTGTTGGCCTTCTCCTTCTGTGGCATATGGATCCTTCTTCACTATAATCTAAAGTGTTCCTTTACCCCTCTTTACTTTTGAGTGTCCTGTGTCTGTGTCTTCTGTTTCTCTTTATTTTCACACTTGTTGGTAAATTACATCCTCTAGTAAGTATATTTTATTCTTTTTCATTTTCAATATGATATATTTAAAATCACTTTACACTCACATGTATTTTGGCCAGAAATAGACTTTTAGTTGTATCTAAAGGAGCTAGAAAAAAAAATAATAAATAAAACCTAACACCAGGAAGGAAGGAAATAATATAAGATTAGAATAGAAACAAATGATATAGAAATAAAAGTACAATAGAACAGATCAGTGAAACCAGGAGCCAGTTCTTTGAAAAAAAATTAATTAAATTGGTAAACCCCTAGCCCGACTTGTCAAAAATAAAAGAGAAAGGATCCAAATAAATAAAGTTACAAAAGAGAGAAGATAAATAGTAACCAACACCACAGAAATACAATTATAAAAGAATATTATGAAAAACTATATTCCAACATATTGAATGATGTGGAAGAAATGGATAAATTCCTAAAAAAATGTAAACTAACAAAACTGAAACAGGAAGAAACAGAAAACCTTAACAGACCAAAAACCAGAAAATAAATTGAAACATTAATCAAAAATTTTTCAACAAAAGAAGTCCAGGGCCAGATGGCTTCCCATGGGAATTCCATCAGGCATATAAGAAGAGTTAATACCTATTCTTCTTAAACCAGTCCACAAGACAGAAAGGAGAGAAAACTTTTAAATTCATTATCTGAGGTCACCATTACCCTGATTCCAAAAACCAAAGACCACACTAAAAAAAAAGAGAAATGAGAATTGTAGGCCAATATCCCTGATGAACATGGATGTAAAAATCTTCAATAAAATACAAAAAAAATTGAAGTCAACAGTACATGAAAAGAATCATTCACCAAAACTAAGTGGGATTTATACCTGGGTTTCAGGGATGGTTCAATATTTACAAATCAAACACCATGACACACCACATTAATCAAGAAAGGATAAGAATAATATGATCCTTTCAACAGATGCAGAAAAAGCATTTGACAAAATGCAATGTCATTCATAATAAAAATGATCAACAAAGTAGGTTTAGAGGGAACATACTTCTACACAATAAAGGACATCTATGGAAAACCCACAGCTAATATTATCCTATGTGGCAAAAAACAGAGTTTTTACTCTATGGTCAAGAATAAAATAGGTATGTCCACTCTCATCACTATTATTTAATATAGCACTGGAAGTCCTAGCCACAGCTATCAGAAAGAAAAAAAAAAAAAGAAATAAAGAAAGAAAGAAAAGAAAGAAAAAAAAAAAAGAAATAGAAGGCATCCAAATCATCAAGGAAGACGACAAACTTTCACTATTTGCAGATAACATGATGCTCTTTACAGAAAACCCAAAGGACTCCACTGAAAAACTTCTAGGACTAATATATGAATTCAGTAGTCACAGGATACAAAATCAATGTACAGAAATCTGGATTTCTGTACACTAATAATGAAGGAATAGAAAGAAATTAGAGAATCAATCCCATATACAACTGCACCAAAAATCATAAGGCACCCAGGAATAATCCTAACAAAAGAGGCAAAACACATTACTCTGAAAACTATAAAATACTGATGAAAGAAACAAAACTTACAAACAAAACATACAAATTTTAGGATTATTTGTTCCAGTTCTGTGAAAAAAAGTTGATGGCATTTTGATAGGGATTGCACTGAATGTGTAGATTACTCTGGGTAGTGTGGACATTTTAATAATATTTGTTCTCTCGATCCATGGGCATGGAACATTTTTCCAGTTCTTTGTGTTTTCCTCCATTTCTTTCATGAATGTTCTATAGTTTTCTGAATAGAGATCCTTTACATCTTTGGTTAGGTTTATTCCTCAGTATTTTATGGTTTTAGGTGTGATTGTAAATGACACTGACTCCTTAATTTCTCTTTCTTCTGTCTCACTGTATACCACTGCAACTGACTTCCATGCACTGATTTTATATCCTACTGGATATAAAGCAGGATATAAAATCCAGCCAGATATAAAATCCAGCCAGATATAAAATCAATGCCTACAGAAGTCAGTTGCAGTGCTATAGACTACCAATGAGACAGAAAAGAGAGAAATTCAAACCCCTCAGATTGTTTGAAGGGATGGGGGGTGGGAGGTTGGGGGAACCAGGTGGTGGGTATTAGAGTGGGCACGGATTGCATGGGGCACTGGGTGTGGTGCAAAAACAATGAATACTGTTATGCTGAAAATAAATTAAACAAACGAACAAAAAAAAAAAAAAAACCCAAAAAAAACAAAAAAACCCCAACAGGTAAAAAAAAAAAAAAAAAAAAAGGAAAAGAAAAGAAAAGGAAAGAAAGAAAAGAGAAATTAAGGAGTTAATCCCTTTACGTATATGGTTGGCTAGTGTATTTGAGACATTCTTGTTTCTTGAGAAACGCTTGCATTGCTATATACTTCCCTCTTGAGACTGCCTTTGCTTTATCCCAAAGATTTTGAACAATTGTGTTTTCATTTTCATTTGTTTCTATAATTTTTTTAAATTCTTCTTTAATTTCCTGGTTGACCTATTCATACTTTAGTAGGATGCTATTTAGCCTCCATGTATTTGAGTTCTTTCTGACTTTCTTCTTGTGATTGAGTTCCAATTTCAAAGCACTATTGTCCAAAAATATGCAGGAATTATCCCAAAGTTTTGGTACCATTTGAGACCTGATTTGTGAGCCAGTATGTGATCTATTCTGGTGAATGTTCTATGTGAACTTGAGAAGAATATGTATTCTATTGTACATGGATGGAATGTTCTGAATATATCTGTGAAGTCCATTTGGTCCAGTGTGGTATTCAAAGCCATTGTTTCCTTGCTGATTTTCTGCTTAGATGATCTATCCATTTCTGTAAGTGGGGTGTTAAAATCCCCTACTACTGTAGAATTGATTCCTTTATGTTGTTATTGCTTTATAAATTTGGGTGCTCCCAAGTTAGGGGCACAAATATTTACAATTATTAGATCTTCTTATTGGATATACCCCTTTATTATGATGCAGTGTCCTTCTTCATCTCTTATTACAGTCTTTGGGTTAAATTCTATTTTGTCTGATACAAATTTTCCTACCCTAGCTTTCTTTTGACATTTATTTGCATGGTAAATATTTCTTCAACACTTCATTTTCAATCTACAGGTGTCTTTAGGTCTAAAATGAGTCTCTTGTAGACAACATCTAGATAGTTCTTGGTTTTTGTTTTTGTTTTTGTTTTTATCCATTGTGACACCCTATATATTTTGATTGGAGCATTTAGTCCATTTACATCCAGAGTAAGTATTGATAGATATGTATTTAGAGTCATTTATTACTTGTTTTTTCATTGTTTCTGGAAATTTTCTTTGATCCTTTCTTGTCTTTTCACTTCTGCTCTTTCCTTTCCACTCAAAATTTCCCTTTATATTTCTTGCAAGATTGGTTTGTCATGATGGACTGCTTTAATTTTTGTCTGTTTGGGAAACTCTTTATCTCTCCTTCTATTTTGAATGATAGTATTGCTGGAAAGAGTATTCTTGGCTTCAGATTTTTCCCATCACTCATTTGTTTTGCTTTTCCATCCTTGTGGTCATTACATCCCATCAATTTTGAACCTCTGTTATTATATTTTTCATTTCTAATTGTTCTTAACTCCTAAGAAGTTTTCAATTCTTTTCTTAAGCCCAGTGAGTATCCTTATGATTATTGCTTTAAATTCTCCCTCAGGCATGTTACTTACAACTGTTTTGAGTAGATCCATGGCTGTCCCTTTTTCTCATTGTTTCATTTGGGATGAATTCCTACACATTGGCATTTAGTCTAAGTCTCTGACTTCTCTGTGTTAGAAAAGCCCTGTTTATGTTTCCTGTTTCTGAAAGTAATGGCTTTATGAAGAGTTCATATAGTGTCCAGCACCTGGCACCTCAGGGAGTGGCTCTAGTGTATGCTATATTCACTTTGCTGCTCTATCCTTCAGCAGAAGCTATCCTTGCCTGCAGTAGGCAGTGTTTGGACCTTGGCCAGCATGTGGTGTGTTTTAACTAGGTGTGTTCTTCTCTGTTAAATGAGACCTGATGCTTGTTCCACTAAAACTGAAACTTCTCAGAACTCTCTTGTCAGGAGATGTGGTGGGTGGGGGTGCATTTCTTCTGGTGATCTGAGAGAGGGGCCCACTGCACTGGGTCTGAAGCATAACTACCAGGGAAGGGCAGTACTGGCAGAGTGCAGGGGGCTGGGACTTGGTATAAGCAGGTTAGGCAGTCAATGTTGATGCTGTGCTGTTTACTGAAGCTGGTTTATGCTGAGAGGTGGGGAAGGGAAATGACTCCATCCAGCTCCTTTGCCCCCAGAGAGGGTTGTCCATACTTGCTGCTCTCAGGAAAACACTCCAAGAAGAGTGAATAATCTCCCTGCTTGTGTTGCAGCCATTTTTCAAACTGCAGTTTTCATGCTTTCTGTCTCCAGGTTGCTTGCCTATTAGGAGCAGTGCATTGGACTTTAGGCTGTATCCCAGCCAAGGCTGCTGACTTTTAAAACTCCAAATTTTAGGGACCTGGTGTCATGGGGGCCTGTAATTGTTTTCTAGTCCCTGCACTGGGACGGATGCAGGTTTGCCTGAGAAAGGCAGTCAAGCCATTCCAGGGGCATGGGACTTGGAGCAAGCAACCATTGTTCAGGCTAAACCCTCAGCAAGTGGTTCTGCCTCTAGGCTGAAGGGCAGGGGAGGGGAATTGCATTCACCAGCTCTTTTGTCCCCAGAGAGGCATCTCTGTGAATACCACCTCTTATAGATGTGTTCTAAGAAGAGTGAACAATCTCTCCCTGTTAGCCTTAGGCATTCTTCAGATCACAGCACCTGCCCCCAGGTTCCTTGCCTGCCTTCTACCCAGGAATAGGACAGTGCCCTCAGGGCTGTATCCCAGCCAAGTCTGACTTGTAAAACTCCAGTCTTAAAGCCCCTCTGATTTCAAAAACACATGAAAATCAGCCCCTCTCATTTTCCACACCAAAGTTTGGAAGTGTTATCCTTCGTGAATTCTCTATGTGATCCCCTCTCTCTCACCTTTCTCCATGACCAGGGCTCCCTCTCCTCTGCAGCACCCATGATCCATTTCTCCCCCAAACCACATCTCTGCACTTCCTACCTTCCTTGATATGGTCTCTTCTCTTCCTCTAGTTGTGGAGTTTTTTTCTGTTAGTCCTCAATTTCTTGGGTATTCAAAACAATTTGATAGTTTTCTAGCTGAGTTCCAGGGATGAGACAATCTTAGGTCCTCCTATTATGTCACCTTCTTAGCTTCCTTCCTAGCCCAGATATTTTTATCTACCTAGAAGGAGAAAGAAAAGAAAATTAAAAATTAACTTGATTTAGTATGCAATTTTCTTATTGTGTTATTTAGGTTAAAACCAAGTTAAACTTATTTTGTTCCAACTTTCTGCCTTCCTTCTTTAAAACATGAAATATATATATATTTCATATATATATGAAATATATATATGTTGGTATATACAAAATATATATATATTTAAAACATGAAATATATATAATTATATGTTCACATAAATTTATATAAATCATTTTACCTTATTATAATATAATTGAAAAAGGTACATCATTAATTTTTATTTCCTATTACCATTGTAATACTAGTATGCAAATTGTGTACAAAATTCTTGTCTAACTTTCCAAGTATTTTTTTGGCATAAATATCTATATGTGAAGTTACTGGATTAAAAGTAAAGAATATATATGTTTTTCTTATTTAATTTAACAAAATTATTTCAATGTCTCACTATGTCAATGTCTCTCACTAGCTGTTAAAGAGAGTCCCTTTTTAATTGTTTCCACACAAAAATTTGTGATAGTAAAGGAATCTACCTCGACAATTTGAATACTAACCTTACTTCAGAAAATAGTTTGCTTATTCTGGAAGAAACAAATTAGACCAAGTAAAAAGAGGTTGAAAAATATAAACAACACAGAAACCATGTTCACATGAGTGAGGCAAAATATAAACCAAAAATCAGAACAGATCACTCTGATCACAACATGATAAACAAACAAATAAATGTGTGTATAATGTTTGGGGAGTATTTCCTCATGAGATTTAGGAATGAGGACAGATTTTGGTATGAAGTTTCCTATAAACTGAATTTGGTAAATGATATTGACTATGTCTAGTCCAATTGATTTCAAGAAGCTTAATCTTCCCCATCTTAACAATATAATCATGGCAGATTAAACTGATTTATAATTATCAGCAATCCATCTAAATATGATAAGAGCAAAAACTGTTATTATTTGAGATGGTTTTTAAATATAATGAGGAAAATTTGGAACAAAATGACATAAAAAAACTTTAAAGTCTCTGAGTGTATCTTATTACTTCTAGTCCTTTATTGTTCATCAATTTAATAAGGAAAGATGATAGGTTTTAAGACAGTTATGTCAAAAATCAAGTAGAATTAGAAATCGATTCTTAAGAATGAGTGTAAACTGGAAGGATCTTATTATGATACAACCCAAAAACTTGGACCCCACAGTAGTAATAAAAATATCCCCTAAAAAATCTATAACACTATGTGCAAAGTATTATCTTAAGTGCTTTATATACACTTAGTCCTTTTAATTTTCAAAATAAACTTTTTGAGGTGAATGTAATTACTATATTGATTTTATAGATGATAAAAATAGGGACAAAGAATTAAGTAACTTGTTCAAATTAAAAGTTCTGATGAAAATTCCGAAGACCTAAGTTATCATCTCAAAGCAATCCTCTATGTTGACTCAGTATAATGATATTGGTAAAATATAGCAGTAAACACCAAATAGTTTTACATATCTATAATTTCGCAGTTAAGTTAGTACATTAAAATGTACATTGGTACATTAAAATTAATAACATTTTCTAGTAAAATCTATTGACATAGTCATTTGGCATACCAGTGCAGACAAATATCTATCTGGATAGCCCAAACCTTCATAAGTACATGTTATTTTAACAAAAAATATCCATTTTTGCCAGAAAACTGACTTAGGACTAGAAGAAGTTTCTATCATATGAGTTGTGGGACTCATCTCTGGTCAACACTACGCAATTTTTATTTTGAATTCATAGAAGATCTTGTAATAGTTGTAAGGACACGTTTAAGAAATTTTACTAGATTTTTTAAAAAGTATATATATGAACTTTTGTACTATTATTCAGCTTAACTCCCTTTTTACAAAGATAAACTGCAATTGGTTCATACATGTTGCAAGTTGCAAAAAGTCAATAAAAGAGCACATTTAATCAAATAGTCCCTAGAAATAATGAGAATCTGCAAGGACTTGGGACAAGTTCCTCTAAGATGGAAACAGGATTACCTTCATATAAGAGACTTTTAAGAATTACACTTGAGGTGATGCAAGTGGGCAACACTTGTCCACAAAGAGTTTCCAATTTATAAACTGAAAGGACCCACAACAAATATAAATTCTCTATATAAAATATTAATATATTAATGAATACTTGTTATATTATTGATCATATATCATAAGTTACAATATGTAAAGGAGAGGATGGCTGGAAATATCAGACTAAACTAAAATAGGACCAATTCTTTCATGAAAACGTTGTTAAAATACCTCCCCATTGGTCAAATTCTACTAACAAGTAGAGGATAAGAGGGAAGCTAATAATAGAGAAACATTTTAAAATAGTATTACATTTATGTATTACTCTCTGAAGACTAATTAAGTCATTCGTTATTTAGAGATAGATGAAAAAGGAAGCAATGGTACTTGGGTTTGTTCTCTTAAGTTAGATTGTTTAATTGGACCCCTTGATTTTCCAAAAAGAGATCCAACTATATTAAGAGAGTTTTCCTGAAAATGTGGAGCTGACTTTAATAAAATAACTGAAACCATTCAGAATGACCTCTACTCTAAATTCTGCTTGTCATGAATGATGTAAGAAGTGATCAGGAGAGTAACACACCAGCTTTTTTCTTCTTTGGCACTCAAGGCAGGCTGAGTATGTGTAGTTGCAGAAGTAAAGCTATAGGACATCTCCTTGGCCTTCCTCAGTAACACTCTGCTTTGTACAGCTGTTTTCAAAGTTAATCCCAAATAAGATGTTTACAAATATCTAATATAATTGAGTTTGAAAGAAAAGACTTCTCAGATTTGATATTGTGAGAAAATTAAAACAACTATGCCATTTACAGAATGTAAAACTTTTGGTTTTTAGAAGACAAATCCTTTAGCTTGATGACTATTTTGGCAGCCATATCATACCACTGTGATAAATCAAAATGCACCCTATTAAAATCACTTACAACAAAGAATTGGCCCTAATATTAGTGATTAGTGTTATTTCCATTCATAACTTACTTGCTAATAATGGAAAAAAATTGCTAAGCATTTAATCATCTAATATATTGAACATCTAAGGTTTGTTTGTTTTTAGTTTGTCTTCTCTGTTAATCAGAAACTAACAAGTGTTTTATTCCTTGTGCCACACAATTTAGATACATTTCATCGCTTAATCCAGAAAACAATCTCACATGGTAAATTATTATCTACATGTTACAGTTGAGGAAAATGAAACACAGAGAGCAATATACTAAGGGTCAAAGGGTAATAGACAAAACCATCATGCTGAGTTATAGTGATCTAAATTAAAGTCTCTGGTTAACTGCATAACTTGATTTATGAGATCACAGAATCTACATACAAGAACCTGATAGGACTATTTTAAGAAAGGGAAGGTTGATATATCTTTATATATTGATGCAAATAACCTAAAAATAATGTTCACCTATAATTAGTGATTTATAAAAAAGAAGACATCAATAAACTCATGTGCATTCAGTCAGTTCAATACTTCTATCAATCAGTGTTATCTGTGAAGTTGATATAATATAGAACTTATGTTCATTGTATGTAAGAGATGGTAAGTACCCTTAGTGAGCTAAGAGAAGGTAACCACTTTACAGAATAAAGGTAGTTGCAAATGATCTCTAGCAAATCTCATGCTGAAGGGTAAATTATTTAAAAGTTTGAGGTTCAGACTGAGAATCCAATACCTACTATCACAGTGTGTATTCAACATTGTACTAGAGACCTGGACTTCTGCAATAAGATACGGAAAAGAATGTAAAGTTATTAAGAATTTAAATATGATTAAATAAAACTGCTTTATTTATAAAAAAAAAAAAAAAAAGTCTCTGGTTAAAATAACTATGTTTAATTATTCTACTTATGTGTATATATAGTGTAAGGTACTTACATATAAATGATTATCCTTGAATAATTTATTTTTACTGATTATGATGACATGATGGTCTTGACAAATGTTACATGATACACCTCATATTTGTTTTGAATAAAATACCAGATGCTGGGAAGAAATAACTTTTAGATTAGAAATTAAGTGTAAATTTCAAATAAAGGCAGGTTAAAGCATTTTTAGCTTGATAAAATCTTGTAATGTGGTCCAATTAACATAATTTCTTATTACAGTTTCACCTCAATATTTTCATGACATGTAAATAGTTTAGCCATCTCTCTACGCAGATGTTCATGAATTATTGATCTAGTCTCTGGGTTTTTTTTTTTTTTAAGATTTTATTTATTTATTTGACAGATGGAGATCACAAGTAGGCAGAGAGAGAGAGAGAGAGAGGAGGAAGCAGGCTCCCTGCTGAGCAGACAGCCTGATGCGAGGCCCAATCCCAGGACCCTGAGATCACGACCTGAGCTGAAGACAGAGGCTTAATCCATTGAGCTACCAGGTGCCCCTATCTAGTCTCTGTTTACCAAAATCACTTTGCTCCACTTTTTCTTTAAATGGAATATATTATGTAAAAATACAAAGAACTCAATAATTAATGAATTAGAATGATGATTTTAAAATATACCAATATTCTTTAAAATATTTTCAGGCAATGATCAGTGGCATGAGCATTATTGAACTTCTAACAATAAGTGTAATAGTCATATTTATTAGTCCTATTTTGTAAGTTAAAGCAACATAAGAACTTATAGGACAAAAGAAGACTTGATTACCAAATTAAAAATATATATACTCCAGTTAGCAGGTATGAATTTCTCAGGCACCCCTTCCTGTTAATCTTTATATAAACATCTAAGATAGAATGCAATGAATTAGTATCTTGAAGATTACCATTCTTTAAAATAAAAGATGCAAATGTTATAATTGGACTTCTGTAAAATGTTAACTTTGAGCCTGAGCCATAAACCTATTTGGGGAAGGCAAAAATTGGTTTTCTTATAAACTTTTGTTCCACTTGAAGTGCTCTAGCATATTCAAGGACAAAGATGTGTCTCCAATTTAAAAGGGTATCTATATTTAGAAGCATGTGAAATGTTTCACGCAGCTTTTCTATGTAATTCAATTCCTCCATATGCTGAAAAGTCAGTTTTTAAACCTTTCTTTCTTAATATAACACTAAAAGTTGTTTTCAAGCTAAATCTCCTGAAAAGAGAATTTAAGTATCCAGAAGACGAGAAAAGCACTGATTTAGTTGATTGGATACGAAATAAGTGTGACACACTGTTCTGGTTTAATTTTTTTTTAGATGGAAAATCTTGAATTTGTGATGTTTCTTTTCTTTTCAAAGCAACGCCATATGCAATCAACAAGTTCTTACCAGCATGTACATTGCTTTTCAAAAACATGATGAAGGATCAGAAGCTCCCTTTTATTCACTGAGTTGATAAAAATAACTCATTTGAGAAAATCAGAAAGGATTAGGTTTGAGTCTTTAATTTGAAAATCATAAATGATGAAAGCAAAAATGATGGAGAAAAGAAGGATGAGGATGTGTGGTGGAGGGCAAGGAGGTAGAAGAAGTAATGTAAGGAGAAACTAAATATATATCATAGCAGGTTCTGTTTTTAAGAAGAGTGCTGTTGCTGGGGGAACCTGGATGGCTCAGTGGGTTAAGCCTCTGCCTTTGGCTCAGGTCATGATCCCAGAGTCCTGGGATCAAGCTGGCATTGGGCTCTCAGCAGGGAGCCTGCTTCCTCCTCTCTCTCTGCCTGCCTCTCTGCCTACTTGTGTCTGTCAGATAAATAAATAAAATCTTAAAAAAAAAAAAAAAGAAGAAGAAGAGTGTTGTTGCTTTTATGAATGCACTCTTTAGGGAACTATCTTTTACTAAGCACCTATCATCCACAATGAAATTATCATGTTTAATCCTCATAACAATGCATTTTTCATATAGAAGAATTTATTCCAGATTATGATAACTAAAATTAAAAACTAAGTCATTTACTAAAGATTATGAAAACTGGTTACAAACATGTTGCTAAACCCATTATTTTTCCGTTATGTCAATCCCTTTGGTTTTAGGTCCTGTTGCTTTGAGTCATAAACTGCTTTCACTTATTCTTTTGTCTTGTGTTTACATATTCAAATGCATGGTTCTCTTCTATCTCATCAAGGCGCAGCTCAAACACTCCTTCACAGTGAAACTTCTTTGATGCTTCCAGATGAAGAAATTCTTTTACTTCAGAACTCAGTTTTCAGGTAAGACCCTTATTGAAATATATTTTGCACAATAGTTAATTTTGCAAATATCTCTACTAAATTATAACTTATTTGACAGAGGTTCCTTTCTCTCTCATTTGAAATTCCTTACATCTCTACAAATGTTAGATATATAATAATTACTGAGGATCTGACTTCTTGAATGAAAGACAAAAGAGATGACATGAGAATGAATAAAGAAGTTAATCATTTGTCCTTCAAATAGTTAATCTGATCACATAGTCTTTAAAATTCAAGGTGGAATTCTATTTCATATTAAATGCCAGATATTCAAGATTTACTAATAGTTTTAATTTTTCCATAAAATGTCTATGTTTGAATGACATTATTTCCTAATATTACCAAATATTTTTCACCATCAAAATTGCAGAATAAAATTATTTATATTTGTTAATATTCAATAAAAATTGTAATATCAATGGAAAACTTGAATGGGGAGTAAAAATGACAGTTTGCCTTTAGGTTGTTATTTGCATACAAACTTTATTAGTGATTTTGCTTTAAACTGTGATAGAGAACATAATAATAACAATAACAATAATAATGTACAAAATTGTCAAGTAGGATTCACACAAACATTTGTAAATGTCTCAAGTCAATTTAATGTGAAATATTTAATTTTCTTATCAATAACAGAAATAGTTTCTGCCTCAGGTCCTCAGATTTGAGGTAATTATATATAAAATATATTCATGAAATGTATGTTAAAATATAACTATTATTATGCGTACATTTTAGTTTATAAGGAAATAATAATTCACTATTTGAAAACAGAATATAACAATCAACAGAATATAACAACCTTATATCTAGGCTTGTGAAAGTGAAACACTATTGGAGGAAGAAACTTTTTTGAAGTAAATGTATCTTTTTTTGCATGAAGAAGGAATTGCTTAATTGTAATAACAACCCATGATTTAAAAAAAAAATTTTTTCTTCATCATCTACCACTCTCTACACACTCTATAATAATAGAGAAATAAAATTCTATGTAACATTTCAACTCTGGAGAGTATATTGAATGTAATATAAGTCTGAGAGTATACTGAAGGTAAGTCTGAGTTACTAACAAAATCTACTTATATTATATAAATATAAAATAAAGGTGTCAAAAATTCTACTGGAACAAAAGGTATCAATAATTCTACTGGAACAAAAAAGAGGGGCAGGCAAGTGGTGAAAAACTAGGAAAAACTTCATGGATGTGGATGGTATATCTGTAAAGAATCAATATCAAGAACCATTTTGCAGAATCATCTAGAAAATTTGTAAGAATTTCTTAGTTAATCAAATATGGGAAGGACATTCCAGATTTAGGATGGTGCAGGAAAAAATCAAGAAAGCAGGAAGTACAGTGTATTAGAAATGACATCAACAATTTCCCACCTAGAAGGTGCTCTTCTGCAAACCTCCATTATATTTGGCTTTACAAATGCTGATTTATTTATTTTAACTTATTTTTATTTATTTATTTATTTATTCATTTAGACAAAGAGAAAGAGTTGGAGGAGAAGAGACAGAGAGAGAGGGAGAATCTTAAACAGATTCCAGACCCAGCACAAAGCCTTACATGGTATTTGACCTAACAACCCTGATATCAGGACCTGAGCTGAAATCAAGAGTCAGTGCTTAACTAACTGAGCCACCCAGGCACCCCTACAAATATAGATTTATTATTTTTCAAATATTTATTAACTAGAAAATATGGGATTCCTGAATAGGCACATTGCAAGCAATTTCTCATTTTGAGTATATTTTAAATAAGAAGAAAAATCCCAAAATGTTATATTAATAAAGAAATATTAAATTAATTATACTAAATCAAATGTATAAAATGGCATTGTTAATGATTATATGAAGTGAGTTGTCAAGTGGTTTCATACAAATGAAAATACTAATTAATAAGGACTATTATAGAATGACTCTGAATTAATGTCTAATTAGCCTTTACCTACTAGCAGCCAGAGAATAAGAACAGTTTACAAAAGGAAGAAAAAATATAAGAACTCTAGATTTGTTAAAATCTGTGTAAACCAGAAGATAATAGATTGACTTATTTTTTGAGAGAATGTGTGTGTGTGAGGACTGGGGGCCAGAAGAAGATGGAGAGAGAGAATTCTAGAAAGCCAAAATCAAGAGTTAGACATTTAACTAACTGAGGTAACCAGCGACCCCAGATTAATATTCTTTAAATATGGAGAGACAGAAGGAAGAAAGTCAACTTAGAATTTTTTACACACCCAAATTTTCTTATGAATTTTCACTGTAGAAGAATTTGTTTTGCTTTAAAAAAAAAGCAAAAGCTGAGAAAATCCGCTGCCAGCAGAGAGACTTACATTAAATAGCAGAACAAAATAAAAGCATCCAATTTTCAAAGAAGATTTTTCAAACAGATTAAAAACTATAATAGATGAAAAGAAATTTAGGTCTATACAAAGGAAAAAAAGAGGGATGAAAATGGTAAAAACATGAGTATATGAAATATTTTTTCTCATTTTTAATGCAAATGTAGTAATCTATCTTGAGTTTAAGTATATATGTGGAAATTGCATGACAAGGATTATACAAAGAATGAGAAAATTAAGGTATACACTTCAGAATTTTTACACTATAACTGAAGTAGAATATTATTTAAAAGATTAACTCTAATAAAGTAAGCATCTATGGTATAAATTATAGAAAATAATTTTAAAAAGTAGAACTAAAAAAATAAAATGTTACATAAAAAATAGTGGTTATAAAATGCAATCATAATACACAAATAATTGTGTATTATAAAATGCAATCATAATACAAAAAAAGTATATAGAAAAATAAGAAAAAAACAGAAACAGATTAAACAATTAAAAACTAAACAGCAAAATTGAAAATTTGTGCCTAATTATATTGGTAATTATGTTAATGTTAAATATTCTGGGCACTCTGATTATTAGCCAAGGATTGTTAGATGGATAAAAATGCAGGGTTGCCTGGGTGGCTCAGTGGATTAAAGCCTCTGCCTTCAGCTCAGGTCATGATCCTAGGATCCTTGGATCGAGCCCTGCATCGGGCTCTCTGCTCGGTGGGGAGCCTGCTTCCACCTCTCTCTCTCTCTACCTGCCTCTCTGCCTACTTGTGATCTCTGCCTGTCAAATAAATAAAATCTAAAAAAAAAAAAAAAAAGCAATTCATAGAAAATGTAGACAAAAGTCTATATGGAAACAGGACTTGATTAATATTATCAACCAAATTTAAGTTAATATTTATAGAACTTTCCACCTAATAGCAGCAGATTTCATACTGTATTCAAATACACATGGAATACTCACGAAAGCCAGCTAATTTATTGGCCATAATTTAATACATTCAAATATATCAAATTCTAGAAATCTTAACGATGTACATTCTTTAAGCAGAAAAGGACTAACTCACTTAGAAATTAATAATGAAATCTATTCCAAAATATGTGGATATTAAATAGCAAATTTAGAAAGGAATAAAAAAAAAGAACAATGAAAGTATATATTTTCAATATAGGAAAAATGGAAAACAAAATCAAAATTTATGGGAAACAGGGCTTAGATGTAAATTACAAATTTGAATGATTAGAAGATGATGGAATAGGAAGTCCCAGCCTTCATATATTTAGGGTGAGCACTAATCCAACATGACCAATGTCCTTATAAAAAGAGATTAGGAGCCAGGAAACATACAGACTCGTCATGGGAAGACAATCAGAAGATGGCCATCCATAAGACAAGAAAAGAGGTCTCACCAACAACTTGATCTCAGAGTTATACCCTTCAGAATTGTTAAAAGATTAATTTCTGTTATTTAAGCCACCAGTCTGTGGAACTTTGTTATGCAGCATTAGCAAACTAATACATGAGCCTAAGAAAAACATTCTCAGCTCTAAAGATCTGATTATGCTGCTTGGCTGCTGCTTCATTTCCTTTGGCTTTTGCTTTCTGTCAATATAACTATATCAAGACCACTTTGTTTCTCTCAACAATGTGGATCATTTTCCATATTGTAATTTTCTTAAACTTGCAGAAAAGATCAAGTTCCAACTATTCAAGTTTTCATTTCTAAACTTCCAAAAAGACAAATAGTGGGGAACTGGGATTATAGTGTTATGCTGTCTGATACAGATCTATCTTTGATCCTCCTACTTCTCAACGTTAGGGTTCAGCGTTTTAAATCTTTAAAATGGAGGTAATAATAGTGTCTACTATAAGATATTATAATAATGATTAACTGAAATAGTAATAATCAGGCACATAGAGCTGTGTTTGAAAATAGAGTAAGCATATAACTTAGTGTCAAACCAGGAAGATCCTTTTTAGAGTGATAAAAGGTGCTCTTCAGAATCATGCCAGTACATAGCTATAAAATGATACTATCTCGGCAAAGGTTAACACTGTAAACATTTGGTGAATATTAGATGTTTTTATCATTAATAACTGATAAGTTAAGATGTTAAAATAGATATATTTAATGTCCCTATAGTTCCTATTGTTCCTGGCATAGTGGTAGGTTTTATTCAATTTCATATAATTTCATGACTCCTTTCATGATTTTATAACATGACCATGTTCATTTTGAACTTTCAATAAAATTCCTTAAGTCTTAAAGAGATATGTTCTTTAAAAGAAAAGGACAAACTAAGAAATCAATAATGAAATCAACTCCAAAATATGTGGATATTAAATAGCAAACTTAGGAAGGAGTCCCCTCCAAAGAAATAACAATGGAAAGTTTATCTTTTCAATGCAAGAAAATGGAAAACAAATTCAGAATTATGGGGTGCTTCTTCTGTGTGTAGCATCTCTAAAAGTTTAAATTAAACTGCATGACAAAACTCACATATGGTACAAATGAGATGTAATCATATGTACAAGGATAAAAGCCTGATCTCCATGACATGATCAAAGACAGGAGGTTCTTCTCCCTAAAGGATGTAAAATTAAGTATAAACTTGTTTAGCCATGTGTATTGGGCCTATCACAGATATGTTAATTCAGGTTTGGCATGCAAGTTCAGCCTTGTGCACACAGAGGGGGTCATACATTAGCGTCTTTGTCTTAGGCTGATTTCTCAAACCTGATAATTAGCCCCATTTTACTTGAATGGTTTACCTTGTGTGATTTGCTTCATCTTTCAGCCCAAGAATTCCTAAACCAGTCAGATGAAAACTATTTTAACAGTAAACAACTATTACTAGATGTATAGTGTAAAGAAAAATTCAGTACCTCAACCTAGATAGGTTTAACTACTACGATATATAAGGCTGGTAGCATGTAAAACTAGCAATAACCCCTTGGTGAACCAAGGGTTTTTTGCTTGTTTGTTTGTTTCTTTTTCATGTATTACTTTAACATTTTACTCATGCCCACACAAAGCTTCCTATCTTAAATTAAAAAAAAATAAAAAAAGAAAGAAAGAAAGAAAGTCAGTCAGTCAGTCTTTGGAAGGCTTTCCAACTAAACATAAGAAATGATGCATCTTAAAATACTTTTAAGATGTTCATAAAGGCATGATAAATGAACAAAGAATTAACGATTCACCTTACTCTCTAGTCATTGCATTAATGGTTTGTGGATAAGAAAAGCTTCAATTTCATGAATAATATGCCTCAATGTTTAAACAGTTTATACTTGCCAAAGCTGACATAAATGTAGATAAATACTGTTTTTTGACAGATTTGGATTTGCTTCAAAAATTATCTGTCAGGAGGTTGGAGTGAGTCAGGTTAAAAAAAATATTTATTCTTAAAACAACCACTCATGCCAAAATTAGACTCTATTGTTTTCAATGTTAGTATCTGGAAAAAAAAAATGAACCTGTAAGACCTTTTCTATAATTGCAACTAATAAGCAACAATTTAAGTAACCTTATTACTGATTTTTTTTTCATAGGCACAGGATGTGTCTGCTTAGAAATTGCAGTCTTGGCCTCAGAAAAACAGTATTTCATGCTGTGAGGTCCCTGTTTTATGTGACTGCATTTGACATGTTTCCTAAAATCCAGATGGAAAATACTTTTGGAAACAAACAAACAAACAAAACAGTTCATTGGGGAATAGTTTACCTCTTTCAGAATATCTTTTTTTTTTTTTTTAAGATTTTATTTATTTATGACAGAGAGAGAGGGAACACAAGGCAAGGGGGGAGCTGGAGAGGGAGAAGCAGGCTCCCCACTGAGCAGAGAGCCCAATATGGGGCTCAATCCCAGTACGCTGGGATCATGACCTGAGCCACCTAGGTGTCCGTCCCTCTTTCAGAATATCTTTAAAAGAGCTCTTTTCTCTAGCTTTGAATGTCTGTGTTCATAATTAATTATTACCCTTATGTTGTACAGTGTTTTTTATCTCTGAAACGCCAAAGCCATGTGATCATGTAATTTTTATTATTTGCATTTATTTATTATATTGCACTTATTATTCACATCAGACTATTATAGAAAATCTGGTACAAATGATTTCTAATAAAAGTTGTGTATAATAATATGGATCCTAATAGATAATTGATCCAAACATTTCTGCTATCCCAGCACTTGACTGGTTTCTTGTGAGCTCTTCCTAGTACTTTCCTAAAACTGCCATTTGTGGTGAAGAGACATGATGATTGATGGATGGTAGTATCAGGCATCTTGTTTATCCTTCATTCTTTCTTTTCAAACTGCTGGTAACTAATGTAGTAATCACATATTCAGGCAGTTTGAAGATAGGGAGGAGGGTGTTTCCACTACCTTCCCACATTTCTACTTCTCCTATTCCCCATAACTCATGATAGATTGTCTGACTTTATTGAAATGTTGAAGAAAATATTAACTTTAAACATATTTTAAATTTTTAAAAAGTCTTCAACAACAATAGCAGTAATTTCTCAGGAGTTCTAAAGTTCTCCGAAATCTATTATCTCTCTTACTATTTAAAAAGCCAATGTGAACACATAGAAATCATTTCAGGTGGTAATACCTGTATATTTTCCCAAAAACCCTGTCTTACTTGTATAACATCTGACTCATACTTTACCTTCTGATATCTATGTTTAAAATGTTTAAGGCTATCATCTCCTCACAAGCAATAATTAATCCCAGCTATCTTTTATGATTTTAAACCACTCAAAAATAAATAAAACTCTCCAAAGTGAATTATCAGCCTTTTTAATCTTTAAATGCAGGACTGCAGAACAAACTTGAACCTACACATCCATGCTACAAATTGTGAATTTAGATACCCTATTAAAGATTTCTTACTGGTAGGAACAGATCCTACTCTGATAATCTTACCTTATTCAAGAGAGAGAAACTTGAATGCTATGGGCAGCCAATGGCACAGAGAAAAGAAAGACAGAGATAAGAATAGCAATGTTTGGGATGCCTGAGTGGCTCAGTCAGCATCTGCCTTTAGCTCAGGTCATGATCCCAGGTTCTGGGATGGAGTCCCACATCAGGATCCTTGCTCAGCAGGGATCCTGCTTCCCCTTCTCCCTCTGTTGCCACTTCCTGTACTTGTAGTCTGTCTCTCTCTGTGACAAATAAGTAAAATAAAATCTTAAAAAATAGCAACGTGTAATACCTGTGTTCTACTCAAAAGTGAAAAGTGGGCACATGGATGATGAATTCTTAACACCTGATAAATCACTCCTCTCGTTGGGGGATAAAGTCTAATAGATCAAATAGAGGGCAGAAATGTTACTCGAAGGTTGTTTCCTTACAAACATGGAAATGCTTTCATTGAAATATAAGGAATGGAGGATATACTTACTTTAAAACTTTGATATGCATGCTTCTAGCTGATATACCATTGGCTTCCCTTAAATGGTTCACTGATCTTGGAATCCAGGTTACCATTTACATTTGCACATTCTCTCCATTTCACTGCCCACCATCATCGTATTATTGCCACTTCATTCCTAAGCCTTAATTCCATCAATCCCATTTGGCTGGGGCAGGTAAGTGACTCCATCAAATGGAGAGGGCATGTATATATTTGTTTTACTCTTTTATGGACTTCAAGGTCAGCTACACAATTTACATGACCCAGTGCAAAATGTAAATGCAGGGCCCTTTGTTCAAAAAACAGAAAAACAGTGCCATTAAAGGTACTAAAACATGAAGCTTTTTCTTTCTTTTACAGTCTTCCCCTTGACCTGATGTAGTGTTTTAATTTGAATTTAATATTGTTCTGAGTAAAGAAAAGTTAAAATGTTAAATTATTAATATGAATTTTACCATTCATCTTTATATTTTACATTTCCAGTTTTAAATGCAAATATAAGAGTGTTCAACTAATGTAGAATCACCTAATGACACAATGCATATTTTGTAGCTCATTCATACATATGTATGTTTTTCTTACTAGAATAATGGAAATGCTGCACAAACTAATTCAATTGTTTTTCTTTCACTTCTTAATATATGCACATTCTGCCAACACTTTCTACATTTGGTTTATTAATAACTAAAGAAGAAACTAAAGGAAAGTGAGCCATGGGTTGCTTGATCTTTCCATTTCCTTCCATGTCATCATTGCCAGTGTAAGTGGTTGGCTGGTTGGCTAATCAAAGGGAGGAGTATGAGTGAAAAAGAATAAGAGAGCATTCCTAGGCCATTTACATTTCTTACAATGGCATTGTCTTCTTTCTGCATTCAAAGTAAGTTCTGGTTCAAAAAGAAAGTATGGTCCCTTGGATTTGTCAGTGTTTGGGTTTAATCAGTTATTGATGTAACACATTTACCCTGTAGTTACTTCCAGATTCACCGAACTCCCACACATTATATAGCTACTAGAATCCTGTGCTCATGTGACATGGTGAATGTTCCATGCAAATGGGACATCAAGGAATGAGAGATGAACATCTGATGCATATCTTTTCTGCTCACACATCAGCTCCATTGTACCATTGGAAAAACCCCAAGTTCAAAGATAAAATTATTAAGAAATTCAAGATTGTGAAACCACATTATTAAACCAAGCATAGTCCTAAAAAAAGGACCCTGAGAGACTGCACAGGTGGCAGTCTTAAAACCAGCAATAGTAGGCTTTCTGGTTTTGTTTTTTTTGTTTGTTTGTTTGTTGCATTCATTAGGTAATCCCCTTTATACTACAAGTATCTTCCTAGCTTCTCAAAACTGAAGTCCCTCTCCCCTACAATGATGCCTGATTATTCCTCTGTCATCTATGAATACCCGTTTTGCAGTCAGTATGACTCCAAACTGCAGAATCACTTTCTATTTATTCTTGTTTCTTCTTTGCCTTCATGTCTAACCAGTCAAGAACTGTATTTGTTGGTACATCTTTATTTCTAATATTAGTACACTACCTCAGAGTAGCTTAAAAAAAGGGGGGGGGGATTGTTGGATCCTGTACCTAGAAAGACGTTTGGGGAACTGACAGAATCAAAAGAACAAGATGCAGGAAACAGGGCCATGGAAACTAAAATTGTGGTCTTAATATCACCAGGCATCTTGCTTCTCCAACTATGTCTCATTTCTTCCCATCCCCACTAACAAGTTAAGCCAGAATGTATTTGTGTTTATAAATCACTTGGAATGTCTGACACACAGTAAGTGTTCAATTAAAAACATTGTCCTTTATTGTTATTATTATTTTTATTGCATCCATGGAGACTAACAGGAAGCTGCAGCCATTAACTCCAGTTTGGCCTTTTTGGAAAGACTTCCATGCTCAGGTTGGATTGAGGTTGGACACCAAGAAGAGAGAGAAATAATTGATATAAAGGAAGAATCACATGGATCAAGAAGAAAACCCACATCAAAGGAAAGAAGTTTATTTTTCCTGAAAAGGGAGCAAATAAAAAATAATAGCTATGTCAGTTTATCATGTTCCAAATGAATGTTGCCACAAACACTTTATATTTCAATTTTCTCTTCCATTTTACTAATTCAAGAATTTAATCCTTCTTATAATGTTCTGCGATGATATTTTAATTTATTATCCAACCTTCATGATCCCCCTTACAATTGTACCAAATAAAAGTTATTATATGAATATTCTTGTATGCAGATTTGATTTGATTTCCACATAGCCTAAAACCTAATATGTAAACTCCATACATTTCCATGTTTTGATCCTAACGTTTTTCTCACCCAAAATAATTAGCCTGTAGTTTCCCTAAGTCAGAGAATTCACTTACTCCCCAAATATGCATTGTAGATCCTTGGTTTCTTACCTTTGTTCAAATCGATCTCAGCTTCAAGTATAGTGCTTGCAAACATATCTACCTAAATTAGACATTTAAGTGCACAACAACAAAAAGTTCACAATTACTTTTTGACTATAAAATACAATATAATTGTTACCAATATTATGATCCATCCTTTAAGGTCTATCTCACATCCTTAAATTTTCTGATAAAGTCTTTACCAATATATTAATTGAAAAATAATATCATACTTCTAAGTTTTCACAATATATATTTTCTATAATGTTGCTTTTTATTTTATCTTTGAGTGCAAATCAATTTTGTACATATTATCGCTTAGAAGAGTAGGTTCCTTTGTTTTGCATATTCTTTTAAAGTAAAAATTTAATTGATACTGTTTAAAATTGAAAATAGTAAAAAAAAATACATCTTTACATTCTAATACTTTTTAATTCCTCTTTAGAAAAAAATTGAAACCCTGTTATTTTCAAATTTTTTGAAGTTTACAAACAACTTTGGTTTTAATTCTTTTCTTCTTTAAAATTCAAGGAAGTAATATATTGTTTATTTATTTATTTATTTATTTTTAATTTTAGTTCCGCTATAGGTAACAGTGTTATATTGGTTTTAGGTGTACAATTTAGTGATTAGGTGGTTCTGTTCCTTATTCAGTGCTCATCATGATAAGCACACTCTTTAATCCCCATCGTCTATTTTACCTATTCCTCCACTCTCCTCCTCTCTGGTAACCATCAGCTTGCTCTCCATAGTTAAGAGTCTCTTTCTTGGTTTGCCTCTCTATTTCTTTTTCTTTGTCCGTTTGCTTTGTTTCTTAAATACGAGTGAAATCATATGGTATTTTTCTTTCTCTGAATGACTTATTTCACTTAACATACGAATCTCTAGCTACATCCCTGTCATTGTACATAGCAAGATTTCTGTTCTTTTTTTGTAACCGAATAATACATTGTATACCACATCTTCTTTGTCCATTCATCTATGGGTAGGAACTTGTTAAATACTTTGTTAAAAAAGTCAAGTTAAAATGACTTTTTAAAATGTCTATATTACCCAAAACAGCCTACACATTTAATTCAATTCCTATCAAAATACCAATAGCATTTTCACAGAATTAGAACAAAGAATCCTAAAATTTGTATGGAACCACAAAAGCTCCCAAATGGCCAAAGTAATCTTAAAAAAGAAGAGCAAAGCTGGAGGCATCACAATTCCAGACTTTAAGTTACATTACAAATCTGTAGTGATCAAAACAGTATGGTACTGGTACAGAAATAGACATATAGATCAACAGAACAGAATAGAAAATCTGGAAAGAAACTCATACTTATATCGGCAATTAATCTTCAATAAAGCAGGAAAGAATATCCAATGGGAGAAATATCATCTCTTCTATAACAGTATTGAGAAAATTAGACAGCAACTGCAAAAGAATGAAACTACACCAAACAAAAAAATAAACTCAAAATGGATGAAAGACCTAAATTTGAAACCTGAAACCATAAAAATCCTTGACGAGAACACAGGCAGTTACCTCTTTGACATTAGTTGTAGTAACATTTTTCTAGATATGTCTCCTAAGGCAAGGGAAACAAAGGCAAAACTAAACTATTGGGACATCAACAAAATAAAAAGCTTCTGCACAGCAGAAGAAACAACAAAACTAAAAGGCAACCTACAGAAAGAGAAAAGATATTCACAAACGACATATCTCATAGAGGGTTAGTATCTGAAACCTAAAATAAACTTATAAATCTCAATATCCAAAAACAAGTAATTCAATTAAAACATAGGCAGAAGACATCAATAAGCATTTCTCCAAAAATGATATAGAGGTGGCCAAGAATCATGTGAAAACTGCTCAACAACACCCATTCTCAGGGAAATGCAAATCAAAACTACAATGAGATATTACCTCACAGCTGTCGGAATGGTTAAATCAAAAAGAGAGGAAAGAACAAAATGTGCTGGTGAGGAGAAAAAGGAATCTTTTTACACTGTTGGTGGGGATGCCAACTGGTACAGCCCTATGGAGAATAGTATGTATGCTCCTCAAAAAGTTAAAAATAGAACTACCCTATGATCCAGTAAGAACACTAATTCAAAGAGATGCATGCATCCTTATATTATAGCAGCATTATTTACAATGAATTATTTGCAATGGCCAAGATGTGGAAGTAGTGCATTATATATATATACACAATGGAATATTACTCAACCATAAGAAAGAATGAAATCTTGCCATTTGTAATGGCATGGAAGCAGCTAGAGTGTATTATATTAAATGAAATAAGTCAGTCAGAGAAGCACAAATACTATATGAATTCATTCATAAGTGGAATTTAAGAAACAAAAGAAATGAGTAAAGGGGAGAGATAGACACAAACTGAGAAACAGACTCTACCATAGAGAAGAAATGGATGGTTGCCAGAGCAGAGGGAGGAAGACCTGCTATTGGTCTTTTCAGAGAGGGGACCCAGAGCACTAGAATCAAGGCAAGCGTGACTGGAAACAGTGGAATCTGACAAAGCATGGGTGAGTGGGCCTTGATAAAAGCAAATTACCTAGTAAGTCTCAGCCCCAGGCCCTGTGTTTATAATAGGGGGCAAGAGAAGAAATGGTACCTGCCAACTCCTTTGCTCCAGGAGGGGTCTCTCTGTGATCCCTGCCTCTCAAGAACATGCTCTGAGATGAGTAAATAACTCTCCCTCCTGTTTGTCTCAGGCATCTTTCAAACTGCTGCTTTTATGCTGTACCTCCATGAGCTGTTGTTTGTCTTGTTGTCTCTTTAAAGGCAGAGACTCATCTTCCTAGGCCCTTGCCTCTCTCCCAGAGCAGAGCTCCCTTATTTTTTAAAACTCCAGGCTTTAAGTACTGCTGGATCTAAGAATTCACAAAATTTGGGCCCCTCTCCCTTGCTTTCAATGCCAAATGTTTGAGAAATTTGTCTTCCCTGTGATGACAACTTGGGTGATAGTCTTTCACACTCTTCTGTGTATCCCAGCTCCTTCCTGAGCTGGGAGGTACAGAAGAGTGCAGAGCCCTTTAGCTTCCTACCATGTCTCTGCTCTTCCTACCTCTTTGATGTGGCCTCTTCTATACCTTTAGCTGTGGAGTTTGTTCTGCCAGTCTTTTGGTCCTTTTCTGGATTATTTACACTGATGTGAGTGTTCTCTGGTTGTATCCATGAGATGAGGCAAGCTTAGGGTCATCCTACTTCACCATCTTCCCAGACTCCCTGTGTACTGTTTATTTTCAAATATAATATAGTTTTTTCTCAATATCTATCCACTTACTCAGATGAACACGTATATAGAATATATCTTGAATCATGTTCAACAAATATAAAATTATTACTGGGTTTTGGGATTTTAGCTGAAATGCAGTTGTTTTGTTTATATACTATGTACATGTATGTTTAATATAAAATGATTAATATTTTAGAAGGCATATCAAATATATGAAAATGTAGTGACCATGTCTACATATACTGACCTCATCACCATGTCTAATCTATATATTTTATCTCCTAGAGCAGGCCTTGTGGAACAAATCCAGCCAGACACCTACTAGTTTTATTAGAAAGAAAGAAAGAAAAAAAAAAGCAATCCATTTATTTATGTATTGTTAGTTCATTGTTTCCCACTGCAATGGTAGAGTTGAGTAGTTGAGACAGAGAAAGTAAGACTGAAAAAGCCTGAAATATTTACTATCTGATCTTTTCAGAAAAAAAAGTTTCCCAAACCTCATCCATAGTCTGGTACAATATTTAGCAGGTAGTCAATGAACTTGAAATTAATTTGAATAAATCTATATATATTTATTGAAAATTTATTTTAAACTAGGTTGCAAACATGCTATTTGCTGAAAGTTTATGAGGGACATTTAAATTTTCTATAGGTTTTGAAATGGGTTTTCTTTGGAATCCCATAGGGTTTAATTTAATACTACTCAAATAAAGTTTAATATGTTTCTTGAATTGAATGCTACATATTACATTTTATAAATTTGTTCTATTGGTTTTATTTCAAGAAAAATTATGAAATGAGTAGAACTCTAAGAAGAAAAAAAGTTTTTCCTGTTACATGAGAAATGCATACTGCACAGTTCTCTCACTGAGGCTTAGGTCAGAATGGTGAATGTCATTTATTTTGTAGCTAAAATGCCAACATAAATTAATGTTTATTTCATTCATGAGCAATCAAGATACTCTATAGTAGGAGATGCATAAATCAAAATCACTTCATCTTTCTAAATTATATTGCAGTTGATTATGTTATTTTTAAAATCCAAAAATATCAAAAATTATCTAAGAAGAAATAGCCAGTATTCCCAATAATGTTACAAAGTTGGCTAGTAAACTTTGCAAAGGGACCTACCAAATCCTAATCTCTACAGCATATAGATTATAATTCAATTACCATTTCTTACTATTAAAAAAAAATCTGTAACTGGCTTTCATCTTATCTAAAATTTACATGACAGAGCATAGTGAAGAATCAATAAATGTGTATTATCTATAATTTCAGATAAAGACAGGGGACTGAAAGTTAATCACAAATTCTCCTTCCATGAATATTTAACAAAATTACAATAGAAAAGGGAAAAGGAAAATGAAGCAATAAAACAAGTTGGGGTGGGGGAAACTAATTAAGAGGAAAGCATGATATCAAATAAGAGAATGCCAGAAAGGGAAGAAGGGAGTAATGTTTGAAGATTCTAGGCATTAAGTTTGCTTTCTCCTTCTAGATGGAAACATGGCCTTCTTGGGTGGCTCAGTCGGTTGATCGTCTGCCTTTGTTTGGCTCAAGTCATGATCTCCAGGTGCTGGGATCAAGCCCCACATCAGGTTCCCTTCTCAGTGGGAAGTCTGCTTCTCCCTCAGCCCCTCCCTCTGCTCCTGTGTACCCTGTCTCTTTCTCTCAAAAAAATAAAATATTAAAAAAAAAAAAACCCAAACACATGGCTTTCTTGAATTTTTAGCTCAAGAATAATGAGTGACCCAACGTAAATTTTATTTTGGGAACATATCTTATAACGTTTTCTGAATATATGCGTAAGAACAATGTATAAAGGAGGTATGGTAAAGAAAGAAAACACTTGCTAAGTTTGGATGAAACTTTGTTTCAATGTATATCACTTCAATATATATTTTTATTTTTACATAGTATAAGCAATAGAGAGAATTTGCTACTTGATCTTTTATATTTTTCTCATTTGCCCATATTAATATTGTTGATCTGGGATGGCAAAAACAAGCAAGCAAACAAACAAAAACATGATTTAATATGTATTCTCTTTTTATCAAGGTCAGCCAGATTTTAGGTATTTGGAAAGTAACCAATTTACCATCACCCAGTCCCTGTTTCTTCAATTATTATTATTTAAAATATATATTTTATTTAATATAGTGGGAACTTATGACTTATCTATCTGAGATTTCTATGTACTCTCTTTTTAAATTGATCTTCCTCTGACTCCAACTTTGTAACTTTGGGTAACATCAGTTTTACTGACCCAGATCTAAAACTGGAAAGAAATCCTCTACTGCAAGGCAAGATTTGCAACCTTAGCACAGATGAGTCATTTATCAAACTCTAGTCATTTTGCCTAGTTGTATGTTCTTATTTAAATCCCATGCCAGGGCACCTTAGTGGCTCAGTCAATTTAACATCGAACTTGCAGTTTCAGCTCAGGTCATGATTTCATGGGTGGTAAGATCAAGGCCCTCCTTGGGCCCTGTACTCGGTGAGGAGTCTGCTTGAGATTCTCTCCTTCATCTTCTGCCCCCTTGAATGCACACACTCCCTCTCTTTCTGTAAAATAAATAAATATGTCTTAAAAAAATAAATCATTTCTCATAATTGAGGGACACCTTGAAAATTTACTTTTTCTATCAGTAGAATTTTAGTGTTTCACAGATCAGATATCTAAAAGTATGTTGAAAAACTTAAACATTTTCCTCAATTAAGCTTATTATAAAAGTGTTATGGTTATAGCTCCTAATCAAACATAAAACCAAGAGATCAAGAAAGTCAACTTTAAATTATCTTTAAAAAACAATAAAAAGCAATAAGTTCTATGTATATATATAAAGCACCACATTCCAAAAATAAATAAATAAATAAATTTTAAAAAATTAAAAAAAACAAAAAAACACCAAGTTCCAAAATAAAATAAAATAAAATTAGGGGTGCCTGCATGCCTCAGTTGTTAAGCATCTGCCTTCAGCGAGGATCATGACCCCAGGTTCCTGGGGTCGAGCCCTACATCAGGCTCCCTGTTCAGTGGGGGGACTTCTCCCTCTCCTGCTCCCCCTACCTGTGTTCCCTCTCTCTGCTGTCTCTCTCTTAGTCAAATAAATAAGTAAATAATCTTTAAAAAATAAAATTAACATGAATACTCAGATTATTAGGTTTTTAAAGACTGTATCTTATGTAATTTTATTAGTCAATTACATTATACTTCAAATTAGCTTTTTAGCTAAGATTTCAAATTGTGGAAGAAGAAAGAAACTGTATTCCAAGATAAAACCTCTTAAAAGAAAATCAAAATACAAAGTTATAAACACACACACTTGCAAATAAGCATTAATATCTAGCAACAAGTCCCTGGATTTTTCTCTGTCAGTACACTTGTAGTTGTCCAATGGATTGAAATGAGGTTAGCCCACTCTGGTCTGTCAGACACTGCTAGGTTGTAATACTTATGGCAGATTTTTTACCTATAATACCTAGTGATGTTGTGGTTCATTCAACATCCTCAGAATTCTGGGGGGGAAAATAAAAAAAAAAAGAAAGAAAAAAGATTTTTAAAAGTACACCTGTTTTACTGTGAAGAGTGAGTATAAGGAAAAAAGGAAGAACTGAAAGCTTGTTTTATCACATGTAAGAATTGTTATGATTTATAAAGTATAGTCCATGAAGTATGCTTTAAAACCTTGTTAATATTAGAGAAGCTTTAAAAACTGACTTAATTGTTTCAGGGTAATCAAGGTATGGATGTAGTTTCTGTGACTTCTACATGGCTCCAGTTTTAAGTCATACAAATATTGTACATTTATTGTTAAAAGACAGTCTGTAATAATAAAACAAGTAGACACGGTGGATGCCTGGCAGTTCTGAGATGTGACAGCTCTGTTGTAAGCTTTGGAAACATAATTTGTGGTACAGGTGTCTAGATATAATTCTACTTATAGAAAACAAAAAAGTTTATATGTGTCTCATAAAATTACTGTCTTATATTAAGAAAGGTCTTTTGATTGATGTGTACTATCTTTTTCTCCAATGAGCACATACCATGTGAATTTAATATGTACCTTGGTAGTATGAATGCATTAGTACAGTGTGTATAGATGTCAGAAATGGTAAGATTTTATCTCATAAGTCTAACCACGTAAAATAACTCCTGACAGAAAGTAAGAAAGCAAAGAATGATTGACCTGATTACTGATGTTGTATGGTTTATGTTAAATGTATGTGATTTTAATCAATGAATAAAGCATTAAAAAGTTAAAAAAAATCAAATTGACAAAGTTAATAAGTTTTGACAAACATTTTCTTACTGAAAATATATCACCAATACTGGATGTAGTAGAAAGATAAATTTGCATATTTCTTATTTTTTACTTTTTAATTTGGAACAATAGATCATAATTGAGATGTTGCTACTCTACACTCTTTTTTAAGATTTTATTTTATTTTATTTTATTTTATTTTAGAGAGAGTGTGTGTTGTGCCAGGGGGAGGGGCTGAGGGAGAGAATATCAAACAGACTCTGTGCTGAGCATGGAACCTGATGTGGGGCCCAATCTCAGGACCTGAGATCATAACTTGAGCCAAAAGCAAGAATCTGATGCTTAACTGATTAAGCCACCCAGGCACCCCTCTATATTTTCTTTTTAATCAACTTACCTATATTATTATATTATATGTTATGCTTCAGTTCTCCCTTTTCTATATTCACGTTCCTGTGAATCATCTTCTGATACATTGTACCAAACATCTTTTGGTTCCATTGCTGATGTTGCAATTATAGTATATGTGCTGCCGAAGCGAGCACAGATGTTGCAATTATAAACACAAAAGTGGGGTGCCTGCATTTGCAGGCACTGAAATCTGATAATTATACTTTGTCAAAGAACATATGGTATACTGGTGATGTGAAAAAAAATGGACTCATTAATATTTCCTAAAATTTTCATTAGAATAAAAATACAGGGGTGCCTGGATGGCTCAGTGGGTTAAGCCTCTGCCTTTGGCTCAGGTCATGATCCCAGGGTCCTGGGATCGAGCTCCGCATGAGGCTCTCTGCTCAGCAGCAAGCCTGCTTCCTCCTCTCTCTCTGCCTGTCTCTCTGCCTACTTGTGATCTCTGTCTGTCAAATAAATAAATAAAATCTTAAAAAAAATACAAAATTATATATACATGTTTACACTCATACATATATACACCCTAATAGTTCATTGGATCTAAAGAATGTATTTACAGGTCTCAGTCTGAGATACAAAAAAAACAAACAATATCAGAAAGCAATGTTGTACAAGCAAACAAGTATGAAGTGAACTGAAGATTCATCCATTAGGTAAAGACACTGATCTGGGCTAATGTTATGTCATGAGTATCACTGCCATAAAATGAAAGCCAAGTTTGTAATTAGAAAAGCATGTGATGAGAAGAAAGGAAGAAAACAGGAGAAAATGCTGGTTGAAATGAGCTAAGTTTACATTTACAGATAGTCAAGTCTGGTCTTAAATATTTTTTAATCAAGGTAAACGTGCAACTCCAGCTTTTTAGTGTCTTAAATTAGCACTGAGAAAAGAAACACATTTATATTCATCTCATGCCCAAATCAAATTGAAATATTTCAGGTAATTAAATAGTACATGTTAATAAAATTTACTGATTTTGTAAAAAATTAAACAAAATCAAAATATAAATTGATTATTTATTTTTGGCAGGTCGAGGGACAGTGTTGGGACTTAAGAGACTGGCACCAGGCCAGTCTTATATTCATTTCAGATATGTGCAACAGATGGCATAGTGGCTACTCCATTTACACTAAAATGATTCCATTATCATTTTATTTTTCTGGCAGTGGAATAATATAGAAGGTGATTTTGACAAATACAGGAAAATGTTTTCATAAATTATACACTTGATCAAGATATAAAAGACACAGTTAATTATAGGAAACTTCAGTTGCTCTTGACCATGATTCTGTACTTCCAAATAAAGAAAAAAAAAGTTCTTTATAAAGAAATTAAAATAAAATACTTCTGATCCATGAGCATGGACTGCTTTTCCATCTTTTTGTGTCTTCTTCAATTTCTTTCATGAGTGTTCTGTAGTTCCTCGGGTACAAACTTTTAACCAAAACTCTTTGGTTAGGTTTATTCCCAGGTATCTTATGATTCTTTGTACTATAGTAAATGAAATCAATTCTCTCATTTCCCTTTCTATATTTTCATTGTTAATGTATAAGAAAGCAACTGATTTCTGTACATTGATTTTATATCCTGCCACATTACTGAATTTCTATATGAGTTCTAGTAGTTTGGGGGTGGAGTCCCTTGAGTTTTCCATATAAAGTATCATGTCATCTGTGAAGAGAGAGAATTTGACTTCTTCCTTGCCAATTTGAATAACTTTTTCTTTTTGTTTTCGTATTACTGTTGCTTAGTACTTCGAGTACTATGTTGAACAACAGTCATGAGTGGGCATCCTTGTTGTGTTCCTGATCTCAAAGGGAAGGCTGTCAGCCTCCATCCCTATACTTTGAAGAGTTTTAATCAGGAATGGATGCTGTATTTTGTCAAATGCTCTTTCTGAATCAGTTGAGACCTTATGACCCTGCAATTGCACTACTTGGTATTTACCTCAAAGACACAGATACAACGAAAAGAAGGGCCATATGTACCCCAATGTTCATAGCAGCAATGGCCACAATCCCCAGACTGTGGAAAGAGCCAAGATGCACTTCAACAGAAGAATGGATAGAGAAGATATGGTCCATATATACAATGGAATATTATGTCTCCATCAGAAAGGATGAATACCCAAATTTTGTATCAACATGGACAGGACTGAAAGAGGTTATACTGAGTGTAATAAGTCAAGCAGAGAAAGTCAAGTATCATATGGTTTCACTTACTTTTGGAGTATAAGGAATAACATGGAGGATATTAGGAAAAGGAAAGGAAAAGTGAATTGGAGGAATTCAGAGGGGGAGACAAACCATGAGAGACTGTGGACTCTGAGAAAGAAACTGAGAGTTTTGGAGCGGAAGGGGGTGGGAGATGGTTGAGCCTGGTGGAGGGTATTAAGGAGGGCATGTATTGCATAGAGCCCTGGGTGTAGTGCATAAACAATGACTCTTGGATCACAGAAAAAATAAATTAACTTAAAAAAATACAATTTGGTATAAATAATAATGCAAGCCCTTGTTTAACGCAACATCAGGACATCATTAATACTTTAGAAAAAGTAAGAGGAGACAATTTTATGATATCAAAAGGAAAATTATTAAATATATTAAATATGATTTAATATATATATTAAATATGTGGTTATTTCCATACTGAATTTTTCTACCCCACTGCAATTCAGGTGTTTAAACATGGAAAAGATTTATCATTACATTTTTATGATTGTTAAATATTTATTGCAAGAATTAACCAGGATTTATGTGCCCAGTAATATAAGAGATTCTCTAGTATTAATGCTGCACAGAGGTCAAATAACAAAAAGCTCAAATTTTTCTACAGGACTTATGATACAGCAGTGATTAGTGGTATCATCACAGCAGCATTAGTAAAACAGAGCAAAATAAATGGTGAGGACTAAGGCATAAGATATGGAAAAGTTGAAACAATAAATGTGGATTTCTTTTTCCAGAAATTTTACTGTGAATGAAAAATTTAAATAAGGTAGTATGTAGAGAAGAAGTCAAAGTTTAGTGATAGTTTTTAAGGGCAAAGAGCTTATTTTCAAATATGCTGAATAATTAACATTTTTCTTGTCAATATAACATGCTGTCTAATCAATTTTTTACTTTTGTTACTTGTAATTCCACACTGTGGTTACTGATTCATAACACTATACATAAATGAAGCAATTTCTTCTCATTTATAGTGGAGATGAGAGGCAATAAGAGATGTTGGAGTTCACATACCATTGAAAATCAAATTTTAAAAAGAGCTCAATTTTAAAGAATTCTGACATATATTTAAGAAATCATCACCACCATCTTACTTTAAATCTAATGAGCCTTATGTTGAGTTCCTTGATGTCTGAGTAAATCTTGAGTATACAAATAATTCAACACACATTTTCTGAGAATAAGGTAAGTCTCAGAAAGGTAGCTACAAGAACAAAAAAAATATGTCTGGTTGTGACTTATTAAAAACAATCCCCAATATATGTGTGTCTTTTATGAAAGGTTCCACTGATTGCTTTATGCTATTTGATTTTTTTTTTTCTCAATACAGACGATTTGGGAATAAGCAAATAAAAGTCCATGCTGTCTTCAAGTTATCATTTTTCTGGTGCTTGATTCCCTCTGCCACTACATTTTATTGTGTTTGGGCATTGAGGGTAGAAATAATTAAAAGGATTTTCATTTTCTGTGCTCGCTGTGTCTAGAAAGCATCAAATTAGTGTTTGTTTAGTTTTTTTTTTTTTTAATGTTTTCCAAACTTGATGCTTGCTGAAGAAGCAGGGAGAGAGGATTTTTATTTTTATAAGAAGGCTCATTGTATCTGTTATCAAAATAATGGCAAAGACTCCATTGTTTTGAACATTTGCAGCCCATACTTAAATTAGCAAACATATACAAGACCATTCAAACTTGAGGAAAAATTCATTATTTGGGATCTTTACAGGAGTTAATTGAAAGCTTGGCTGGATTAATTACTATCTGACATTTTCATATAGATGAGACCTGGGAAGCTAAGCTATTTAAACATGAGATTTCTTCCCTCCGCATTGTGCTGTATATCCTAACATTCAATGAAGATTTTGGAAAAGTATGTTCTTGCTATCATCGGATTCTAGTGGCAAAGCAAGTACATTTAGTCATCACACAGGCTTTAACTTTTAACCAAAAAATTACTGTTATCCTTTTATTATTATTAGGAATAGTAGTAGTATTACAGGAAACTCACCCTTATTGGACAATGCTAATACTGACCACTGTGCTAAGTATTTGATTGTGTATTTAATTTAATTCTTGTTGCACCAAAATTAATACTTTTGTTTTACTAATGAAGGAACTAAAAAACAAATATGTTAGATAATATGCCCAAGAAACACAGCTGTTACCATGCAGGACAGAGAATTGAACTAATTTTGTCTCAACATTGAGTTTGAGTTCTTACTTCCTATTGTTAACTATCTCTGAATGTGATATAAAATCCAGCCCAGCATGACCTTGTGGATCCCTCCAAATGTAGAAATGCAATACCATGGTGTTTTGTACATGAAAAGAAACGTCATTAACTTCCGCTATTATAAAAGTTAACATAGTTTTGTATATATCTTAAAATGTGTGTGTGTGTGTCAGTGTGTGTGTGGGTGTGTGTATGCACATAGAAGGCAGGAGTAGTTTAGCCATATTTAACAAATATAGGCTAACCTATGTAAATAAACAAGACTGATGATGAAAAAAAGGCAGTGAATTTTCGATTAAAAAAATAAGATAATTTTGTCCCTGGAGATATAGTTTCCTTGAGAAAGTTACACACACACACACATACACACATGCATGTGTGCACCATATATATACATATGATACTAAGAAAGTTATATATATATATATAGTTACATAGATAGATAGATAGATAGATAGATTAGATATATGACACTGAGACTATGTCAAGACCTGGAGCCTAGAGTGCAGAAAACTAATAGGTATAGAGTTTTCATAGTGAGATGGAAAAAAGAACAGACTCCTATCCTAGATGAATTATCTGACATCTTATATGAAATTCTACTTTCCTAGTTGTCAGTCCATATGTCCCGGTGTGTGTGTGTGTGTGGGGGGGTAATCACTGAGGAATTAAAATACTCCTAGTAACACCAAGTGAAGCAGCATAATGGAATATTTTTCTCTGACCTGTCACCTGCTTATATTTGACATCTGTGGCAATTTCTTTGGGCCGATGAAGGAACCATTCTTATCTTCAGTCTTTATTTCTTCTCTTCTTACTTTTGCTGTTGTGGGAGCGCATGGATAATTATACTTAAATTTGTTCTTATGTAGCATTGGTATAAAAACTGTAAGCAAAAAATTATTAGGTGACAAAATTAGTGATTCTGTTTCGATGTCTTCAGACATAAAGATTCAAGTAAAATGGCTTTATTTGGTATATGAAAGAAAATTCAGATAAAGGAGTGGAAAATGAGACAAGAAAGAAAAGACAGCCATAAAATCTGTTTATCAAGCCAGATACCCTGTGGACACCTGGAGCTTAATTGTGCTGGAAACCTCATGCACTGAGCATAAAGAACTTGGCTGAGATTTATCTCACCTGTAACATGACAGAAATGAGGAATTTATACAACAACTTTCTTTCAGTTATTGGGTGAAGTTTGTTGAGGGTGGGACACAGTGGTGTTAATAAAGCCGTGTGTGTGCTTTTTTCCTTAGGGAAAATTTGTTCTGCAGAAGACAGGGATGCTTGCAGGCAATTGTCTTTATGAATTTTGTTAAACGAAGCTTAAAACTGTGGGAAAGATTATAATTGATGTCCTGAGCATGTGGCAAAGCAGGGTCTAGCAGTCAAGATAAAGTCTTTAGACAAATGCTAGAGCTACAAGTTAGAAATCAGGTTATTAATAGGTTGCTAAATATTGAAGTGGTAAGGACTGGAGGATATGGGACAGGGTACCAAGAACATCTGAGAGTACTTATGTTAAAATTTCATATGCAAAACTTATTTAAAGGATAAATTTCTTTTTAATTAAAAGGTATAATATATGTTAAGAATGTAGAATTTAGAATGTGATCAATTAATTTAGTTTCTTTCATCTTTTTTTTTTCCTTCTATGACACTGCCCTTATGAAATTTTTGCTAATTGATCTGGGACTCCTCAAATCCTTAGGTTTCTGAGTGCCTAACATAAATGAAGACAATTTCTGTGCACTTGCAAAACTAATAACCCATTTAAAGTCCCATAGTAATCAGAAAGTTTTATTTCTTCTCTTTGTAAAGCTCCCATTCCCCTGCATTTCAGATTCAAATTAAAACATTAAGATATCAAGAAGGTGCATAAGAGATTCAACCATGGCACCTATGAGTACATTAAGAAAAAGAAAGAAAATGCATTTAAATCAGTAAGGAAGGAAGAGGTAATTTTTTTACTATTTGCAGATAACATGACACTATGTATAAAACACTTCACCAAAAATTACTAGAACTGGATAAACGAATTCAATAAAGTCACAGGACACACACTGCTATATTTGTATACACTTAATAATGAAATAGCAGAAAGACAAATTAAGATAACAATCTCATTTGCACCAAAAAGAATAAAAGACCTCAGAATAAACTTAACCAAGAAGAAGGTGAAAGACCTGTGCTCTGAAAACCATAAAACACTGATAAAAGGGACAGTTGGGTAGCCCTGTCAGTTAAGCATCTTCCTTCAGCTCAGGTCATAATCCTAGAGTCCTGGCTCAAGCCCTGCCTCAGGCTTCCTGTTCAGCAGAGAGTCTGCTTCTACGCTCTGCCCCTCACTTCACTCTCATGTTCTCTCTCCCACTATCTCAAATAAATAAATAAATAAATAAATAAATAAATAAAATATTAAAAAAAAAAACAACAAAATGAAAACAACAACAACAAAAATTGACAAGAAATTGAAGATGACACAGAGAAATGGAAAGACATTTCATGCTCATGGATCAGAAAAACAAATATTGTCAAAATTTCCATATCACCTAAAGCAATCTATAGATTTAGTGTGTTCCCTATCAAAATACCAACAAAATTTTTCACAAAACTAGAATAATCCTAAATTTGCTTGAAACCACAAAGACCCCAAGCAATATTAAAAAAGAAGAAGAAGAAAGGTGGAGGTATAAAGACCCTAGATTTCAAGTTATACCACAAAACTGTAAAAATAAAAAAAAATTGGTACTACCATAAAAATAGATACATAGATAACTAGAACAGAATAGAGAACCCAGAAGTAAATCCATGCTTACATATTTAATCTATGACACAGGATGCAAGAACATATAAATGGGGAAAAGATAGTCTCTTCAACAAATGGTGCTGGGAAAATTTCACAGCTACATGCAAATTAATAAAATGGGACCACTTTCTTATATCACACACACACACACACACACACACACACACACACACAAACCTAAAATGGGTTAAAGACCTAAATGGGAAAATTGAAGCTATAAAACTCCTAAAAGAAAATGCAGGCTGTAATTTCTTTGACATAAGCCATGGAAGCATTTTTCTAGATATGTCTCCTAATACAAGGGAAGGAAAAGCAAAATTAAACAATTAAGACAACATCAGAATTAAAACAAACAAACAAAAAACTTCCAAATGCTGAAGAAAATAATCAACAAAACTAAAAGACAACATATGAAATGGAAGAAGATATTTGCAGATGACATATCCAAAAGGGTTAGTATCCAAAATATATAAAGAACTTATACAACACAACACCTCAAAAACAAACAATCCAATTTAAAAATGTGCATAACATAAACAGACATTTCTCCAAAGAAGATATACAAATGGTCAACAGACACATGAAAAGATGTTCAACATCACTCATCAGTAGGAAAATGAAAATCAAAAGTACAATGCCATACTATCTTAAACTGGTCAGAAAGGCTAAAATCAAAGAAGAAAAAACAAGTGTTGGTCAGGCTGTGGAGAAAAAGGAAATGTCTTGCATTGTTGGAAGGAATGTAAACTGGAGCAGCCACTGTGGAAAACAGTATAGGAGTTCCTCAAAACATTAAAATAGAACTACTGTATAGCCCAATAATTCCACTGCAGGATATTTGCCAAAAAAATATGAAGACAAATTCAAAAAGATATATGCACCCCTATGTTTATAGCATTGTTATTTACATAGCCAAAATGTGGAAGCAGCCCAGTGTCCACTGAAAGATGAATGGATAAAGAAGTGCTGTGTGTGTATATTATATTGTGTGTGTATATTATATTGTTATATGTTAATTATTATTATATTATAACACATACTCTCTACATAATAGAATAGTACTCATCCATATAAAAGAATGAAATCTTGACATTTGCAATGACATAGATGGATCTGGAGAGTATAATGCTAAGCAAAAGTGAGACAGTCAGAGAAAGACAAATACCATATCACTTCACTTACATGTGGAATTTAAGAGCCAAACTCTAGAGAACAAACTGATGGATACTAGAGAAGAGGTGGGGGAATGGGTGAAATAGGTGAAGGAGATGGAGAGTAAACTTATCTTAATGGGCTCTGAGTAATGTATAGAATTGCTGAATCTATGAAATCTATAGAATTGTTGAATATTGTACACCTGAAACTAATATAACACTGTGTGTTAATTATACTGGATTTAAAATATTTTTAAATTAGAAAAAAAAACATGATTCACTTGTGGTAAATATGATTCCAGTAGAAAAAGTTCCAAATAACCTATTTTTGATATTAAGAATATTTAATATCCATAATATTCTTGCTTCTACCTCTTTCCTTAAAAATTGTATTATAAAATGTACTGCATGTCAGAAAACATGGTGTGGTGTCTGGAGGATCAGTGAACATCTTCATAGTTTATCTTTATAGCTTATGGTAAAAAAAAAAAAGTGAAAAAATGTAACTGGGAATATAGTTGTTCAAGCATTGGTCAACCTATAGCATATGATCTATTTGTCTTTGACCCAAGATCAAATTATTTATGAGGGTCAGAGTATGTGACAGAGTATTTATGTGACAATTATGAGACAGTCTAGCTATTACCCTTTCTGCTTAGATAATGAATGTACATTATATTCTGTAGGCTATTTGGTGGGACAAGTGACCACTGACCTTTCTATCTGGACTATTTGCTAGTCAAAACTCTTCATGTAACAAAATACAGCATAGTGATATTTTTGCAGAAACATATTTTTTATTTCTTTATCTATTTGCCTTCTGATGAAAAAAATCCCCAATCTAATCTGTGTGGCTATTTCTGTGTTTCTGTGTGTGTGTGTGTGTGTGTGTGTGTGTGTCTAAATCTTCTGTCATAGAGGTACATTCAGAATAAAACATCAGAAATTTTTAGATATAAAAAATGTGCTGTTCTTCTGTGCTAGGTGCTTTGCTACAGAAATATGGGTATGAAAAAATGTTATTATTCTCACATAGAACAATGAATAGAAAACCTAGGGGACAAATTTCAACATGACCTGGGAAAGAAAGAAAGGTTAACAGGTGATTTGGGCATATTTTTTTACTGGCTTCCTCCATCTTATTCTGTACTATTGGGAGTTTAAACTATGTAGACAAACTAGAAGTGCCAGAATTTTGTTTCCTTTATTTAGGGGAGGTAAAGGTCTAGAATTGAAATGAAAACTGGCATAGATTCCAGCCAAACAGTGACAGATCCAAGGGGGAAAGTCAGTGTTTTGTTTATGGTACTTATGTAGTCAGTGATTTTCATATGTTTGAAAAATATCCTTTTTGTGATAAAATCAACTCAAAGTGCAAGTATGAATTAATAGTGTTTAATTAAATGTTTTATTTCAATTTACTTCAATAACCCATGTTTAATAAAGCCAACTTTAAATGTTTGAGTGTAAGCCTGAAAATCAGATCTCCACAAACTGGATACACCACTGGCGCTCTGGGAATGAAGTGAGAACAGACAGTAACTAGGCTTTTTAACAACAATGTGGGTCAGAAATGACTACCATTTCTAGCTAGCTGTCTGAATTCATACAGTGTAAGCACTTAGAAATCAAATGGATGAATGAGGAAACATTTTTGTTTTGCTTTTAATTTGCCAACTATTTTTTCTTTAGTTTATCTTACAATTTATTAGAAAATAGCATTTAATTTTCAGATTTTTACAATATATACCTCAATAAAAATAACCATTTGAATGAACCATTTAAGCTGCACTTTCCCTAGTTATGAATGCTTCCACACATGACAGAAAATATGTGATTATGAAGATAATTTGAAGTCATAGAGAAGCAATAGATTCATGAGAAGAAGAAAGTAATTAGGTGGAGGGCTTCAAGGGAAGATTTTGAAGAAGCTGACCTGCCTTGTATCCCTTGAGGTTTATCTATTCATTTCCGGAAATAAATATATTCATCTCTATATATACATATATATCTACGTATATGAAAATATATACATCTCTACATATGTATCTTTGTATGTCTATATATCTTCATTAGAACACACTGTGAGATATGAGAGAATTGCTTTGTTTTGTTTCCCTCCAAATATTTTTCTGATTATCTCTTCCATACTTAGGCAAGTGCCTTGTTTGTACTTTCTTAAACTAGTGTCTTGTTTGTGCCTTAGGGAAGATTTATATCTTGGCAGAATGCAGAGGTGCCTGTAGGCACTCGTCTTTCAGGCTTTTGTTTATAAAGGTTTAAAGCCATTAAAGAAATTATAATTTGATCTGAGTCCAAAAATCTAGGAAAATAGATTTTGAGAAACAGAGAAAAAAATGACTATAAATATAAAGAAAAATAATGTATGCCTGATTAAGAATACTCCCATGGAACAAAGAAAGCATATTTTATGAGTATGAGGTACAGGTAACTCTAGGATTTAAGGTCTCCAGCAACATCAAAAAAAATTTGATGCCCCACATAGGACTTGATGGGGCCATGTTGAACGAAAGAACAATTTCTTAGTGGTTTAATCTGATTGTCAATGATACAGGAAAGGAAAAGAGCAAAGAGACAGCTCAAATACTGACTGACATTAAATGCTCTGTATGTCTGCATATTTAAGAGTCTTAGTAAGATTTAATTATGTAGAACTTTATTTCTGTTATTTCCTAATTATCTGTTTCTTTCTCTCTAGTGGATCATAACCAGCTGCATACAAACATTTATCTACCATTTTAAATTCCCTTCCTGTCTCCCAAGCTTTTCAGCTATTTCCCTATTCCTTCCACAAATTATTTCCTTAAAGAATCTCCACTTACTCCCTCCATACCTTATATTCCCTTTGCTTTCAACTTACTTTAGTCTGAATTCTTCACACCATTCACTCACTTTCCACATAGCAAAATCATCAGGGGTCTTTTTGTTGACAAACAAGATTTTCAATTCTTTCTTTTCATCTGAACATATCTCTGAGCACAATTCAACACAGTTAACCCTTGTTTCTTCTTGAAATATATTTCTTTATTGGCTTTTGTAATGTCAAATACTCCTGAGTTTTTTTTTGTTTTGTTTTTAATTTGATTGTTTTACTTCATGCATTCTCAAATTTCTCAGTTATCTCTTTCTTGTTTGATCAAGTCTTTTAATTATTTTAATTACTCTTGTACTTCTTCACTTTTTCCTCTGTTTTTTGACTGACAATTCTATGAAGATGTCCTAGTTAATAGGTGTTACTTTCTAGTTGAATTCCATGGGGTGTAAGATAATGCTGCCATTTGACCTCTTCAGGTTTATGTTACCCTTTAAACAATATATTAAAAAAGATGATACTTTATTGACTGTAGTGATTGACCTTGATTATGGAGGGAAAATAAAATTGATGTTTGACCTCTGGAATGCAGAGGATTCAGCCTAGGTTTAGAGAATTCTCAGGGTACCTCCTTAAAACTCTGCTATTCCAGGATAAACTGTTAAAAAAATACTATAACAACTTAATAAGGCAGGATTTGTAACAGCTCAGACCTTCAGATCGTTTCAGAATAAAAGGTAGGATCACTCCATGAAGACAAGTAGCCCAGGGCTCCTGGGTGGTTCAGTTAGTTAAATTTGGGACTCTTGATTTCCACTCATGATCTCTGGGTCTTGGAATCGAGTCCTGCATAGGGCTCTGCCCTTAGTGATGAGTCTGCTAGAGATTCTCTCTCTCCCTCTCCCTCTATCCCTCCCCCCTGCTCATGCACAGGTGCTCTCTCTCTCTCTCTCTCTCTCTCTGTCTGTCAAATAAATAAATAAATTTTAAAAAGAAACAAAAAAGGAATAGAAAGGTAAGGAAGGGAAAGGAAGAAAAGAGGAGAAAAGGAAAGGAAAGAAATGAAAAGAAAATAAAAGAAAAGAAGAAAAAAGAAAAGAAAAAGAACTGGTTAACAGAACAGGGAATACGGGGTTGGGTAATAAAAGTTCCAACTACAACCCTATATTCAGATGCAGGCATGACTGCTGTAACAACTACACATATTTTTCCTTGATTTATTATTAGATTTGAATATATTGACCAGTTTCCCCTTCGTCTTATTTCCTTAATATTTTATATAAAATGTTCTAGTATTGGCTATGCCCATAATTTGCTTCTTAAATTAAAAGATCTTTCACAAGTGGAATTGTGGCTAATCTAATGAAGGAATTAATATTATTTAGATATAGATGACTTATGAACCATTGCAGTCCCCCTTTTAAAAATCCAGTCATGCTTACTTGTTCAAAGAATGATAGAATTATGTTGGGGAAAGATACAATGTTGCTTTTTTAAAAAATTAAATTTGAATAATATGTAAAACAAACTGTATCCATTTTTAAGAAATGTACAATTTGATCCATTTTGACTGTTATATACACCATGAAACTATAATCATATACCCTCAAACCAATATTTTTAAAACCTTGATGACAATCAAAATACTCCCATCCCATTTGAAATCCATTTATTCATCTGCCCACAGCCTGAGACGACCATTGATTTATTTTTTATTGGTATGCTTTAGCTTGTATTTTCTAGAATCTTATATAATGTAATGATTTTATATATAACTTGTGTGCCTAGGTTCTTTTTTGCCAGTATAATAATTCCAAGATTTATCCATGTTACTGTATCTGTAGTTTCTAGTTCTGATACGAAGTAGGATTCCATCTACTGGTTATATCACAATTTGTTTATCTACAGACCTATTGTTGGACATTTGAGCTATTTCCAATTTTAGCCATAGTGAATAAAGTTGCTATCAAAGTTTTTAAAGATTCTTTATACAGACATGTTTTGATTTCTCTTGGTAAGTACCCAGGGTAAATATCTCTATTATATGATAGCTAAATTGTAACTCTTCTTTAGAAATGGTATCTCCTTTCTAGGCTACAAAATTAAGTAGATAAATGGAATCATGCATAACTCTTATCTTTATGACATAACTAGAGTTATTGGCCTATTTTTCAGTTAAGTGTAAATTCACAGGGAAGTTTAACTTTGTGTTTATGGTTGTGGATATGTGAAAAGTAAGGGCTTTAGTAAAAATATGGAGCTATTCAAGCATGTTGTTGATTGTCCTAGAAAAACAAAACAAAACATATATTGAACCAATGGTTCATTAAAGAAAACAGAATACAGAACTATAATAAAAGAATAAGTGTGGAATATTCAAGATGGAGGTATAAGAAAATCTTGAGGTCACCTCTTCCCATTGACACAGGAAGCCTACAATTACATTGGAGTAATTCCCTCCAAAGGGGACCTAGAAAATAGGTAAATAAGGCCTCCACAGGAGAAAGCACCAAGATGGGTAGAAGATGGAGACACATGGTCTCACTGAGGGAAACACACACACACACACACCCCCAGGCAAGTCAGTCCATGGTTAGGGGAGATCTTGAAGAATGAATGAACCAAGTGAGAACTTCAGCAAAAAGATAAAAAATATATTTTAAAAAGTAACGCTTAGTGTTTAAAAAAGCAATAACAGAAATGAAAAATACACTAGAGACAATAAACAGCACATGAGATGATACAGAAGAATAAATGAGGAAACTGGAAGACAGGCTAAGTGAAAATTACCCAAAGTAAATAGGAAAAATAAATCAAAACAATTTATTTAAATTAGAAAAGTTTAAAGGACCTCTCTCATAACAGAAAGCATACTAACATTTACAGTATAGTTGTCCCAGAAGGAGAAGATAGAGATAAAGAGGCAGAAAACTTATTAAAAAAATTTAAAAAAAGCTGAAAATGACCCTAATTTGGGAAAGGAAACAAACATACAAGTCCAGAAAACACAGAGGGTTTCAAACAGAAGAACTCAAAGTTCCATGCCAAAACATATTATAATTAAAATGTCAAATAATAAAGATAAAAGGAAAATCTTAAGAACAGCAAGAGAAGAGCAATTAGGGAACCTCCATATAACTATAAGCTGATTTTTGCAGAAACTTTGCAGGCCAGAAGAGAATGGCAGAATATATTCAAATTACTGAGAGGAAAACAAAACAAAACCAAACAAAAAACAACAAAGAACAAAAAGCATGCAACAAACGTACTCTACCCAGTAAGGTGAGAATTCAGAATTGGAGAGGATATAAAGAATTCTCAGAAACAAAAGCTAAAGGAGTTTGTCATTATTAAGCCAGCTTTATAAGAAATATTAAGGGGGAGGAGTCAAGATGGCGGAGAAGTAGCAGGCTGAGACTACTTCAGGTAGCAGGAGATCAGCTAGATAGCTTATCTAAACATTGCAAACACCTACAAATCCAATGGGAGAACAAAGAGAAAAATAACAGCAATTCTAGAAACAGAAAATCAACCACTTTCTGAAAGGTAGGACTGGTGGAGAAGTGAATCCAAAGCGACAGGAAGATAGACTGCGGGGGGAGGGGCCGGCTCCCAGCAAGCAGCGGAGCAACAGAGCACAAAATCAGGAATTTTAAGTCTGTTGCGCTGAGGGACATCGCTCCAGAGGCTTAACTGGGGTGAGTGGGGTCAGTGTGGCCTCAGGTCCTGCAGGGTCACAGAAGGATTGGGGGTGTCTGAGTGTCGCAAAGCTTACAGGTATTAGAACGGGGAAGCCGGCTACAGAGACAGAGTGGAGGAGTGAGCTCTAAGCTCGGGGTTAGCTTGAACCTGTCGCAAGCTCTGTAAGCTCGGAGCGTGGCCAGAGGCAGGGTGAGGGGAGTAATTGGGCGCTGTTCTCTGAGGGCGCACTGAGGAGTGGGGCCCCGGGCTCTCGGCTCCTCCGGGCTGGAGACTGGGAGGCCGCCATCTTCATTCCCTCCTCCAGAACTCTATGGAAAGCACTCAGGGAACAAAAGCTCCTGAAAGCAAACTACTCAGCCCAGCCCCTGGTAAGGGCGGTGCAACTCCGCCTGGGGAAAAGACACTTGAGAATCCCTACAACATACCCCTCCCCCAGAAGATCAACAAGAAATCCAGGCAGGACCAAGTTCACCTACCAAGGAGTGCAGTTTCAATACCAAGGAGAGCAGCGGAATTCCAGAGGAGGAGAAAGCAAAGCACGAAACTCATGGCTTTCTCCCCATGAATCTTTAGACTTGCAGTTAATTTAATTTTTTTTCTTTTTCAATTTTTTTTCTCTTCTTCTGCTAAATTTTTTTAAATTTTACCCTTTTCTTTTTTAATGTTTATTAACTAGTTTATTTTATATATATATTTTTTTTTTCCTTTTTATATTTTTTCTTTATTGGTTTTCTTTTTATAATTGTTTCTTTCTTTTTTTTTTTTTCTTCCTGAACCTTTTTATCCCCTTTCTCCCTCCTCACGACTAGGGATCTCTTCTGATTTGCCTAAGCATATTTTCCTGGGGTTGTTGCCACCCTTTTAGTATTTTACTTGCTCCTTCATATACTCTTATCTGGACAAAATGACAAGGTGGAAAAATTCACCACAAAAAAAAGAACAAGAGGCAGTACCAAACGCTAGGGACCTAATCAATACAGACATTGGTAATATGGCAGATCTAGAGTTCAGAATGACGATTCTCAAGGTTCTAGCCAGGCTCGAAAAAGGCATGGGATATATTAGAGAAACCCTTTTGGGAGATATAAAAGCCCTTTCTGGAGAAATAAAAGAACTAAAATCTAACCAAGGTGAAATTAAAAAAGCTATTAATGAGGTGCAAACAAAAATGGAGGCTCTCACTGCTAGGATAAATGAGGCAGAAGAAAGAATTAGCAATATAGAAGACCAAGTGACAGAGAATAAAGAAGCTGAGCAAAAGAGGGACAAACAGCTACTGGACCACGAGGGGAGAATTTGGGAGATAAGTGACACCATACAACGAAACAACATTAGAATAATTGGGATTCCAGAAGAAGAAGAAAGAGAGAGGGAAGCAGAAGGTATATTGGAGAGAATTATTGGAGAGAATTTCCCCAATATGGTAAAGGGAACAAGCATCAAAATCCAGGGGGTTCAGAGAACCCCCCTCAAAATCAATAAGAATAGGTCCACACCCCATCACCTAATAGTAAAATTTACAAGTCTTAGTGACAAAGAGAAAATCCTGAAAGTAGCCCAGGAAAAGAAGTCTGTAAAATACAATGGTAAAAATATTAGATTGGCAGCAGACTTATCCACGGATTTCTGGCAGGCCAGAAAGAGCTGGCATGATATATTCAGAATACTAAAAGAGAAAAACATGCAGCCGAGAATACTATATCCAGCTAGGCTATCACTGTAAATAGAAGGAGAGATTAAAAGCTTCCAGGACAAACAAAAACTGAAAGAATTTGCAAACACCAGGAAATACTGGAAATATTCCTGCTCTACAGGAAATATTGAAAGGGGTCCTCTAAGGAAAGAGAGACCCTAAAAGTAGTAGATCAGAAAGGAAAAGAAACAATATACAATAACAGTCACCTTACAGGCAATACAATGGCACTAAATTCATATCTCTCAATAGTTACCCTGAATGTTAATGGGCTAAATGCCCCAATCAAAAGACACAGGGTATCAGAATAGGTAAAAAAACAAAACCCATCTATATGTTGCCTACAAGAAACTCATCTTAAACCTGAAGACACCTTCAGATTTAAAGTGAGGGTGTGGAAAAGAATTTACCATGCTAATGGACATCAGAAGAAAGCAGGAGTGGCAATCCTTATGTCAGAGCAATTAGATTTTAAGCAAAAGACTATAATAAGAGATGAGGAAGGACACTATATCATACTCAAAGGATCTGTCCAACAAGAAGATCTAACAATTGTAAATATCTATGCCCCTAACGTGGGAGCAGCCAACGATATAAACCAATTAATAACAAAATCAAAGAAACACATCAACAATAATACAATAATAGTAGGGGATTTTAACACTCCCCTCACTGGAATGGACAGATCATCCAAGCAAAAGATCAACAAGGAAATAAAGGCCTTAAATGACACACTGGACCAGATGGACATCACAGATATTTTCAGAACATTTCATCCCAAAGCAACAGAATACACATTCTTCTCTAGTGCACATGGAACATTCTCCAGAATAGATCACATCCTCAGTCCTAAATCAGGTCTCAACCGGTATCAAAAGATTAGGATCATTCCCTGCATATTTTCAGAACACAATGCTCTGAAGCTAGAACTCAATCACAAGAGGAAATTTGGAAGGAACCCAAATACATGGAGACTAAACAGCATCCTTCTAAAGAATGAATGGGTCAACCAGGAAATTAAAGAAGAATTGAAAAAATTCATGGAAACAAATGATAATGAAAATGCTACAGTTCAAAATCTGTGGGACACAACAACGGCAGTCCTGAGAGGAAAATATATAGTGGTACAAGCCTTTCTCAAGAAACAAGAAAGGTCTCAGTTACACAACCTAACCCTACACCTAAAGGAGCTGGAGAAAGAAGAAGAAAGAAACCCTAAACCCAGCAGGAGAAGAGAAATCATAAAGATCAGAGCAGAAATCAATGACATGGAAACCAAAAAAAAAAAAAAAAAACAATAGAACAAATCAATGAAACTAGGAGCTGGTTCTTTGAAAGAATTAATAAGACTGATAAACCCCTGGCCAGACTTATCAAAAAGAAAAGAGAAAGGACCCAAATAAATAAAATCATGAATGAAAGACGAGAGATCACAACTAACACCAAAGTAATACAGACAATTATAAGAACATACTATGAACAACTCTACGCCAACAAATTTGACAATCTGGAAGAAATGGATGCATTCCTAGAGACATATAAACTACCACAACTGAACCAGGAAGAAAGAGAAAGCCTAAACAGACCAATAACCAGGAAGGAGATTGAAACAGTCACCAAAAATCTCCAAACAAACAAAAGCCCAGGGTCAGATGGCTTCCCGGGGGAATTCTTCCAAACATTTAAAGAAGAACTAATTCCTATTCTCCTGAAACTGTTCCAAAAAAAAAGAAATGGAAGGAAAACTTTCTAACTCATTTTATGAGGCCAGCATCGCCTTGATCCCAAAACCAGACAAGGATCCCATCAAAAAAGAGAACTACAGACCAATATCCTTGATGAACACAGATGCAAAAATTCTCACCAAAATACTAGCCAATAGGATTCAACAGTACATTAAAAGGATTATTCACCATGACCAAGTGGGATTTATTCCAGGGCTGCAAGGTTGGTTCAACATCCGCAAATCAATCAATGTGATACAACACATTAATAAAAGAAAGAACAAGAACCATATGATACTCTCAATAGATGCTGAAAAAGCGTTTGACAAAGTACAGCATCCCTTCCTGATCAAAACTCTTCAAAGTGTAGGGATAGAGGGCACATACCTCAATATTATCAAAGCCATCTATGAAAAACCCACCACAAATATCATTCTCAATGGAGAAAAACTGATAGCTTTTCTGCTAAGGTCAGGAACACGGCAGGGATGTCCGTTATCACCACTGCTATTCAACATAGTACTAGAAGTCCTGGCCTCAGCAATCAGACAACAAAAGGAAATTAAAGGTATCCAAATCGGCAAAGAAGAAGTCAAACTATCACTCTTTGCAGATGATATGATACTATATGTGGAAAACCCAAAAGATTCCACTCCAAAACTGCAAGAACTGGTACAGGAATTCAGTAAAGTGTCAGGATATAAAATCAATGCACAGAAATCAGTCACATTTCTCAACACCAACAACAAGACAGAAGAAAGAGAAATTAAGGAGTCCATCCCATTTACAATTGCACCCAAAACTATAAGATACCTAGGAATAAACCTAACCAAAGAGACTAAGAATCTATACCCAGAAAACTATAAAGTACTCATGAAAGAAATTGAAGAAGACACAAAGAAATGGAAAAATGTTCCATGCTCCTGGATTGGAAGAATAAATATTGTGAAAATGTCTATGCTACCTAAAGCAATCTACACATTTAATGCTATTCCTATCAAAGTACCATCCATTTTTTTCAAAGAAATGGAATAAATAATCCTAAATTTTATATGGAACCAGAAAAGACCGTGATTAGCCAAAGGAGTATTGAAAAATAAAACCAATGTTGGTGGCATCACAATTCCGGACTTCAAGCTCTATTACAAAGCTGTCATCATCAAGACAGCATGGTACTGGCACAAAAACAGAGATCAATGGAACAGAATAGAGAGCCCAGAAATAGACGCTCAACTCTATGGTCAACTAATCTTCGACAAAGCAGGAAAGAATGTCCAATGGAAAAAAAGACAGCCTCTTCAATAAATGGTGTTGGGAAAATTGGACAGCCACATGCAGAAAAATGAAATTGGATCATTTCCTTATACCACACACGAAAATAGACTCAAAATGAATGAAGGACCTCAATGTGAGAAAGGAATCCATCAAAATCCTCGAGGAGAACACAGGCATCAACCTCTTTGACATCAGCCACAGCAACATCTTCCTAGGAACATCGCCAAAGGCAAGGTAAGCAAGGGCAAAAATGAACTATTGAGATTTCATCAAGATCAAAAGATTTTGTACAGCAAAGGAAACATCTAACAAAACCAAAAGACAACTGACAGAATGGGAGAAGATATTTGCAAACGACATATCAGATAAAGGGATAGTGTACAAAATCTATAAAGAACTTTGCAAACTCAACACCCAAAGAACAAATAATCCAATCAAGAAATGGGCAGAAGACATGAACAGACATTTCTGCAAAGAAGACATCCAGATGGCCAACAGACACATGAAATAGTGCTCCCTATCCCTCGGCATCAGGAAAATACAAATCAAAACCACAATGAGATATCACCTCACACCAGTCAGAATGGCTAAAATTAACAAGTCAGGAAATGACAGATGCTGGCGAGGATGCGGAGAAAGGGGAACCCTCCTACACTGTTGGTGGGAATGCAAGCTGGTGCAACCACTCTGGAAAACAGCATGGAGGTTCCTCAAAATGTTGAAAATAGAACTACCCTATGACCCAGCAATGGCACTGCTGGGTATTTACCCTAAAGATACAAATGTAGTGATCCGAAGGGGCACGTGCACCCAAAAGTTTGTATCAGCAATGTCTACAATAGCCAAACTATGGAAAGAACCTAGATGTCCATCAACAGACGAATGGATAAAGAAGATGTGGTATATATACACAATGGAATACTATGCAGCCATCAAAAGAAATGAAATCTTGCCATTTGCGACAACGTGGATGTAACTAGAGGGTATCATGCTTAGCGAAATAAGGCAGTTGGAGAAAGACAATTATCATATGATCTCCCTGATATGAGGGAGAGGAGATGCAACATGGGGCATTAAGGGGGTAGGAGAAGAGTAAATGAAACAAGATGAGATTGGGAGGGAGACAAACCATAAGTGACTCTTAATCTCAAAAAACAAACTGAGGGTTGATGGGGGGAGGGCGTGGGGGGGTGGGGTTATGGACATTGGGGAGGGTATGTGCTATGGTGAGTGCTGTGAAGTGTGTAAACCTGGCGATTCACAGACCTGTATCCCTGGGGATAGAAATATATGTTTATAAAAAATAAAATTAAAAAAATAATAATAACACAAAAAAAAGAAAAAAAAAGAAATATTAAGGGGTTTATGTAAGAAGAAAAAGTCATAACTAAAAGTAAGAAAATATATGCAAGAAAAAAAAATTCTCAGTGATAAAGGCAATGTATAGAAAAGGTAGTAGGTAAATCATTTATAAAGCTAGTACGAAGATTAAAAGACAAAAGTAGTAAAACCAACAATATTGAAAATGATAAGGAATACACAAAATAAAATTATGTAAAATGCATCAAATGCATAAAACATGGGGGGTAGAGTAAAAATTTAGGGCTTTTTAGAATTTGTTTGAGTTTAAGTAACCCCAGTTAAAATAGACTGTTGTATATGTAAGCTTTTATATATGAAATGTATGGTAACCAAAAACTTATTTGTTAGAAGGTAAAAAGGGAAATATAGTATCCTCCAAACTGAGAAAAAAACTTTCAGAACAAGAAATGAAGTGGGCAACTCCATAAAATTTACAGGTTTACTTAGGGAGCCTGGGGCACTAGCTGCAAAGGAGGTAATTTTGCAGACATTAAGAAGATAGAGAGCAATAGATGGAGTTAGTAATGTCAGCACTCATACACTGCTCCAACCAACATCTTTATGGACCTTACAGTGTTTACACACTATTTTTCCAAATGACTGTACAGCTAGATGTCAGGAGATAACTTGCACCGCTATGGCACATCAGCAATATAAACAGCAACATGAGAGTAATATGCCTGTAACAAAACAGAAATATAGTTCCCCAGAAACCCAATGAAGAGGTGAACCACCTAGTGAAGGCATTAACAAAGAGATAATTTCCACAGATCCAGCAGTGAAAGCAATTGTGATTTTTAACATAAATAGTGACCCATGAAGGAAACACTTCCTGAGACAATAGGGAGGGACATCAGCAATGTGAGTATAGGGGTGAAAAGACAAATATTTTCAAGTAATAGACATGGAAAATCTTCATTTACCAATGATACAGTAGCTGTTCCATCCCCATGAGCCTCAATACCATACCTGGCTTCACGTCATTCCTAATTCTTGGTGGACAAGGACAATTCAAGTTACCTTTGGTTGAAAAGAGGTATAGATCAGAATTTGAAGAATGAAACCGCCTTGCATCTAACTGCAATATTTGCTGGTATCAGGTTGACCCCCAAACTTTGAGGAGCCTTTATTTTGGCACTCACACACATAGTCTCAGACAGAATCTTATTCCATATTTCATAACAAGGTAAATTAGGCCAATTCAGTTAAACAATTGTCTCATGTCAGGACATGGTCTTATAGATAGGCATTCAAAGTCAGGCCTACACTGTGCAAAAAATCACATAGAAAATTAGCCAGGCATTCAAAGAAATCAGAAGATCTTAGGATCTAGCCCAATTTTAAAGATAAACAGCATTCATTCAAGGACAATTAATCAAAACTAAAATCTGACATCCATAAAGATTTGTTACTAAACATAACTTTTTTAAATTACCCTAATGCTAAGTTGTTTGTAACAAATTTGGCTTAATTATTTACGTAAGTGCAGTAAGAATAAACACTGGCCATAAGGGTTTTTCAAAAACTTCTTTGCTGGAATATTTCATAAGGAATTTCAGATTGAACTTTTAACACCCTTAACATAGAGAAGAAGGCAGAGACTCACACAAAATGTTGACAGAGGAATTAATCCCAAATGAAAGAATAAGATAAAGCCAAGGCCAGAGATCTGTTTGAAACAGATATAAGTAACCTGTCTGCTAGAGAATTTAAAGCAATGATAATTAGGATAATCACTGGGCTTGATAAAAGAATAGAAGGCATTGAAGACCTTTACCACAGATGTAAAAGAGTTTAGAAAGAATCAGGGGCACCTGGGTGGCTCAGTCAGTTAAGTGTCTGATTTTGGCTCAGGTCATGATCTTGGGGTCCCAGGATTGAGCACCACAGTTGGTTTCACACTCAGCAGGGAGGCTGCTTGTCCATATTCTTTGCCTCTGACCCTTCTCCTGCCCATGCTTCCTCTTTCTCTCTCAAATAATAATAATTTAAAAAAAAAGAATCAGAGATGAGATGAAGAAGGCAATAAACAAGTTTAGAAAGGGACTTGTTGCAATGAAAAGCAGGCTAAGAGAAGCAGAGGAATGAATTGCTGACCTAGAAGAAAAAATAATGTAAAATAATTAAGCTGAACAAAAGAGAGGAAGAATAATTATGGAAAAAGGAGAATAGATTTAGGGAACTCAGAGACTCCATCAAACATAATAACTTTCATGTTATAGAAGTCCCAGAAGAAGAGAGAGAAAAAGGGACAGGACATTTATTTGAAGAATTAGTAGCAAAAACATCCCTAATATGGGGAAGGAAACATATATCCAGATCCACGAGGCACAAAGAACTCCATCAAAATCAACAAAAACAGGCCAACACAAAGACATATTGTAATTAAATTTTCAAGATATAGTGGTAAATTAAAAATCTTAAAAGCAATAAGACAAAAGAAGTTCTCAAGATTTCTCAAAAGAAATTTTGCAAGCCAGAAGGGAGGGGAATCATATATTCAATGTGCTGAATGAGAAAAATCTGCAGCCAAGAATAATCTATGCAGCAAGGCTATCATTCAGAACAGAAGAAAAGATAAAGTTTCCCAAGCAAACAAACACTAAAGCAGCCCTACAAGAAATATTAAAGAAGATTCTTTGAGTGGCAAGGAATGACAAAAAGTGACAAAGACAAAGAAGGATCAGAGAAGGTTCCAGAAGCAATGATAAAACAAGTAATAAAATACATAGCTATCCATATTACTTTGAATGTAAATGGACTAAATACTCCAAAAAAATCAAAACAAAACAACAACAACAAAAATAAAAACACATGGTTGGTTAAATAAGCAAGACCCATCTATATGCTGCCTGCAAGAGACATATTTTAGACCTAAAGCCATCTGCAGATTGAAAGTGAAGTGATGGAGAAATATTTATCATGGAAATGTATGCTAACAGAAAACTAGAGTAGCAGTATTATATTAGACAAAATAGACTTTAAAATAAAGATTGTAACAAGAGACAAAGAAGGGCATAATAAAAGGGACTATCCACCAAGAAAATATAACAATTATAAATATTTATGCACCCAACATGGGAGCACCCAAATATATAAAACAATTAATAACAAACATGAAGGAAGTAATTGGTAATGGCATAATAATAGTAGGGAGTGTTAACACCTCTGTTACATCAAAGGACAAATCACCTAAATGGAAAATAAATGTGGAAACAATGACTTTGAAATACACCCTGGACCAGATAGACTTAACAAATAGTATTCACAACACTTCATCTTAAAAGATCAGAATAAACATTTTTTTAAGGGTGCATTAGATATTCTCTAGAATAGATCACATATTAGGTCACAAATCAGGTCTCAACAAATACAGAGAGATTTAAATCATGTCACACATCTTTTCTGACCACAACGTTATGAAGCTTGAAGTCAACCCCAAGGTAAAAAAAAAAAAAAAATGGAAAGACCACAAATAAATGGAGGCTAAATACCATGATACTAAATAATGAATGGGTCAACCAGGAAATCAAAGAAGAAAAAAAAATTTTGGAAACAAATGAAAATGAAAACACAAATGCCCAAAACCTCTGGGGTGTAGCAAAAGCAGCCATAAGAGAGAAATATAGAGCAATACAAGCCTACCTCAAGAAGCAAGAGTCTCAAATAAACAATAAAATCTTAGACCTAAAGGAAATAGAAAAAGAACAACAAACAAAACCTAAAGCCAGCAGAAGAAAGGCAATAATAATAGAGAAGAAACAATGAATATAGAAGCTAAAAGAACAATAGAACAGATCAATGAAACCAAGAGCTGGTTCTTTGAAAAAATTGAATAAATTGATAAATTCTTAACCAGACTTATCAAAAAAAAAAAGGACCTAAATAAATAAAATCACTAATGAAAGAGGAGAAATAACAACCAAAACCACAGAAATTAAAAAAATATATATGTAAGAGAATAGTCTGAGAAACTGTGCTGATGAACAAGGCAACCTGGAAGAAATGGATAAATTCCTAGAAATATATAAAATACCCAAACTGAAAAGGTTTGAAAAGGCCAATAACCAGCAAAGAAATTGAATCTGGAATCAAAAAATTCCAACAAACAAAAGTGCAGGGCCAGATGGTTTCATAGGGGAATTCTACCAAACATTTAAAGAAGAATATTTATTCTTCTCAAACTATTCCAGAAAATGAAGAGGAAAGCAAACTTCCAAATTCATTCTACAATTTTAACATTATGCTGATACTAAAATCAAATGAAGACTCCAAAAAAAAAAAAAAAGACGTCAAATTTTAAACCTCTTACAGATTACATGATACTCTATATAGGAAACCTAAAAGGCTCCACCCAAAACTGTTAGAACTGAAACATGAATTCAGTAAACTTGCATGATGCAAAATCAATGTACAGACATCAGTTTAATTACTATACATCAATAATGAAGCAGCAGAAAGAGAAATCAAGGAATCAATCACACTTAAATTGCACCAAAACCAGTAAGATACCTACAAATAAACCTAACCAAAGAGGTGAAAGGCCTGTACTTTGTAAACTATAAAAGACTGATGAAAGAAATTGAAGATGACACAAAGGAATAGAAAGACATTTCATGTTCATGCATTGGAAGAACAAATATTGTTAAAATATCTATAACACCCAAAGCAATCTAAACATTTAGTACAATCCCTATCAAAATTCTACCATCACTTTTCACAGAGCTAAAATAAGCAATCCTAAAATTTGAATGGAACCACTGAAGATCCCAAATATCCAAAGCAATCTTGGGTGGAGGGGAAGCAAAGCTGCAGGCATCACAGTTTCAGACTTCAAGTTGTATTACAAAGCTGTGGTGATTAAGAGAGTATGGTTCTGGCAAACATTATCAATAGAACAGAATGGAAAAATCCAGACATGAACCCACAACTAAATGGTCAATTAATCTTTGACAAAGCAGAAAAAAGGCAGTCTATTCAATAAATGGTGCTGGGAAAACTGGAGAGCAACATGCAAAAGAATGAAATTAGACCACGTTTTTACACGATAAACAAAAATAAATTCAAAATGGATGAAAGGCATAGAAGTGAGCATGAAACAATAAAAGTTTGTAAGAGAACACAGCCAGAAACCTCTTTGACATTGACCATAACAATTTCCTTGTCTCCTGAGACAAGGGAAACAATATACAAAAATAAACTCAAAATGTACTAAAGATCTGAATATAAGTCCTAAAACCATAGGTAGAAGAAAAGAGCCAGTAATCTCTTTCAGATCAGTTTTAGGAATATTTTTCTGAATCTGTCTCCTCACACAATGACAATAACAACAACAAAAAAAGAATATTTAAAATAGTAAATAAACATATAATTTTGCTAAACACCATTAGTAATAAGGGAAATATATATTAAGACCTTAATTAAATATTATTATTGCACAAATACTAGAATGGCTGAAATTTTAAATACTGTAGCTATCATTCATTTATTTATTTTTTCAATATGTAAATATGTAAACCAGATCCATTTTAAACCTGTGTCCAATGAGAAACAAATTTACCAGCTAGAGTCTGGTGGTTATCTATAGAAAATAATTCCTTTTTATCTTTAGCCTTACACCTGTATTTTCCAGTCAAAATGCAGTTTTCCAAAACTAGATCAGTTCATTTTGTCCCATCTCCTGTAGTGAGGTTATGTCATACAATTATAATAGAGTTCTCTTCCCACCTCTGTAGTGAGGTTATGCCATAGATTCATAATAGAGTTCCATTCATTTGTCACCATCTGCATTTCATATCAGGATCCCCTGATGTCCTGTTTTGTTGTTCTTATTACTTGTTTTATGTCAGTTTGGTAAGCATTAAAATTTACTCTTTTTGATATTAAATTTTATGGGTTTTGAAACATTTATAGACTTATGTAACCACAACCCTAGTAACAAACAGAACAGTTCCCTCACTCTAAAACTTTTCCTCTAGGTCCATCTCAAATCACTTCCTCACTTTCAATTCTTGACAGCCACTAATCTTTTGTTTTCATTCTGGTCTTACTCCATCTGGGCTGTTATATAAAACAAACAAACAAAAACATTATATTGGGCATTTTAAACAACAAGCATTTATTTCTCATATTTCTGGAGTCTGGTAAGTCCAAGATACAGATAATAGTAGATTCAGTGTCTGGTGACTGCCTCCTAGTTTGTAAATGGTTATCTTGTCACTGTGTCCTCACCTGGTGGAAGGGGCAAAGCTCCCTTGAAGGCTCTTTTATAAGGGCATGTATCCCATTATGAGGTCTCTGCCTTGAGAACTTAATCGACTCCTCAGAGCCCCACCTCCAAGGACAATTGTTTTGAGAATTAGGTTCAACATAGGAATTGTAGGAGGACACAAAATTTATCTATAGCGTAGGTTCAGCAAAACAATGGGAAAAAAAAAAGTGCCTCAGTTAATTGATTATTTAAAACAAAGCAAAGCAAAACAAAACAAAACAAAAAACTGTGTATCTATGTGAGAAGGGGAGTGAAACTGAATCCAAATTTAAACTATACACAATCATCAGTTGTAGCTGGATTTTAAAGTGAACACAATATTTTACAAATAATGTAAGAAATTATATTCATGACCTAATTGTAAATAGTATTTCCTTGAAGCAACCAAAACAGTAATCATAAATTAAAAAAAAATAACTTAGTGAAGAGAATGACATTCAAATTAAGAGTTTCATTTCATCCAAAGACACAATTAATACAATGAGAACATCAACAATAAGAAAATATTCCCTATGCATATGACTAATGCATACTCTGAAAATATGTTGAATTCCCATAAAACAGCAAGAGAGATAACTCAATAGAAAAATATAATAAAAGCAGTTCCACATTTATCTTTAGAAAGAATGTTATATAATTGGAATAGTACAGCATCTAAGCATTTTAGATTGGCTTCTCGCACTTAGTAATATGCATGTAAGTTTCTTCCATATCTTTCTATGGCTTGACAGTTTGTTTCCTTTTAGTTCTGACTGTCTGGATATACCACAATTTATCCATTTTCTTAATGAAGAACATCTTTGTTCCTTCCAGGTTTTAACAATTATAAGTAAAATATTATATACATGCACTGTGGGGTTATGTGTCAATGTACCTTTTCAGTTCTTTGAGGTAAATACCCAGGATTGTGCTTAATGGATTGTGTAGTGAGAATATGCTTAGATAAATGATGAGTTTTATAGGAAACTACCAAACTCTTCCAAAGTGGCTGTGACTTTTTGCATTCCTGCTAACAATTAATGAGATTTCCTCTTGCTCAATAGAACTGATAGTGTTAGAGTTCCAGGTGGTATTTTACTGATTCAATTTGCATTTTCCTGATAACATATTATGTGTAGTATCTTTTCATTAACTTATTTGTTACTTGTTATTTATGAGGTCTCTGTTAAGGTCTTTGGCCTATTTTTTTAATCTTTTTTATTTTCTTATTGTGCTTTAAGAGGACTAGGTATACTTTAGATAACAGTCCTTTATCAGATGTGTGTTTTGCAAATATTTTCTCCCAGTCTGAGTATAATTAGGGAAGAGGGACTTAGAAAAGTTGCTAGGTTCTAGCAATACTTGCTCTAGAATGACTTAATCTATACACATAATTTTATGCAATTTTGTGATGTTTAATATATTCTAACATTTTAATATAGACTTGGTTCCAGATTGTAAAAAACAAAGAAAAATTATATCCAAAATCTATTTTTTCATTATTCTCAACATTGTTCTGAACCTTTCCTAAATCTATTGATTTGTATATATCTGCTTATTCGTATACTATCACTAATTTCAGAGTTAAGTATTATTATTTTTATTCTAATAAGAAGAGTCTAGGTCCAGTGTATTGGTAAATATTATATACTCATTGAGCAAGTTTAAAGTGAAACTGAAACTATAACACAGCATATCTTTCTCTAAGACTTGTATGGTTTATCCAATCCTTTTTATTATTTTCAGACATATATGCCATATATCATTTTATTTGAACATTGAAAGGAATTTAATACCTAAATTAAATCATGTAATTCTGGGAAGTAAGACATAAAAGTAGAACCATGCCCTGAGAGAATAAAGCTGAATGAATGTCATTGAGTCAAAAAACATATAACAGAATGTTATAATGATAGTATAAAAAAGTATGAAAAGTGTCAGTGTATTCAAAATAGACACAAACAATCTAAGACTATATGAACTTGTAAGAACAAAGGGTAAAGAAAAATATAAATTAAGTCAACAAAGAAAAATTGTTTTGAATATTTTAAACAAACTTTTTTTTGTTCTCAATATTGATAACAATTCAGCTTCCAATTTTACTTAATTTAATACATCAAATCCATCCAGGAAATATTGCTTAGACTGAAAATCTATAGCCTAAATATTCTGAGTCCACATATCAGTGCCAGTGTTAAATAACAAGTACAAATCAGAACCTAAAAGCTATTTAGAGACATATGCCATGACCAACCAGGAAATTTTAATCAAGGACTACTCAGGAATTTTGAGGCTAGAACCCATTCTTGCCTTTTCTGTTTGGCCTTTATGGGTACCACTCACAGCTAAAGAATCTTTGTTAGCAATAGCTTTCCTATTTTCACCTCAGAATTATAATGCTTCCTTATCTATTTCTCATCATTCCCACATATCATCTCTCATCTTATTGTTTCCAGTGTGTTCTACTGATCACACATTACCTCTTTTTTTTTTTAAATCTGGAATTTAAAAACATGTACAATTGTCATTAAATACACATTAAATAAAATGTAGTATTTTTAAGTATGCAGTTCAGTATTAAGTATATCCACATTGTTGTACAATCAATCTCTGGGACATTTTCACTTCACAAAACTGAAACTTTGCACCCATTAAACTTTGCTTCCTATTTTTCCTCTCTCCTCAATTCCTGGCAGCCACCTTTCTACTTTCTGTTTATATCAATTTGACTATGCTAGATACTCAAACAATGCAGTAAATAGTATTTGTACTTTTGTGGCTTATTTTATTTAGGAAAATGTTCTCAAGAGTCACCCATGTTGTAGTATATGTCAGTATTTCTTTCCTTTTAAAGACTGAATAATATCCCATTGTATGTATAGACCACATTTTGTTTATTTATTCATCTGTTGATAGATTCTTGGGATCTTCCATCTTTTGGCTATTCTAAATAAAGCCACTATAAATATGAGTGTCCAGATATCTTTCTGAAACCCTGTTTTCAATTTTTTTAGATATACCTATAAGTGGAGCTGCTGTATCATATATAATTATCTTTGCTTTGTTTTTGTTTTTGTTTGTTTGTTTTTTAGGACTCACCATACCGTTTTCCACAGTGGCTACACACATTTAGATTTCCATCAAAAGTACTCAATGATATTGCTTTAGGGGTGCCTGGGTAGCTCAGTTGGTTAAGTGTCTGCCTTTGGCTCAGGTTATGATTTCAGGGTCCTGGGATGGAACCCCACGTTGAGCTCTCTTCACAGCAGGGAGTTTTCTTCTCTCTCTCTCTCTTTCTCAAATAAACAACAAATAAATAAATAAATCTTAAAAAAAATACTGCTTTGCTAGTTACTGGAGTTGAACATCATTCCTGTTGCTAGTACCTTATTAAAATTAACATTCTCCCAAATCCTTACCACTGGGATTCAGGGAATTTTCCCCCCTCTCCTTATACTTATTTTTAAAGATTTTTTTGTACTTGGATCACAATATTCCTCTTCTCTACAACTCTGCCATTATTTAAGGTAACTTTACCTCTGTATGGATAATGCAAGATGAAGTTACTTCATCTTGGTCCCAACAATCTTAATTTTAATCGTGTGTGTGTGTGTGTGTACATATGTGTGTGGAACTCTGTAGGAAAAAAAAAACAAACCTGAAATTCCGATGATTCAAATGACACAATTGCTTAGTTAGTAATATTTGCATATTCAGATGAAATATCTTTTTTGATCAGTTTCAAAATTGTGTTTAGAAATTTGCCTGGTAATAAAAGGTAGGTTTATTTAATGCTAAAAGTAAAGATTATTTCACTTGATTCTTTTGTGGCAGGTACAAAGGAAAAGCCCATATAAGCGAGCTTAGATAAAAGTTATTTGCCCTTCCAGTGAATATCCCCTATAAGACACACTTCAGTGATCCTCTTTTGTAATTAAACCTGTAACAGAACAACTTTTTAAAGATTTTATTTATTTATTTGACAGAGAGATATCACAAGTAGACAGAGAGGCAGGCAGAGAGAGAGAGAGGGAAGCAGGCTCCCCGCTGAGCAGAGAGCATGATGCGGGATTTGATCCCAGGACCCTGAGATCATGACCTGAACCAAAGGCAGCGCGGCTTAACCCACTGAGCCATCCAGGCACCCCTAAGGATTTAAATCATACAAAATATGTCCTTTGACTACAGTGACATGAAATTAATTATACACTGATAACAGAAGAGAATTGGAAAATTTTAAAACATAAAAATTTATTTCTTTTAAAAGATTTTATTTATTTATTTGACAGGGAGAGAGAGAGAGATCACAAGTAGGCAGAGAGGCAAGCTGAGAGAGAGAGGGGGAAGCAGATTCCTTGCTGAGCAGAGAATCTGATGTGGGGCTTGATCCCAGGACCCTGAGATCATGGCCTGAGCCAAAGGCAGAGGCTTAAGCCACTGAGCCACCCAGGTGCCCCAAACATAAAAAGTTAAAACATACACCATCAATAAAGTGCAAAGTCAATCCATGGAATGGGAGAAACTATTTTTAAATCATATGTCTGATATAAAACTTGTATCTAGAGTACATAAATAATCCTTTCAACTCAATACTAAAAGATAAATGATCCTATTAAAATATCAGGAGTAATCTGAGTGCACATTTCTCCAAGGATGTTATACAAAAGGACAATAAGTTCATGAAAAAATGTTTGACATCTATAGTCATGAAGGAAATGTAAATCAAAACCACAGTGTAATACCACTTCACATCCACTAGGATCTGAAGACTTCTAAATGTCAAAATAAATGTTGATGAAAATGTAAAGATATTGAAATATAAATACATTGTAGTGGGAATGTAAAATAGTGCAGCTTCTTTGTAAAATACTGTGACAGTTTCTCAACTATTAAACAGAGCTACCATATGATATAATACTTCTATTCCTAGGTGCATATCCAACAGTAAAAAGAAATATATATGCAAAAACTTCTACATTAATTTTTATAACATCATGATTCATAATAGGCAAAGATAGAATAAACCCAAATGTCCCTCAATAGATGAATGGATAAATAAAATCTGGTATATCCATACAATGGAAAATTATTTGGCCATAAAACAGAATGAAGTAATGACTTTGGCTGCAAAATGGATAAACTTTGAAACATGCTAACTGAAAGAAACTAGACATAAAAGACTTCACTTTGTATGAGTTCACTCATATAAAAGTCCAAACTAGGGAAATCTATTCTAGCAGAAATTAGATTTGTGCTTAGTTAGGTCTGGGGAGTGGTATGAGGTGATGGGGTGGTGAGAACTGAAAGGTGCAATGTTTCTTTCTGAGTTAATGAAATGTTCTAAAATTGAGATGATAGTTTCATGTATCTATAAATTTACTAAATAACATTGAATTACAGAATTTGTGTCAGGTGTATACTATGTGAATATCTCAATAGAGCTGTTAAAAATAAAGGAATTATTATCCCTAACTTATACTGTTTAGCTGCCCTGAATCCAGAGTTTCCCCACAAAAGCCATTTATTCCATTTCTAATGTCAAGCTTCCTTTTTAACAGAAAAATATATATTACACAGGAAATGAAAGGAAACTGTATGGCTATCAGATATCTTGCCTAGCAATAGGTAAAGGTATCTTTGCCAAACAAGTATATAGATAGTACCCAATAGTTCCAGAATAAAATAATACATGGGAGTAGGAAATTAAATATTTGGAAAGAACCTATAATCTTCAATTTTGTATTTTAATTAGAACTATTGATATGACCTTTTTCTGTTTTCTCTTAATACTATGTATTTTTTTACTTCTGCTCACTGCAAAAGTCTAAAATGAAAAAGTCAAGTGAGAGTGTTAGAAGATAAAGGGACATTATTAGTAAATACAACCTATGGAGTTCTTGCATCCTGATACAGACAATAGTAGAGTATGAGAAAAAAGACAGAAGGCAACAGGGAAATTTGAATATAAATTTACTGGTATTCAAAAATATTTATTACTTTTTTAGTTGTTATGAAGAAATGTAAATATAAAGATTATATCTAAAATAGTTTAAAATATTTAAATAAATAAATAATAAATGTTTATGATATATTAATACAAATAAAATATAAATGATAAAATATAAATAAATATCATATAAGTAGAAGTATAAATACAATATAAAACATACCTATCTGCATATCATATATATAGATAGATAGATATAGATGCACAATTGTGTACATACGTGTTTGGGTACAGAATAAATAATACATGACTGGTAAATACTTATAATACTTGATGCTGGGCAATGACTCAGAGTTCATTAAGATATCTTTCTACTTCTGGCTATGCTTAAAATTTTCCATAAAAAAATGTGTTATTAGTTCTAATGTTGATTTCAAAATCTTCATTAAACTTTTCCATGTTAAATAGCCTCAGACAAATTCAAATACTTGTAGAGAAATTATGGATCAGGAGTAGGGAATGGCCTTCATAAATCTCACCATATTATTTATGTTTCTCTGTAACTATTTTGGAGAGCATAAAAAATTATCTATATGAACACTTTTTTTTAATTTTTACATAAAATAGTAGCTCCCTTAAAATTTACAGCAATCTTTCATATGTTAATGTGAAAGAGGAATAAAATTTGGCCAGTTCTAAGTAAAAGGTGAAGGTGTTTTGTTACTAATTAACTCATCTTGCATATTTGTAATATGTGCTTTTTTGTACTTGCAGTTTTGTGACAACCTTTGAATTGTTAAGAATCTAACACTGTTCAACACACAATTATGACTCCATTTACTCCTATCCCAACTATTTCTACTTATGTCACTACTCTTTGTGTATGAACCATGGATAAAATTAAATTCAGATAACCCATACTACCTTATTTCCCAAACAGAGGGCTGAAACTCATTTTTTCCATCCTAGATGTGGGTGCTAGTCAAAATTTTCCAAGTGATAAAATACCATAGGAAATCCGTGAAGTTCATATCTTGCACTGCCAACCTTAATAACAATTATAATGATTTGAAATGTATTATGCTTCATTACCCATTGCCCAGTACAGCTTTCAAATGATAAAACAAAACTGTGCTCTGGAATCAAAGAATATTGATAAAGATAATCCAGGCCTTTTATGTCTGTGGTTAAGTTAAAAGTGAAATAAAGTGCTATTACTTAAACTGCTTAATTTAAATCAATAGATCAATAGATTGTTATTTTTTTCTATGTTTCTTTATGTAAAAGTCCTTCCCCAGGAGTTGCAAAGAATTGGAGTAAATTAGGCAATACCTCGTGGTAGTTAAGAACATGTGCATTTAAAGTGATTGAATCCTGAGGTGGGGGCAAAATGGTGGATGAGTAGGGGACCCTATTTCAACTGGTCCTCTGAATTGAGCTGGATATCTACCAGAGCGCTTTAAACATCCATGAAACCAGCCTGAGATGTAAGATTATACAATTCTGGATCTCTATGGGCAAAGAGGATCATCATTTGGGACATACAAAAGACAGAGTTGGTATTGTGCAGAAAGATATTGGAGGATAAACAGAAGGAGGAGGAAGCCACCAGAAGAAAGTCATTGGAAAGTAATACTCCAATGTGAAAGTGCTCTGCACTTGGGAACCAGTGATAGCTTGGAGACTGGTGGCTGTGAGAGGGGAAGGGACCAATAACAGCACTCAAACAGAACAGAGGCTTAAGGGACAATCACTGGGACTGGGCAGCTGCAGGGGCAGACCTAAGGCCAGAGTCCTGGGACTGGCCACAGCTGCTGCCCACCCATGCCTGAGAGGACCCAGTGTGTACAGTCAATGGTCCCGGGAATGGCAGCCACTAGGGCCAGCCTCACCTGGACCGGTGTCCTCCCATTTTTTGTGGCACAGGGGTGCAGAGATAAGCAGGGACCTCTGTTGACCACTGGGAGGATCACTGGGGGCACACCCACTTGTGGGAGACTGTGGTACTTAGCAACACTGGCAGAGGGAGAGTCTGTGTGTTCTGGAGGATTCAGAGAGGAATAGACTGTGGGGTGCAGACAGTTTACTTTGCTCTGACCCTCCAAAAAGGTGTGAAAAGCCACCAGAGAACAAAAGCCTCTAGAAACCTGAAAAACAAAAGCCTTAAAAACCAGTTTCCATGGAGCCCAGACCCTTGACAGGGGGGAGCCAACAGTGCCTAAGCAGGAATGACTGAAAAACAATGTGGCAGTCCCTTCCCCCAGAAGACAAGCTGAAAGAATAATAAGACAACAACCAGAGGGTCCCCATAAAACTGTAAAATGCCAACACCAGGGGAAAACAGTATAGTAAGCTCCTGGTATTTCCTCACAGACTGTATATTTCTTAGATACAACTTCTCTCTCTCTCTTTTTAAATTATTTTTCATGATTCTTGTCTTTTTATTTTACTTACTATCATCTCAACTAGATGTTTAATACAACATATTCCATAGTAACATTTTAACTTGAATTTTTCATACAAATTTTTTTTCTTTTCTTTTAAATGTATAGATGTAAGTTTCAATGTAGTCCTTTTCCCCAGTTTTAATTTCTCTGTATCTCTGAAAAGTTGAGTTCTCTAACAAAGATAACAAGATAAACAGGAAGAACTTAAATTCCCTTCTTTGACCACATCGAGGGATTATAACTAGCTTCCCATCACCTCCTCTTTTTAATTTTTTTTTAATTTGTATTCTTTCTTTCTTTTGTCAATCTTTTTGTTTGTTTGCTTTTGTACTTCATAAATCTTATTCTTGGGGCTTATTTTGGCTTGGTTTTTTGTTCTTTTTTTTTTTTTTTCTTTTTGGTGGTGACTTTCGATTATTCTGAAACTTCCTAGGGTGCACCTTGCCTGGATAGTGGTTGATACTTTCAGCTGTACATCTCTCCAACCACAACGCAACAGAATGACAAGGAGGGTCACAAATCAGGTCTTAACCAATGCCAAAAAACTGAGATTATTCCCTACATATTCTTAGATCACAATGCTTTGAAACTGGAACTCAACCACAAGAAAAAGTTTGGAAGAAATTCAAACAGTTGGAAGATAAAAACCACCCTGCTCAAGAATGTTTGGGTCAATCAGGAAATCAAAGAAGAACCTAAACACTTCATGGAAACCAGTCAGAATGAAAACACATTGATCAAAACCTATGGGTATGGCAAAGTTGGTCCTAAGGGCAAAATGCAACCCATCCAGGCCTCACTCAAAAAAAAAAAAAAAAAAAAAAAAAAAAAAATCTTGAATATGCAAACTACCTTAACACCTTAAAGAACTGGAGAATGCACAACAAATTAAACCTAACTCACACATGACAAGGAAAATAATTAAGATTAGAGCAGAGATTAATGAATTAGAAACCAGAAATAGAGTAGCACACATTAACAAAACTAGAAGGTGGTTCTTTGAAAGAATTAATAAGATTGCACGACAAAGGAAACAGTCAACAAAACAGAGGCAACTCACAGAATAGGAGAAGATATTTGCAAATGACACTACAGACAAAAGTCTGATATCCAAGATCTATAAAGAACTCTTCAAACTCAACACTCAAAAACCAGATAATCACATCAAAAAATGTGCAGAAGACATGAACAGATACTTTTCCAAAGAAGACATACAAATAGCTAACAGACGCATGAAAAAAATGTTCATCATGATTGGCCATTAGGAAAATTCAAATCAAAACCACATTGACATACAATCTTACACCAGGTACAATGGCCAAAATTAACAAGACAGTAAACAACATGTGTTGGAGAGGATGTGGAGAAAGGGGAACCCGCTTACACTGTTGGTAGAAATGCAAGTTTGTGCAGCCACTTTGGAAAACAGTGTGGAGATTCCTTAAGAAATTAAAAATAGAGCTACCTTATGACTCTGCAATTGCACTACTAGTTATTTACCCCAAAGATACTGATGTAATGAAAAGTAGTGCCATATGTGCCCCAATGTTCATAACAGCAATGGCCACAATTGCCAAACTGTGGAAAGAGCCAAGATGCCCTTCAACAGAAAAATGGATAAAGAAAATATGGTCCATATATACAATGGAATATTATGTCTCCATTAAAAAGGATGAATACCCAACTTTTGTATCAACATGGATGGACTGGAGGAGATTATGTTGAGTGAAAGAAGTCAAGCAAACAGAGTCAATTATCATATGATATCACTTACTTGTGGAGCATGAGGAATAACACAGAGGACATTAGAAGAAGGAATGGATAAGTGAATTAGGGGAAATCAGAATGGGAGATGAACCATGAGAGACTGTGGACTCAGAAACAAACTGAGGGTTTTGGAGGATGGGAGGTTAGGTGAGTCTGGTGGTGGGTATTAAGGAGGACACATATTGCATAGAGCACTGGGTGTGGTGCATAAACAATGAATCTTGGAACATTGAAAAAATAAAAAAAAATATTTAAAAAAATAATTAATAAGATAGATAAACCACTGGCCAGACTTATTCAAAAGAAAAGAGAAAGGACCCAAATTGATAAAATTATGAATGAAAGGGGAGAGATAGCACCAAGGAAATAAATATAGTTACCAGAAATTATTACCAACAGCTTTATGAAAATAAATTAAGAAATCTGGAAGAAATTGATGCATTCCTAGAAACCTATAAACTACCAAGACCGAAACAGGAAGATATTGACAACCTAAATAGACAAATAACCAGTAACAAGTTTGAAGCAGTGATCAAAACCTCTCAAAAAACAAGAGTTCAGGACCTGACTGATTCCCTGGGGAATTCTACCAAACATTCAAAGAAGAAATAATACATATCCTGAAGCTGTCTCAAAAAATAGAAATAGAAGGAAAATTTCCAGACTCTTTCTATGAGGCCAGCATTACCTTGATCCCAAAACTAGGCAAAGACCCAATCAAAAAGGAGAATTGCAAACCAGTATCCCTGATGAATACGGATACCAAAATTCTCAACCAGATCCTAGCTAATGGAATCCAATAGTACATTAAAAGTATTATCCATCATGACCAGGTGGGATTTATCCCTGTGACACAGGGTGTGCCTCAACATTCACAAATCAATCAATGTGATAGAATAAATCAATAAGAGAAGAGAGAAGAACCACACGGTCCTCTTAATTGATGCAGAAAAAGCATTTTAGAAAATAAAATATCTTTCTTGATTAAAACTCTTCAGTGTATATGTATAGAGGGAACTTTACTCAACTTCATAAAATCCATCTATGAAAAACCCACAGTGAATATCATTCTCAATGGGGAAAAGCTGGAAGCCTTCCAACTGAGATCAGAAACATGACAAGGATGCCCACTCCCACCACCATTGTTCAACATAGCACTAGAAGTCCCAGCAAACAGCAATCAGACAACAAAAAAATAAAAGTATTCAAATTGGCAAAGTCAAACTCCCTCTCTTCACAGATGACAAGATACTTTATGTAGAAAACCCAAGTCTCCCTCCCCAAACTACTAGAACTCATACAGCAATTCATTAATGTGGCAGGATACAAAATCTATGCACAGATATCAGTAGATTTCTTATACACTAACAATGAAACTGCAGGAAGAGAAATTAGAGAATCAATTCTATTTACAATAACATCAAAAACAATACGATACCTTGGAATAAACTTAACCAAAGAGGTAAAAGATCTATAATCTAGGAACTACAAAACACTCATTAAAGTAATTGAAGAAGACACAAAAAGATGGAAAAGCATTCCATGCTCATGGGTTGGAAGAATAAACATTGTTAAAATGACTATGCTGCCCAGAGCAACCTATATTTTCAATGCCATCCTGATCAAAATACCAATGGCATTTTTTGAAATGCTAGAACAAACAATCCTAAAATTTGTATGGAATCAGAAAAGACCCTGAATCATGAAGGAAATGTTGAAAAAGAAAAACAAAGCTGGGGGCATCACGTCGCCTGATTTCAAGCTATATTACAAAGCTGTGATCACCAAGACAGCATGGTACCAACACAAAAACAAACACAGAGACCAATGGAAAGACTAGAGAGCCCAGATAGGGGCTCTCAACTCTATGGTCAAATAATCTTTGACAAAGCAGGAAAAAAAAATATTCAGTGGAAAAGAGACAGTCTCTTCAATAAATTGTGCTGGGAAAACTGGACAGCTATATACAAAAGAATGAAACTGGACCTTTCCCTTACACCATATAGAAAAATAAACTCAAAATGGATGAAAGACCTCAGTGTGAGCCAAGAAGCCATCAAAACACTAGAGGAGACCATAGGCAGTAACCTCTTTGACATAGGCCACAGCAAGTTCTTTCAAGACACATTTCCTAAGGCAAGGGAAACAAAAGCAAAAATGAACTTTTGAGACTTCATTGAGACAAAAACTTCTGCACAGCAAAGGAAACAGACAACAAAACAAAAAGACAGCCCACAGAATGGGAAAATATATTTGCAAATGACTCTACAGACAAAAGACTGATATCTAAGATCTATGAAGAACTTCTGAAACTGAACACCCAAAAACAGATAATAAAGTCAAAAAATGGGCAGAAGACATGAACAGACACTTCTCCAAGGAATACATACAAATAACTAAGAGACACATGAAAAAGTGTTCATTATCATTAGCCATCAGGGAAATTCAATTCAAAACCTCATTGACATACCACTTACACCAGTTAGAATGCCCAAAATCAACAAGGCAAGAAACAACAAAGGTTGGAGATGTTGTGGAGAAAGGGGATCCCTCTAATACTGTTGGTGGGAATGAAAATTGGTGCAGCCACTTTGGAAAACAGTATGTAGATTCCTCAAAAAATTAAAAATAGAGCTACCCTATGACCCAGCAATTGCACTACTGGGTATTTACCCCAAAGATGCAGATGTAATGAAAAGAAGGGCGACATGCACCCCAGTGTTCATAGCAGCAATGTCCACAATAATCAAACTGAAATAGCCAAGGTGTCCTTCAACAAACAAGTAGATAAAGAAGATGTGGTTCATATACACAATAGAATATTACTCAGCCATCAGAAAAGATGAATACCCAAATTTTGCATCCACATGGCTGGGACTGGAGGAGATTATGCTAAGTGAAATAGGTTAAAAAAGAAAAAGTCAGTTATCTTATGGTTTCACTTATTTGTGAAACCTAAGGAATAGCATGGAGGACATTAGGAGAAGAAAGGGAAAAATGAAGGGGGAGAAAGCAGAGTAAGAAATGAACCATGAGAGACTACGGACTCTGGGTAACAAACTGAGGGTTTTAGGAAGGAATGGTGTGGGAGGATGGGTGAGCCTGGTGATGGCTATTAAGGAGGGCATGGATTGCAAGGAGCACCTGGTGTTGTACGCAAACAATGAATCATGGAACAGTACATCAAAAACTAACGATTACTTTATGGTGACTAACATAATATAATAAAAATAAATAAATAAAAATAAATAAACTGATTGAATCCTTACTTTCCACTTTACCAGTCATATGATCTTGGGAAATTATTTAACTAAGTCTTGCGGCTCAGAACAGACCTTATGAAACTTCTAATCATAGGTATTTAAATAAAATCCCTCCCTAGTTTTCTCTATGAAACTATTTGCATTTACTAATGGTTGGGCCTTTTTTATTTCCTAAAAAATAGTTTGAACATGTTTTGATTGGAGGGGAGAGAGAATAGCTGTATTACCAAAGAAGAATGCCAAAAATATGCAATGATTAAAGCATATAGATTTTATTCTTTACACTACTGAAGTCCAAATGGGTATTTCATATCAAAGGAAGCTCCTTCTAAGAGATAATTCAAGGATCCAGCCTGTTACTCTCACATGTATTTCTACTACTTTTCAAATGAAATATCCTATTTCCTATATATTCTTTCAGAAATACCTCATATGTATATAGATGTACATTCATGTGGTAGGAGCTTATGACTGTTTTACATCCCAAATTTTTTCTGCTCTTTTTTGAATTTATTTCCCTATCTGGCTTAATACACTTTGAGACTCTTGTTTTTGTGTTTTAATTTTCATTCAGTTAAGAAAAAAAACAACCTTTATATATTTTTTTTTTCTTCTTTGATCTATGGGCTATTTTGACATGTATTATTTAGTTTCCAAACATTGAGGGATTTTCTAGAGTTTTTTGTTTTTGTTTCTAACTTAATTTCATTAGTGTTAAGAATATATTTTGTATGACTTTAAACTGGTTAAACTTAATGAATTATATTTTATGACCCAGAAAGTTTCTGTATGCACCCAAGAAGGTATATTTTCCTATCAATAGGTGCGGTTGGTGGTCTATAAATGCCAATATAAATGTCTGATAGTGTTACTCAAGATATCTATAACTTGCTAAATTTGTCTACCTGTTACACAAATTATTGAGACAAAGATAGATTAAAATCTCCAAATGTAATTTTTGAAAAATATATTTCTCCTTGCACTCTTGCCATTTTTTGCTTCATGTATTTAGTAACATGTAGTAGTAATATTTAGTATTAATAAAATATGTACATTATTACTAATACAGTCACTCGCTGACACTTTTTTTCTTTACTAGTATTAAAATGGTATATCTTTCCTCATCCTATTATTTTAACTTATCTGTGCCATTATACTTATATATCTCATGGTAGCACAGAATTGGGTCTTCCTCTTTGAATAAGTCAAAACTCTCTTTTAATTGCAGTGCTTAAACAATATGCATTTAAAGTGATAATTAATGTTACATTTAAATCTATCATTTGGTGTTTGTTTTTTGCCCCTTCTGGGTTTTTTTTTTTTTTTTCATTTCCTTATTTTTTTCTACCTTCTTTTAGGTTTATTGAGTAATTTTTTAATGGTTCCATATTGTCTTGTCTATCAACTCTTTGGTTATAACACTATTTTACTATCTCAGTAGTTGTGTTAGATTTTATAGTATAAAGTTGAGACTTACTTATTTTAAAATCTACCTCAAGCAATTTTATATGACTTCAGATATAAAATAAGAATCTTACAATAGAATACCTCTATTTCTTGTCTCTTAGACTTTATGATTTCATACCTTTTACTTTTACATATGTTAAAACCCACAATGCATTGTTTAATAGTTTATTATTGCTTAAACCACAAATTACTTTTTTCATAGATTTTTTTGAGGAAAAAATTACATAAAAGACAGTTTACCCAAAATATTCAATTCAGTATTTTGGGGTAGTCACAAGTTTGTACAACGATGATTACAATCAAATTTTGTAATGTTTTAAATACTCTCCAAAAGAAACTCCATACCTATTAGTAGTTATTCCTCACTTCCTACCCCTTACCTACTATTTTTTTGGATTCTAGACATTTCATAAAGGTAAAATAGTATATATTCTAGAAGGTTCTTCATATAAATGAAATTATAGAATATGTGGTATATTGCAAGTGGCCTATTTCACTTATCATAACGAATGCTTTTTCTGCATCTATTGAATTGATCATATTGTTTTCATCCTTTCTCTTGTTGATGTAATGTATTGTTGACTGACTTGTGAAACTTCAAGCACCCTTGCATTCCCTGAATAAATCCCACTTAATCATGGTGAATGATTTTTTCAATGTATTTTTGAATTTGGTTTGCTAATATTTTGTTGAGGATTTTTGCATCTCTGTTTACCATAGATATTGGCTTATAATTTGTTTTGTTTTTGTTTTTGTTTTTTGTTTGATTTTTTTTTGTAGTCTTTATCTGGTTTTGGCATGATGGTGATACTGGGTAATGAATTTGGCTCTACTTCCTCTTCTATTTAAAAAAATAAAATTTTTAAAGATTTTATTTATTTATTTGACAGAGAGATTGGGATCACAAGTAGGCAGAGAGGCAAGAAGAGAGAGGGGGAATCAGGCTCCCAGCTGAGCAGAGAGCCCAATGCAGGTTTCAATCCCAGGGCCCTGAGATCATGACCTGAGCCAAAGCCAGAAGCCTGACCCACTGAGCCACCCAAGCACCCAATTTTTTTTTTTTAATAGTTAGAGAAGAACAGGTATTAGCTTTCCTGTAAATGGTTAATACAATTCAACCATGAAGCTGTCTTATCTTGAACTTTTGTTTGTTGGGAGTTTTTTGATCACTGACTCAATTTCTCAGCTAGCAATTAGTGTGTTCAAATTTTCTGTCTCTTCACGGTTCAGTTTTGGTAGCTTATATGTTTCTAGGAATTTATCCATTTCTTCTAGATTGTCTAACTTGTTGGCATATGATTTTTCATGATATTTTCTTAAAATATTTTATTCATTTATTTGATACACGGAGAGAGAGAGAACACAAGCAGTGGGAGCAACATAGGGAGAGGAAGAAGCAGCCTCTCCCTCTGAGCAGGGAGTCCGACATGGGGCTTAATCCCAGGACCTTGGGATCCTGACCTGAGTTGAAGGTAGATACTTGACTAACTGAGCCACCCAGATGACCCATTAATATTTTCTTATAATCCTTTGCATTTTGGGAGTGTCAGTTGTTATTTCTCTTCATTTTGTTTGATTTGCATTGTCTTGCTTATTTTTTTTTTTTTTAACTGAGTCTGGCTAAAAATTTATCAATTGTATTGATCTTTTCAAAGACCCAACTCCTGGTTTCTTTTAATCTGTTCTATTGCTTTTTTTAAGTTTCAACTTGATTATTTTTCTCCAATTTCTTTTTCATTTCTTCTACATTTTGGGTTATGTTCATTCTTCTTTTTCTATCTCCTGTAGTGTAAGACTACATTGTTTACTTGAGATTTTTGTTGCTTCTTGAGGTAGGCCTATATATTTTCCACTGTTGTATTTTCATTAGTCTTCATGTATTTAGTTTATTTTTTCTTTGATTTCTTGATTGACCCATTCATTGTTTAATAGAATATTATTTAACCTCCGTGTATTTGTGTTCTTTTCAAATTTTTTTCTTGTAGTTCATGTCTTGTTTCATAGCATTGTGATTGAAAGAGTTACATGGCATGACTTCAATCTTTTTTAATTTTTTGAGACTAGTTTTATGGCCCAATATGTGATGTATTCTAGAGAATGTTCCAAGTGTACTTGAAAAAAGTATGTATTCTATTGTTTTAGGATGTTAGGGGTGTAAAATTCCCTACTATTATTTTATTACAATTGATTACTTCTTTTATGATTGTTACTGTTTTATATATTTGGTTGCTCCAATGTTGGATGTATATATATTTTCAATTATTGTGTGTTCTTATAGGATCGTTCCCTTTCTGATTGTATAGTGTCCTTCTTTGTCTCTTGTTATAATCTTTGTTTTAAAGTCTATTTTATCTAATATAAGTATTTTCACCCCAGCTTTTTTTCCACTTCCATTGGAGTGACAAATGCTTCTCCATCCCTCACTTTCATTCTGCATGTGCCTTTAGGTCTGAAGTGAGTCTCTTGTAGGCAGCATTACAGATGGGTCTTGCTTTTTTATCCATTCCATTACTACATGTGTTTTGACTGGAGCATTTACTCCATTTACATTCAAAGTAATTGATAGATATGTATGTACTTATTGCCATTTTGTCACTTGCTTTATGGTTGTTTTTGTGGTTCTTTATTTCTTTCTTTTCTTGCTCTCTCACAGTTTTCTTGCTTTATTTAGTGATATACTTGAATTTATTTCTCCTTAATTTTTGCATATTATTGAGTTTTTGATTTTTGGTTACCTTTAGATTTGTATATAACATCTTATATATATAGCAGTCTATATTAATTTGATGGTCACTTGGTTAGAACCCAGTCTTTACTCCTCCCCCAACTCCACCCCCATATTTTAGGTGTATGGTGTCATATTTTACATTCTTCTATTTTGTGAATCCCTTGACTGATTTTTATAGATGCAGTTATTATTTTACTGCTTTTGTACTTCCTACATTTTTTTTACTTTTACTTACGGTCTTTCCTTTTCACCCAGTCCAGTTTAACATTTCTTGTAGAACTGGTTTAGTGGTCATGAATTTTTTTTTCTTAAACTTTTGTTTGATAAACTTTCTCTTTCCTTCTATTCTGAAAGATAGTTTTGCTGGATAGAGTATTGTTTACTGTGGGTCTTTCACTCTTTCAGTACTTTGAATATATCATTCTGGCCTGCAGAATGATCTGATTTTGCATTCTTCTAGCCTGCAAAAGTTCTGCTGGAAAATCCCCTTATAGCCTTATGGACATTCCTTTGTATGTAACCATTTTCTTTTCTCTTGCAAACTTTAAAATTCTCTCTTTGTTATTACTTTTTACTTTTGTAATTACTATGTATCTTTTGTAATTACTATGTAATTACTTTTGTAATTACTATGTGGACCTTCTTGAGTTGATTATGTTGGGGGCTGTATATGCCTCCCGGATCTAGATTTTTGTTTCTTTCCCTGGATCCAAAAAGTTTTCAGCTATTATTTCTTCAAACAAAATTTCTGCTCCCTTTTCTCTTTCTTTTCCTTCTAGGATCCCTATAATGTAACTGTTAAGACACTAGTTGGAGTCACTGAATTCCCTTAACCTATTCTCATTTTTAAATTATTTTTCTCTCTCCTTTTCAGCTTGATTATTTTCCATTATTCTATCCTCCATGTCATTGATCTGTTTTTCTGCTTCCTGTAGTTTACTATTTAGTATACTTTTAATTTCAGTTATTGGGTTTTTCATCTCTTATTGCTTCTTTTTGGTGTTTTCTGTCACTTAGTTGAGGGTCTTGCTGAGGCCCTTCACTCTTTCTCAACTTCTGTGAGTATCTTTACTCCCTTACTTTAAAATTTCTATCAGATAGATTATCTACCTCTGTTTCATTTAGGGCTCTTTCTGATTTTGCCCCATTCTTCCATTTGGGACATATTCCTCTGTCCTCTCATTTTGTCTAACTCCCTTTTTATATTTTTATGTATTAAAAACTTATCTATGTTTCCTGTTCTTGAAAGTAGTGGCTTTATGAAGAAGAGGTCCTGTGGTACCCCACTGTGCAATGTGGTATTTCAGGGGTGCTTCCTATGTCATTGTGTGCTCCCTACTATTGTACCTGAGCTGCTTTTGCCTTTAGTCCAATCATCTGTAGTGGCTCACTTTGCTTATTGTGGGCAGGATTTGGTCCTTGTGTTGTTAGTTAGCTACTCTGGGACCAGTTGGGCTTAAGTTGAGTCAGACCAGGCAGCTGCCAGAGATACAGTAGCACTGAACTGCAGGGCACTTTCTCTGTGTTGTGCCTTGGGAAGTTTTCTGTGATGGGGAGACCTGCAGTCAGACCAGATATCTGCCCTCAACTTTTTGCTGGGACTGCAGTTTGACTGGAATATGTAGTTATCTTCCTCTCTCCTTGGGGAGAGTCAATTTGGAATGGTGCTGGCCCCTGTTATGGCTGTTTTCACAGTGTCAAGCTTGTGACACCATTTTGGATGGGCTCTGGCCAAGGGCATATTGGAGAGGACAAGTCTGCAGGAAAACATGGGAATGAGGCATGTGGTGTTAGCAAAATTGTTCACGTCAGCTGTGGGAGGGGGCCAGGAGCCATTTTTGAAAACTGCTGCAGGTTGGAGGGGGTGGATCCACCAGACCACATGGATATAGGGCCATCAGAGAATATAGGAGTGGGTGCTCAGTTCCCACAAGGTCCACAGTAGTCAGCTGTTTGAGGGGACTTGCAGTCACACAAAACTCCTGCTAAGGTCATCTGGGTTGGAGCGGTTGGATCTGTCAAAGTGTGTGGAAGTGGAGTGCACTCTTTTTTTTTTTTTAAAGATTTTATTTTATTGGGGCGCCTGGGTGGCTCAGTGGGTTAAGCTGCTGCCTTCGGCTCGGGTCGTGATCTCGGAGTCCTGGGATCGAGCCCCGCGTCGGGCTCTCTGCTCAGTGGGGAGCCTGCTTCCTCCTCTCTCTCTGCCTGCCTCTCTGCCTGCTTGTGATCTCTCTGTCAAATAAATAAATAAAATCTTTAAAAAAAAAAAAAAAGATTTTATTTTATTTATTTGACAGAGATCACAAATAGGCTGAGAGGCAGGCAAAGAGAGAGAGAGAAGGAAGCAGGCTCCCTGCTGAGCAGAGAGCCCGATGCAGGGCTCGATCCCAGGATCCTGGGATCATGACCTGAGCCGAAGGCAGAGGCTTTAACCCACTGAGCCACCCAGGCGCCCCTGGAGTGCACTCTTAACAAGTTATGTAGCCAGTGTCTAGGCTTGGGGCTGGGGGAAAGAGGTGGTACCCACTAGCTCTTTTGTTCCTGGAGAGCTTTCCTAATGATCCATGCCCCTCCATCACATGCATTGAGATTAGTAGAGAAAAACAAAACAAAACAAAAAACAAAACAAAACCCCCCAAAAATACTCTCTCCTGTAAACCCCAAGTGTTTTTCACACTGCTGCTTCTATGCTGTATCTCTGTGAGTTGTTTTTTGTGCATCTCTTTAAGGTTGGGGACTCAGTTTCCTCTCACTCTTCTGGCATTCCCAGATTTGAACCCACTAATTATTAAAATTCTGAGTGTTAAGCCCCTTTGATTATAAGAATTCTTAAAATTCTGTCCCTCTTGTTTTCACGTGGGTTCCCTGTGCCCAGGGTGCTTCGTGTGAGGGTCTGTTCCTTTCCCCTTTCCATGCCCATAGTATCTCTCTTTCCCACAGAAAGTTCTGTGGGTCTGTTTTGCTCCCATCCTCACCTCCACCAATCCTATCCTCTTCAAAGTGTCCTTTTCTCTAAATTTCTCTGTGGAGAGTTTGTGTTTAGAGAGTCTGTGTTAGAGTCATTTTCTGGGTTATTTATACTAATGTGGAGGTTATCTAATTATATCTATGTTGAGAGGTGAACTTAAGGTCCTTCTACTCCACCATTTTCACTGAAAGTCCCTGTGCAATTACTTTTTTTAAATCAGTTAAGAAAATAAAGAAAAATATATATTTTTTATTTCTTTTATAATTTTATAATTAACTTTATTGGTCCATTTTGTTCCTTTGTGTGGATTTGAGTTCTTCTCAAGTGGTCATTCTTCTTCATATGGAATAAATTCTCTTATGTGATCATTCTTCTTCATATGGAAGAAATTCTTTTAGTATTTCCTGACTGGCAGGTCTGCTAGCAGTAATTTCTCCTGGTATTTGTTTATAGAGAAAAGTTTTTATTTCCCCTTTAGTTTTGATAGATTACTTTACTGGATGTAGGAATTTATTGATAGTTTTTTGTTTGTGCTTTCTCTGAGCATTTTAAATATTATATCTCATGGCCTTCTGGCATTTATTTATTTATTTATTTTCTAAGAAATCAGCTGTTGTCTTATTGGATTTCCCATTTTAAATGACACTTATTTTCCCCTCTTGCGGCTTTACAGATTTGTTTCTTTTGTCCTTAACTTTCAAAATTTTTATTATAATGTGTGTTTGTGGTCCTCTTCATTTATCCTATTTGGAGGGGTTTTTTTTTGTTGTTGTTTTTGTTGTTTTTAAGATTTTATTTATTTATTTATATGAGAGAAAGAGTGAGCAGTATATAGAGAGAGCACAAGTGGGGATGGGGGGAGAGGCAGAGGGAGAGGGAGAAGCAGACTTTCTGCTGAATAGGAAGGCTGACACCAGGCTGCATCCCAGGATCCTGGGATCGTGACCTGAGACAAAGGTAGATGCTTAACCAACTGGGCCATCCAGAACCCCTATCTTATTTGGAGTTTTTTTGAATTCCCTAAATGTTTAAGTTGTTTCTTTCAACAAATTTCAGTAAATTTCTAATATTTTTCAGCCATTATTGTTTGAATGTTTTCCCTTCTCCTTTGTCTCTTTTTGATCTAGTACTCTTAATGAAGGATAGTCAGAAGAAAGGCAGACAAAGACAAGGAACCTCCACCCTAAGAGGAAACCACCCTTAATGTATTTTACATCATCCTAGAAAGGGCTTTCCACCCTTTCCCATGTAATAGGCAGATGACAAAACCTGATTGGATGACAGGCACATGGAAGGTTAATCAGATTAAGATAGCCCACCAAGCCCATAAAAATGCCTAGACTCACAAACTCGAGTGGCAATTTTCTCAGGAGGTCTCCTCTGTCTTTGGGAGCTTTGTATTATTACTCAATCAACTTTGTTTTGCTGCCTACCACTCTTTGCCTGATCTACCTCTTCATTCTTTGAAATGATATGACCAAGAACCTTGGGCACTAAAGGAAAATAATTCCTGCAACACTCTCATTACATGTATACTAGTGTCTTAATAGAACCCTACATTTCTCTGAGTCTCTGGTAATTTTTCATTTTATCCCCTCTGTTCTTTGACTTGCATAATATCTATCACTGTATCCTCAAGTTCCTAATTATTTTCTGCTGCCAGCTCAAATCCACTGTTGAAACTTTCTAATGAATATTTGTTTACTTTTCAACTCCACAATTTCCTTTTGAATATTTTTTATAACTTCTATCTTGTATTGATATTCTCTATTTGAAGCACTGTTGCTGTCATACCTTCCCTTATTTTCTATGCATGTTTTCCTTCTGTTCCATGAACATATTCATAATGGCTACTTCAAAATCTTTTTCTGTTAAAGCCAACGTTTGCTCTTTCTCACAGGCAGTTTCTTTTGCATCTTTTTAAAATATTTCTATTGTATGGTTCATACTTTCCTTTGTTTTTTCATATTCCTTAATTTTGTTATTGGAAATTAAACATTTTATCTAATATAGCAACTCTTGGTTATTCCTGCATCTATGGGGCTTGCTATTGTTTTCTTTTTATGTCTGTTTGTTTTTTGTTTTGTTTGCTTATTTGTTTAATGCATGGCTGGATTATACTATTGAAATCTATCTTTCATCTCCAATAGAGTTAAATCTCATGTTGCTATTATGGGAGGAGCAGCCTTAGATATGTGATGGTTACTTTGGGATGACTGTGATACTGGGCAGGGGTATTTTCCACTCTTCCTCTTATCATGTCCAGCTGTTAAATTCCACTAATTACCAGCAGACTGCTCTATTATTTTCAACAATGTCCTGGGAAATAAGTTTCTCTACAAATTAATTCAATCAAAGTGTGGATTCTCTGAAATAATAGTTTCTGAGGTCATTGTTTGATGTTTGTTCTGATGCCAGGAAGTTTCCTTCCAGCTATCTTATTTTCAGCTCTCTCCTACAAACTATCTATCCTGTACTCTAAACTGTGTCTTTATTAGAGCTGTGGATCTTTTCCCAATTACCTTTCACCACAGTCTCCTCTGTTCTGGAGAATACCCTTAGGCTTAGACATATCCAAACTCTACTGCAAATAAAATTGATTCTTTTGGAATGAGATTAGGAGCTTCTTTTTTTATGACCTGATTCTCTCTTGCCCTCTTCCTGCCCCCAACATTTCTGAGTCAGAGATAGGAGCTGAAGGTGGAAATAATGGCATACTTCTCTTCAGTGACTCCCGGAGCTGCATACTTGTTGAAAGGGGCTGAAGCCTGAGGTATTTTGACCTTGTCTCTCCTGGTGTTGAACCACCCCTCCAGGAGTAAAACAACTGTTATTGGGATCCCCGTATTCTGTGTGTCATGTTCAAGGTAGAGACACTGTTCTAAGAGAGAGGGTTAGTTAGAAGGAAGGCACCACTTCTCAATTGTTAAGTGTCAGGAACATACTCTCAACAGCAGGCCAATGAGGCCACAGTGAGAAAGCCTGAAATCTTGTTCCCCTGAGGAAGAGAGCCCCAAGAAAGAACTGAAGGGAAAAGACTAGATGCATTTTTTACTGGAAGTATATGGAGTGGAGTCTCCACCTCAATGTGCTGAGAATATGGAGAGGGAGCAGTATTGGCTCAGTACCACAGACTTGCATCTTTTACTGAATTTTTATAGATTTTCTTGCATATATATTCATTCATTTACTAATTGCCCTTAGGAACATTTATAGAGGCTTTGAATTTCCTTTTTTTTTTTTTAATCATTTTTACTAATTTCCCTGGGAAACAGGTCAGCCGAAGTACTGTTATACCTGAAATCAATCACTAATAATGATCAGTTCCTAACGATATTTAATATAATTAAATATTTATGTTGTCCTTCAATATACCTTTTACAGTTACAAAATAGAAAAACTAATGTTAAAAATAACAAAATTCAGAGATACAGTATGTTATACATTTGCAACTTAATTTTTATTCTTAAATTATCACACCATAGATGTTTTATCAAAATATTATCCTTTAAAAATATTTGAAGTAATTGTGGAGTTAGGCCTTCAAATTGATATGCAGTTAGATTTGCTTCATTTTATGATTTTTTTTTAGTATTTAGAGTTGGTTATTTATTATAATTTTTGTCTTGAATTATGTAAAATATTTACAAAATCAAAAATGCAAGTTACATAAAAATGCACATTTACATTATTTTTATTCCTGCCTCCTTTTTCTTAAGCTCTTATCTATATTATAAATATATATATTTTTAGTTTTGAATTTAAATATATGTATATATATTCATATTCTTTCTCCCTTATGTCACATAAGAAAATAAGAGATAAATACTCTTTGAACACAGCTTCTTTTTTTTTAATTTAACAATATACAAAAGCCATTTGTTATGAATAAAAATTTTTAATTCACAAAAGGTTGTTTTTATTTCTTTTTATAATCCTATATCACTGTGCTAGAAATACTGTAACATATTCAACCACGTATGTTGGGTATGTATGTTTGGGTCATAATAGCCTTTAATATTATAAATAATACTATAGTGGTAGCCATGTGCATATATCATTTCTTTTACTTCCTTTCCTTTTTTCTTTTTTTTTTAATCTTTTTTCTTCCTTCCTTTCTCCTCCTTCTTTCTTTCCTTTCTTCCTTCCTTCCTACCTTCCTTCCATCCTTCCTTCTTTTTCTTTTCCTTTTCTTTCTTTGTCTTTTTTTAATCCCTTTCTTTTAATTCCTCCTACCCTTCCTCTCTGTGTCTCTCTTCCCTCCCCTCCCATTTTTTGTAATATCAAAAACTAGATGTCATTCCTAGTTACTTAAAATATAATCTAAAACAGTGTTAGCTCTCTTGAAGTCCTTACTTTAAGGTACTCATCTTTGGTCTTGAGTTTTGATAGATTGCTAAAGGTAAGTAATTATTTTTATATACCACTAGAGGATATTATGCTAAATGAAATATATCAGAACAAGAAAGAAAATACCATATGATTTTAGTCAGATGTGGACTCTAAAAAAAAAAAAAGAATAAACAAATGAACAAAAAACAGAATCAGACCTATAAATACAAAGAACAAGTTGATGGTTGCCAGAAGGGAGGGAGTTGTGGGGAATGGGCAAAATAGATGAAGTGCAGTAGAAGATACAGGCTTCTAGTTAGGGAATGAATAAGTTATGGGAATAAAAGGCACAGCATAAAGAAATTAGTCAACGATAGTGTAATGTGCTACATGGTGATAGACACTGCTCTACTTATGACAAACATAGCATAATGTATAAACTCGTGGAATCACTATGTTGTACACCTGAAACTAATGTAAAATTTTACATCAACTATGCTTAAATAAATAAATAAATATTTGAACTGAAGTTTGCATTGCCTACACTAGCAAAGGGCAGACTGTATAAGAGGTAATTACTAGATGACAGGAGAAAAAAGGAATTGCTAAGATATTAAATGAAAATAAAAAATAACAGGGTTAGGAAGCCTGTGAGCAAGCAAGAAGGAAACAGATAACAACAACAACAACAATAACAATAACAACAACAACAAAATATTTGGAAAGAAGAGAACCAAATAGATAAAATCCCAAATTATGTAACCAGTGGTATGCAAAATATTTTGAGCAGTGGGTTGAATAATCAAAGGTCTGGTTACCTCATCTCAATCTCTTTTTCATATTGAGATGTTTAAATAAATTTTTTTGAAGATTTTATTTATTTATTTGACAGACAGAGATAACAAGTAGGCAGAGAAAGAAAAGCAGGCTCCCACTGAGCAGAGAGCCCGATGCGGGGCTCAATCCCAGGACCTCGAGATCATGACCTGAGCCGAAGGCAGAGGCTTAGCCCACTGAGCCACCCAGGCACCCCTAAAAAAATATTTTTGTGTTTCAGCTTTCTTGAATTAATTTGTGTTGGACCAGATACCCTAACATTCCTTAACTTTTTGGAGGCACCCATATTTTCAATGGCAGATTTCAGAGAATTTTTTGTGATATTCATGACAGTAGATAGGAAGTGTATGAAAGTTGTATATATACACACATATATATACACACACATACCCGTACACACACACACACACACACACACACACACACATATCTTGAAACTTGGAAAGATATTTAAATTGAGATGACTGGTCACCTGTATCCATTTGAAGGAGAGGGTCTATCCAAGAGACCATTAGACACTACCTGTATTTTCCTTCACAACTTAATAGCTCTTAATATGTGAAAGGGTTTCCTGGTTTTTTGTTTTGTTTTGTTTTGTTTTTCTGATTGCATTTATATACCTTTCTGTGTCCTTACAATTTCCTAGCTATACACTGTATTCACTTTCTTGGTAGAATTTCTTTTTTCTCTTATTTTTAAAATTTCATATCAGAACAATTTAGCAATATATAGGTGGAACAGTTAGTTGGAGTGGAGTGTTCTGGATACTAATTTTCATCCTTGGGTGTGTTATTTCTGTAGAATATTCCCAAAGGTGCATTATGGTTTTCTACAAAACATTTCCCTGCTTGTTACCTTTTTCCAGCAACCTCATCTCAGCTATGCAACTGTGGCAACATATGGGCTTCAATGCTCTTTTCTTATACCAAACAGAGTAAAAAGTGACTGAAAAATCAGTCTGAACAGACAAGCACACAAAGTGCTGGATTAAATGAGTTTAGTGATTTTTAATGCCATTTCTATTATATTGAAATAGGCTTGGCACTAGGGACATTCTTTGCTTAGAAAAGCCTGAAAGAACTGGGATTTCTGTGCATTTTCATCTGAGCTGAGGGAGCTGTGCTGAATGCAGAACAGAGTCGGAGGGAACTGTTAACTGGAGATTAAGCTCTGACAATCAAGCTGCTTGCCAATAAATTTCAAACCCATCTATGCAAGTCATTCAATAACAGCAGACTTGCAAAGCAATTAAAGTCAGCCCTTCCTGTTTAATTTCTGCAAAATGGGGCTGGACTGCCTGAGCTTTCATTTGCTGTGGAATAGTAAATGAAATGAGCCAGGAACATACTGAAGTCCTGATGAACACCTGGTGCCCTATCACAGATTCTTTTATTTCTTTTCTTTTCCTTTTTTTTTTTTAAATTTAACTAACGATGGGAGTGGACAAAATCTTACAAGCAGGAAAATTAAAGCAGGAGAAACTAATTAAGCAGGGTCACTATTTTAAACCAAATCAAACATTTGTTGTATTGTCTATGGTCACTTTCTTTTAAGCAATTTTTGATTTTCCTGATTCCAAAGCAATCTTATAGGCATATTCATATGTAGTAGAGTGAATAAATATTTTTCAGACATAACCTAAATTCACCTATATAATCCCCTATCATCCCCTTGTCCAACCATGACTTTTCTATGGCTGTGTCTAATATTTCTTGAAATTATTAAACTTTCTTGGGAAATGAGGTTGAAATGGGTGTGAGATATGATAAAGTGTATTCAGGACTATAATTCTAGAATTTGCCCTTGTGTATAGAGGTCATTTAGCAGGTAAATTATTCCACAAATAAAGACATTTTTATGTATTCTCTGAGGTTTACTTTTTACATTCCATACTCAATGTTATATACATGTTGTCAGGTTGTGAAATAAATGGACTTCCTCATTAAGCCAATTTTAATTTCGATATCAACTCTACTACTAACTGGGCAATCTTGTGACTTTATGCATGAAAGGTAGTCTTTGGGAGTCATTGTGTTTATCTGCAAATTGTAATAACATTGATATTATAAATAAATAAGATGATGCTTATAAAGTCCTTAATTCAATATCAGTTGCAGAATTACTACTAAATATATATTATTTGTGTTTAATCTCTGCATACATATACTTACATATTTTATAAACCAAGAGTCATGCTATATATACTATTTTATAACCTGCTGTTTTTACTTAATATATTATAGGTCTTTTTGAATAATGTGAATATACAGTGTACAGCATAATAAATTTTATAATTCATCATAACTTTGAGTGTCTGTCCAGTAATTCAATATACAAATGCACCCTGTTATTCAGCAATCAAATGATATCTCCATTTCTTGCTGTAATAAAAATGCTTCAGTGAATGAACTTTAACCTAAATCTTTGCATTTTTCCTTTATTTTCCAAGTATACAATGATAAAAGAATAATATTGAGATAAAAGTTTCTATTCAAAAGTTAAAAGTTTTGTATACATTTTGAAATTGCCTGACCTAATAGTTATATTAATTTCTGTTTAATCCTGATATATATTCCAAAGTTAGTTTTTACCTTTTTGTAATTGTATCTGTAATGCTAAGAAATATTAACTACATTTTGAACAAAATGTACTCTACATTTATGACTCAAAACTACAGCTTTGTATACAAATTCTGATAAATTGATAATATTGCATGGATGAATTAAAATGGTAGGTGTTTTCCAGAAGTATTTATATTTTATATTTTCATAGAACTAGGAGTACATCATTTAAAATCAAGGGATTATTAAAAGTAAGTGATATTGTCCAGACTTTTCTCCTTAAATAGTCAACTATTTGTGCTCTATAGGTAGAGGGAATAAGCTTGCATATTAATAAAACATTGACTATATCTTAAAAATAATGAATTATTTGTCAAGCTCATGACAGAGTGAAGGAAACATTGTGGAGAATAAGAAGCTAGGAGACAGTTGCTCAGAAACATGTAGTCCCTGGTGATGAGGCTGAATCTAAGGCATTACTGGTGAGGTGAGCAAGGTGAGGAAGGGACAGATAATTGATAATTTAAAGTGGCAGAATTACCAGGACTTGGTCATCAGTTTCATGTGGAGGGCAAGAGATGGGCCTTCTATCTCTGTTCCAGAATGAGTGTCACTCTATCTCTGCACTTATATTAATTTTTTACTTATATTAATATTTTCTTTTATTAATTCTTTACTTATATTTTTCTACTTATATTAATTTTATATTTATATTAATATTTCTTACTACACTATATGTCTTTTAATAGATAATCCATATTTAAATATATTTGTACTTTTGACGTTTAGCACATTATGTTTTGAACACATTAATTGGATTAAATTAGAGCCTCAAGAACTATGGTGTTCCTAATATATTTATATTACTTTAGAATTATATAAATACTGGGATACCTGGGTGGTTCTGTTGGTTAAGTGTCTGACTCCCGATTTTGGCTCAGGTCATGATCTCAGGGTCATGATCTCAGGGTCATGAAATTAGGGTTATGGGATCAAACCCCATATCAGGCTCCATTATGAGCAAGGAACCTGCTTAAGATTCTCTTTCTCTCTCTCTCTCTCTCTCTCTGCCCCTCCCCCCAACTCATGCTTTCTTTCTTAGAGAGAGAGAGAGTTATGTAAATACTATCTGTGACTAAAGATTTTGAGAAACCATAATAGATTGTGAATGTTGTTCTAAAGGACAAGGATATAAAGAGACTATTAAACTTGTCACCAACAAATATAAGTTTCAAGCTCTGCCAGTTCCCTAAACACTGGAGATACTTAGTGGGGACCTATTCTGGCTTTCCACCATCTGTAGGGTCTGCCTTAACCCTAATGGTCCAAAATGGAGCCCCTACCATTATGATTATATTCGAAGAATCAACAAGAAAAAAATAAGATATATTTTAAAAGGTGAGCAGCAGTTGATCTTTAAACCTAAAAAAAGGAATAAACGAAACCAAAAAACTACATGACTGTCACATAGATACCTTTGCATAATAAAAAACCTGACACTTAATGAGGACAGTCACATGGCCACAGTCACAGGTTCTGTAAACAGATACATTTTAGATTAATTTAACAGATTAATTTTCTTTAATATGGAAGACATAAGAAACAGGTTTAACAGTATGACTTTTTTTTTCCCCCCAAAAAAATCCTAGTTTTAGGCTATGGCAATATTTGTGTGCAGCATTTTTGCAAAGCATAGCATATACTCAGTACTTTAAGAGAAAAGTAATGCCAATAAAATCTCACCCAGTTTCTGCTTCTAGCTAATTGTTTAGAGTCTTGGGGTACCAGAGATTTCTTTCTATTAATATGAATGTGGCTTCTTATGGTCCAGAGACCTTTAAAAAACAAGAAATCTGCTTTCCATTACACTAGTTCCATCCAGTATGTGATGCATGATGGTAGTGTGAGAATAAGATACCCGCAATTAAAATCTCCACCTGGAAAAGAGGATATTCATTGTCTGCAAAAATAATTATATCTTTCTAGGCACAAATAGAAGTATCTATTTTTGTAGTAATACATGTTATTCTGTGAGTCTATCCAGAAGCTCTGGTCCTAGTCTGTGAGGGGAAATAATCCTGCTCATTTTCTGCCATTATTTCCGGCTCTCATTTCTGGGTGTTCTCTCCACATCTTTGACCTGTACAGGCAAAAGTGAAGCTATCGTTAAAGAGTATTCACTTTTGCAGTCACAATAACTGTAACTGGCTCCTTTATGCTGGTGCAAAATTGAGGCTGCCAGGGTTGCATTAGAGGTTTAAATCCAGTATACATTGACCAGAACTATGGTATCTTTGGCAACATAATCCTCCCACACCAATACATTAGTAGATGTTTGCAGGTAACCACAGTCAAAGATCTTGCTTAGACCTACTTTTAAGCTGTGCATTTCTTACTGTTTTCCTTTTGGCATATCTTTGCTACTGCACTCATGTCTCTCTGAGATAGATACTAGTGAAAATGTCTTGAAAAAATCAAGGCTATAGTCATGTCTGGCTAAGGATTTCTCTTCGTCATTGTTTTTGGGTGTGCTTCAATTTGCTACCCAGTCTCAATGAATCTTTTAAATTTACTAAGATTCCGAAGTAGCTGCAGCCTCCAGCAGCTTAGATTTCAGGCAGTAGACAGATTCTTCCTTGGCAAAGCTATACTCCCTTCCGCTTCTCTTTGCAGATGAATTGGTTCTAACCTGAGTTTTCCTTTATTTGTGGGACTTTGTTATAAGCCAAAACAAAACAAAACAAAAACCATTTCCAGGTACTCAATTCTGATTCATTACTCGAATAATGAATTAGAATATTCATTATCCGAATAATGAATAATGAATAATATTTATTATTCGAATAATGAATGATGAGAAGAAAAGTGTTTGAAACAAGATATAAATACTTTTCCTCTCTTTCATAAACTTATTATATAGTTAAGTGATCAGAGTAAGGAGGGATACTGGAATCCATAGAGTCCTCAAAAATCCAGACTTCATCCAGCTTTTTAGGAAAAAGTTAATCCTGGTCCTCATCACTGATGAAGAATACCTTGTTACCACACCCATTATTCAAGTAGTAAGATGTAAGAAACAGGGTTAAAAAGTGAGGAAAAATCATGTCACAAATGTCCAAGTAAATTTCCTATGAACTTACATTTCATGTTTCTGAGAATGTTCCATTGGCCAGAAACATAGTCATGAGATCACAAATAAATGTGATGTGAGTTGGTGAATACAGCCTTTGCTCTCACAGAGCACATTCAGGTTAAATGTTCTTATCATTGTGGGGGGGAAAAAAAAAAAACTATGAAATACTGTAGAAGGAAGTTCTCTCTGCCGTATTATATAAACCACCAATTCCACCAATCAGTTTTCTTCTGATTGTCAAGTATTTCTTAGTCATCAGATATATTCTGAACTATAAGATCTAATTATTCAATTATTGGAAAACTTGTGTATCATTAGCGATAATTTCATTTTTAAGCCAATAGCTTATTCTTTAAGTATCAATTGCTCTATCTCTGAAAAACAAGACCAAAACCAAACAAAAGTATGTTTTTCTTCTCAGTAAAATAACAGTTTCTTTATTTGGTCTATACTGAAACAAGAAGGCTACTGGAAATCAGCCTGAAGCATTTTGATGTTCATATGATTGATCAACTCCCATTTCATATTTTTCCTAACACTTCCCTTAAGCCCTGATGCATTTCATCATCCTGTACCCCATATAGTACTACCCATCATCTCACCTTCTGACTGATATTACTCAACAGGAAATATTCCCTGCTGTTATCTTTTTACAGGAACACCTATTACTGTGCTAGAAAGGGCAGGATGTACAAATCTTATTTTCTTTACTTTCACTTCCTAACAGGTTAGAAAATCTCATGAACAATTTCTAATACGAAGAACACTTCACATTTTCTTCAATTTTAAACTGCCCATCATTTATAATATTTCCATCATGAGTTTAGACCCGTCAGAAGGCCTAAAAAGTCAGAGACTTTTGCAAAGTTTATTAGAAAAAAAAATAATAAAGTAAGTTAGAGAACTGTTGTTGAGTGCTTCCAAAAACGTCATGTAGTATAATAGAATAAAATTAAACTAAGCAACTTTTCACCATAATGGTTAAGTAGAAATTAACACCAAGCATAAACTGAAAAACTAAGGAACCAATATTACATGTCATTCCATCTGATAGACAATCTGTCTGGAATGGGAAAAATTGTCCCCATACTCAGATCAGTGTTTAGAACATATTTAACCACATTTTACTCAAATAACTAAAATTTGTTTTTAACCTGTTTCTAAAGCTATTAAGTGTCACAAAAAGTACTACAGTGAGATTTTTGGTTTCACTGATATTTTATATCTTCTTCCATTTTGATAAGTCTTACAAACTATGTACTCTCAGAAACAGTAAAAAGAAACACTAGTGTATGAATAATTGTTAAAATAATTTATTTTTCTTCTTTAAAATTATCTTTATGTCTTTCTTGGTTAAAAGGGAGAATTTTCTTTTGTGAAATGATATTTATAATATATTTTCCCAATATTTTCCTGTTATTTCAAACTTAGAACTTTTACAATATTAACATATCTTACATCATCATTGGACAATGTTTTCTGAAGAGCTGGAAATAATTACTTCGTACATAAGTTAAGGATGTTAAAATAGTCAGAAATCTATATTTAGTACCTTAATCTGTCATCCTCTGTAGTAAAAGTTTCACAGTATTGATATAATTTAGATAAGTTTATTTTTATTTGATATCTCCAATATACCATGTAATATTATTGTAATACCAAGGCCTGATGTTTGAATGTCTTATGGTAATTATGTTAATTTCAGACTTGGTCTTGATCATACTTCTAACATTTGGATTGGAATCATTTACTTTCAACCCCACATTTATTCTTACCCAGATAGCTATTTTTTTTCTATATGATTATTTCCCCAGGAAAATTACATTTAAAAAGGTCTTAAGGAAATATAAATGTCAGTATGCAAACTTGTAACTGTTGTTCTTGTTACTACCAGTATATGTTTGCTATTATGTATTCTTATCTCTTTGTATCCTACATATCTCCACTAATTCAGAAAATTTGTAAAATTTTTATCTCACATTGTACTGTACAGTCTACTAATATATATGAGGATTAATTTAGTCAATGATACAATAAGCAATACATTTCACAATTTGAATTTTCTTATTATCCCTTCTACAATCATTTTTTCAAGGCTCTTTTCCTACATGGTCATGAATATATCATGCCAGCTCTAAAATCATCTGGCTCATTGATAATTCTTAAAACTAGTCAAGTGGCCATAGGACCAAAGACCTCACTGGTGTCTTTCTTATAGTTTTGTTTGCCCCCCTGCCTGTACTGTGCAATAGTGATATACAACCAAAATAAGCCTTCAAGACCTATACTAACCTCATTCCCCTATCATATATTTTTCTCTACTAAAAACCTTGGGTCTGAGTTATTCTCTTTGTTTCTTTTCCAACTACAGGGAAGATTTATTTAATTTGTTTTAAGATAAAGGATATATTCTCAGTTAAGTTCTATTAGAAAAACTGTCCTGATTGCAAACAGTAGACTTTTCAATTTTCCTGTCTCCTTTCACATAGCTTGTGAAAGTTGTTTGAATTCATATTCAAAAGTTAATGGTTACTATTTCAATAGCAAAACAATTTTCCTAACCTTCATCAAAATGTCAGTCAACTCAATGGTAAAATAATGTAGCTGTGTTGATTAAATGACAGGAAATACTATATGTATAATATATATAGTAAGTATGCATAAAATCATGTTCAATAAAATGGCAGCTATTATTTATAAGTAGATCAACAGAAACTTCAAATCAAAAACAAATATTTTCAAGCATCTGTATATACATTTCTTTTGCACATCTGTGAAAATGTGTGTTTGTTGATAGTTGTAAATAGCAGGAAGATATTTCAGTTAATACTAATATACTTTGTATTCAGATAAAGCAGTCTCATGTTTAAGGGTAGGACATTGATAAGCTGTTAATGGTTGCTGAGGGAAATTTTCCTCCCATGTTCAAAAGTTATGTTCTTGCATTTGTCAAGACTTCCACTGAGGTAAAAGATAATTTATGTTCTTGACATTTCCACTTCTCTTTAAATACTCCTGTGACTAGTTAGTCACATACAGGATTTTAACTCCTAATTTTGTGCAGTTTAAATGATTTTATAGGTTGACACTTTTCAATATGTGGCAATGATACACCAGAAAGATATTATAAACCACTGATACAGAAACTTTAAAGGATCTAGGAATTCTTTTCTATTCTGGAAGAGCAAACTCGTTTCACTTATGACACTCTTTTCTCCTTTTGTTCCCTTGATCTTCTATTCATACGCCTTTAAGGCAAAATATATAACGTTATTACTTTTATTACCAATAAAATGATTTAAGCCTCCAATTTTTTTAAGTTTTCCAGGAAGTTCTATATGTACATGGTCACTGTTCTTCATAAGGATATTGATTAAGTTGACTTTGGGGCTATTTAGAAATTCTCCCTTCTATTTTCCTACATTTTTATTTATCACCAATCTCTATGTCACTTCCTTTTGAAATTGACTTTGATTCTCCTCTTTCATAATTTCTATTTGTGAAATATTTGGATTAATGACTTAATCACTCTGTACAACCATAGAAAACAAAAACTTTCAAAATTCTGTTCATTTAACTGATATTTTCCTTGAGGAACTCACATATTTCTCTAACATGAATTTTTCCAAACTTAACTTTTATAATTACCATTACTTTTCCAATAAACTAAGAGAGTACCATGTTACTTATTTCATATATCTTGAAGGCTACTGTTGGGATGTCAGAGCACTGAATCATTTTATTTACAAATTGCTTCTTTCCTTCTACTTTACAGTATCCATACCCATTCTAAAAAGTGGATTTTTTTAGTCATTCACATAGGCTTGTGGAAAACATTAGCTAAATACTCCCAACCCTGTTTACTTTTCCTGAGCACACATAAAGTTATTTTCCAGGCTACCTAGTGGTCAGGTCCAGGTCATGCGAAGGCATTTAGTTAACTGATATAACTAAATGTGACATATACTAATTTGCATTTTGGCCCTTATTATTTCCCAAGAAATCTTTGACTAATCCTCTTTCTCATACTTATGCTGCTGGAAATGAAGAATTCTGAGAGATGCTATGGCATAATAGGGAAATTTGACACCTTCCATTAACTAAAGAGAGACATCCAAAAAGATTCATCTGGTATATATAAGATTGTGACTAGAATGAGAAGTAAACATTTATTGGGAAAAACCTCTGCTTTTTTGTTGCTGTCAGAGGTATCAGAACTGTTATTCTTATTAATGAAATGTCAAATCCATTTCTTAACTCCCGTTGGTCCCTTGCAGAAGTTGTACTCTTTGATGGATCCTTTAATGCATTTATTTATTTATCTGTCTTTGCTTTTAGACTATGAACAATCTGAGAGCAGTGTCTGTGTTTTAACTCAGATAAATGTATGTTTATATATATATATAGTTTATTTTTCATACACACACACACACTGATTAATTAACTTTGAATATATGGAAGTTTTTTGTTTGTTTGTTTTTTCAAAGGTTTTATTTATTTATTTGACAGAGAGAGATCCCAAGTAGGCAGAGAGAGAGGAGGAAGCAGGCTCCCCACTGAGCAGAGAGCCTGATGCCCAGCTTGATCTCAGGACCCTGGGATCATGACCTGAGCTGAAGACAGAGGCTTTAACCCACTGAGCCACCCAGGTGCCCCTGTTTTTTTGGTTTTTTTTTGTTTGTTTGTTTTGTTTTTGGGGGGGTTTCTTGGAAGATAATGGCAGAGTAGGAGGATCTTAGGCTTGCCAGGCCCCACAAATCCAATTAGATAACTATCAACTCATCCTAAATACCCCAGAAATTGACCAGAAGACAGGCAGAAAAATTCCACAGCTAAAGATAGAGAAGAGGTCACATCAAAGAAGGTAGGAAGTGTGGAGACATGTTTGGAAGAGAAACGGATCATGGTCACCACAATGGGGAGGGAGCTCTGCTCCTGGAGATGGGTAACATCCCAGAGATCCCTCTGGGAACAAAGGAACTGGAAGTTGCCATTTCTCTCTCTCACCTCTCAGCATAAACACAGAGTCACCTGTAGGAACCAGCAGAGCAACAACTCTACTTAATTTGCTTACATCAAGCTCTGCTCTTTACCCCCTGGTGAAACCACACTTCCCAATTATGCTTGCCTCATTCCCAGCACTGTAGGTCTCCTCTCCCAGAAGACAGGCCCAAACCTGTGCCTACACTATATCTCTTCACCCAAAAGGTTTGCAGGACCTCAGTTCCAATGGTGGTGGAGGCTTCTCTCATTTCACAAGCAGCACACAGCACATCTAGTTAAAATGCACCTTTTTGGGGCACCTGGGTGGCTCAGTGGGTTAAAGCCTCTGCCTTCAGCTCAGGTCATGATCCCAGGGTCCTGGGATCAAGCACTGCATTGGGCTCACTGTTCAGCAGGGGGCCTACTTCCCCCTCTCTCTCTATCTGCCTCTCTGCCTACTTATGATCTCCATCTGTCAAATAAATAAATAAAATCTTTAAAAAATAAATAAAATAAAATAAAATGCACCTTTTCAGGCAAGGGATCAAACACTGCCCACAAGATGCAGAGTTTCTGGAGATGATTGGCCTGAAGGATAAAATGCCCAGGACACAACAGTAGAGGCCCTGGGGAATAGGGGACCCTATGCTTCAGGGTATACAGGACCTCTTCTTCATAAGACCATTACCCCAAAGAACAGGAGACATAGCTGACTTTCCTAACACAGACAAACAGGCACAGAAACTTAGATAAAATGAGAAGATAGCAAAAATTGTCCCAAATGAAAGAACAGGACAAGACCATGCCCAGGGGTCTAAGCAAAACAGATATAAATAACATGTTTGATAGAGAATTTAAAAAGATGATCATAAAGATATGCACTGGACTTGAGAAAAGAGTGGAAGGCATGAATGAGACCCTTAACACATAGCTAATGAATAAAATAGCAGAGATAAAGGACTCAGTAAATAAAATGAGATATATGCTTGATGAAGTGAACAGCAAGTTTGAGGAAGCAGAATAATGAAATAATGACCTAGAAGATAGAATAATGGAAAGTAATCAAGCTGAACAAAAGAGAGAAAAAAAAGAATTATGCAAAATAAGAAGAGATAGGACGCTGCTGACTCCATCAAATTATTTCCCTTTTGAGTTTCATAAGAAGGAGGGAGAGAAAAGGGGGAAGGACATTTATTTAAAGAGATAATAGCTGATAACTTCCTTAATCTGGGGAAGGAAACAGATATCCAGATCCAGGAGGCACAGAGGAATAGAATAGAAAGATAAGAGTTCCCAGAGAAACAAAAACTGAAAGAGTTCATGACCACTAAACCAGCCCTGCAGGAAATATTAAAGAGGACTTCCTGAGTGGGACAGAAAGGCTGATAGTGACAGTACAAAAGTAAGAAACACAAAAGTAGTGAAAATGAATATTTTGATAAAATACCGAAGAACTCACAAAATTAAAAGATGTAAAATATGACACCATATACCTAAAACGTGAGGAGAAGAGGAGAAAATAATGTGTTCAAATTTAAATAACCATCAACTTAATTTTGGCTGTTATATACAGATGTTAAATACAAACCAAATGTTAGCCAAAAATCAAAGACCACTCATAAACATGTGAAGAATAAAAATAAGGAAATGCAAAATATATCATTAAATAAATAAGCAACCTAGAAAGAGAGAAAGACAAGAGAAATCAGAGAAAATCTTCAGAAACAATGACAAAGCAAATAATAAAATGATGATAAATACATATCTATCAATAATTATTTTAAATGTAAATGGATGAAATGCTTCAATCAAAAGACAGGATAACAGAATGGACCAAAAAATCAAGATCCATCTATATGGTACCTACAAGAGATTTATTTTACACTTAAAGATGCTTATGGAATGAAAGTGTGAGAGGATTGGGGAATATCAATCATGCAATTGGATGTCAAAAGAAAATTGAAGTAGAGACATGTATATTGGAAAATATAGGCTTTAAAACAAAGACTGTCACAAGAGACAAAGAAAGACACTATAGAATAATAAAGGAGACATTCCAACAAGAAGATATAATAAATTTTCAATATTTGTGCACCCAAAATGGGGGCACCCAAATACATAGAACAGTTAACAACAAACATAAAATAACTAATCAATAATAATACAATAAAGAGTAGGGAACTTCAACATCACACTTACGTCAATGCACAGATCATCTAAACATAAAATCAACAAGGAAACAAAGCCTTTGAATGACATTCTGGACCAGATGTATTTAACAGATATAGTCAGAACATTCCATCCTAAAGCAGCAGAATACACATTCTTTTCAATTGCACATGGAACAGTCTCCAAAATAGATCTTATATTAGCTTACAAAATGAATCACAATAAATTAAAAATGACTGAGGTTATACCACACATATTTTCTGACCACAATGCTATGAAACTAGAAGTTGGGGTCACCAAAAGGAGAAATCTGGAAAGACTACAAATATATGGAGGTTAAATATCATGCTAATAATAATGAGTGGGTACACCAGGAAATAAAAGAAAAAATTAAAAAAAAAAAACACATGGAAACAAATGAAAATTAAAATGAAAACAATGGTTTAAAAGATTTGGGATGCAGTGAAAGTGTTCCTAAGAGGGAATTTTATAGCAATATGCGCCTACCTCAAGAAACAAGAAAAATCTCAAATAAAAACCTAACCTTACACTTAATGGAACTAGAAGAATAAACAAAAAACAAACCTAAAACAGCAAAAGAAAATAATAAAGATTAGTGCAGTAATAAATGATAAAGGGAAAAAGAAACAATACAACAGATCAATGGAACCAGGAGTTTGTTCTTTGAAAAAATGTACATGACTGATAAACCTCTAGCCAGATTTAGAAGAAAAAAGAGAAAGGACAAAAATAAATATAGTTGCAAATGAAAGGGAAGAAATGACAACTGAAACCACACAAATACAAGCAATCATAAGAGATTATTATGAAAAACTCTATGGGTAACAAATTGGACAACCTAGTGTAAAAGGATAATTTCCTACAAAATATAACCCATCAAAACTGAAACAGGAAGAAATAGAAAATTTTAACAGACCAATTACTGGCAGAGTTACTGAACTTGTAATAAAAAAATCCCAACAAAAAAAATCCAGTGTCAGATGGCCTCACAAGCAAATTCTACCAAACATTTAAAGAGTTAATACCTATTCTTCACAAACTATTCCAAAAAGTAGAAAACTCTAAATTCATCTTATGAAGCCAGAATTACTTTGATACCAAAACCAAATAAAGACACTACGAGAAAAAGGAACTACAAGCCAATATCTCTGATGAACACAAATGCAAAAATCCTCAACAAAATACTAGCAATGTGTACAATAGATGAAAAAAAAAATCATTCAGCATGATCAAGTGGGATTTATTCCCTAAATATAAGGGAGGTTCAAAATTCACAAATCAATCACCCTAAAATATCACAGCAATATCTGAGAAAGGATAAGACCTATATAATCATTTCAGTAGATGCAGAAAAAGCATTTGACAAAATTCAATGTGCATTCATAATTAAAACCCTCAACAAAGTAGATTTAGAGGGAACATACCTCAACATAAGAAAGGTTACATATGGAAAACCCACAGTGAACGTCATCCTTATTGGGAAAAAAACTGAGAGCTTTTCTGGGATGCCTGGGTGGTTCAGCTGATGATATTAGGGTTCTGGGATTGAGTCCCACATTGGGCTCCTTGATCAGTGGGGAGTATGCTTCTCCCTCTGCCTGCTGCTCCCCCTGTCCATGCTCTCTCTCTCCCTTTCTCTCTGACAAATAAATAAATAAATCTTAGAAAAAGGAAAGAGCTTTTCCCTTAGGTCAAAAACAAGACAAGGATGTTTACTCTCACTGATTTTATTCACTATACTACTGCAAGTCCTAGCCACAGCAATTAGATGACAAAAAGAATTAAAAGTTATTTAAATTAGTAAGGAAGAAGCAAATAAAACTTTCACTATTCACAGATGGTATGATACTCTATACAGAAAATTTGAAAGACTCCACCAAAAACTACTAGAACAGATAAATTAATTCAGTAATGTTGCAGGTGTATAATCAATGTACAGATATCTCTTGCATTTCTATACATCAAAATTGAGTCATCAGAAGTAGAAATTAAGAAAACAATTCCATTTACAATTGTACCAAAAATAATAAGATGGCTAGGAAAAATCCTAACCATAGAAGTGAAAGACCTGTACTCTGAAAACTATAAAACACAGATGGAAGACATTGAAGATGACAGAAATGAATGGAAAGGCATTCCATGTGCATGGATTGGAAGGACAAATATTTTTAAACTGTCTATACCACTCAAAACAATATCTACATATTTAATGCAATCCCTATCAAAATAACAACATTTTTCACAGAATTAGAACATCAATCCTAAAATTTGCATAGAACCCCAAAAGACTATAGATAACTAAAGCACCCCTGAAAAATGAAAACAAAGCTGGAGGCATAAGAATTCTGGAATTTAAGTGATATTACAAAGCTGTAGTAATTAAAACAGTATGGTACCGGCACAAAAATAGACACACAGATTAATAGAAGAGAATAGAAAATCCAGAAATGAAGCTACAGCTATATACAAGCCACATGCAAAAGAATGAAAGTGGGCCTCTTTATTACACCATACACAAAAATAAATTCAAAATGTATTGAAGACCTAAATTTGAGACTTGGAACCATAAAATTCCTAAAAGAGAGCACAGACAGTACTTTCTCTGACAATAGCCATAGCAACTATTTTCTAGAAATGTCCTCTGAGACAAGGGAAACAAAAGAAAAATTAAACCATTGGGATTACATCAAAATAAAAAAAAAGCTTCTGCACAGTAAAGGGAATAATCATTGAAACTAGAAGGCTACCTATGGAATGTGAGAAGATATTTGCAAATGAAATATCCAATAAAGGGTTATCATTTAATATGTATAAAGAACTTATACAAGTTAGCACCAAAAAAAAAAAAAAAAAAAAAAAACATGATAAAGGTAGGCAAAAGACATGAACAGGCATTTCTCCAAAGAACACCTCCAGATAGCCAACAGATACATAAAAAAATGTTCATCATCACTTATCATCAGGGAAATTCAAATCAAAACTACAATGAGATATCACCTCACACCTGATGGAACAGCTAAAATAAACCACACAGGAAACAACATGTGTTGGCAAGCACATGGAGAAAGGGGAACCCTCTTAAAATGGTGGGCATGCAAACTGGTGCCTCCACTCTGGAAAACAGTATGGAGTTTCCTCAAGAAGTTAAAAATGAAACTACCCTCTTATCCAGCAATTGCACCACTGGGCATTTTTCCCAAGGAATACAAAAACACTAATTTAAAGTGATACAGATACCACTATGCTTATAGCAGTGTTATTTATTATAGCAAAATTATGGAAGCAGTCCAAGTGTCCATGGAGTGATGAATAGATAAAGAAGTGGTATATACATATAATAGAATATCACTGAGCCATAAAAAATGAAATCTTGACATTTGTAATGACATGGATAGAGCTATAGTGTGTAATGGTAAATGAAATAAGTCAACCAGAGAAAGACAAGTACCACATCATTTCACTCATATGTAGAACTTAAGAAACAAAACAAATGAGCAAAGGGAAGAAGAGACAGAGAGACAAACCAAGAAACAGAGTTTTCACTGTAGGGAACAAACTGTTGTTGCCTGAGGGGAGGTGAGTGAGGGAATGGTTGAAATAGATGATGGGGATTAAGGAGGACACTTGTGATGAGCACTAGGTGATGTATGGAAGTGTTGACCTGAACTAATATAACACTGTATGTTAACTAACTGGAATTAAAATAAAAACTTTAAAAATACATCTGAAGCTCTTTTAGGGAAAATATTTCAGTACTTCCAATTCAGGCCAGTCTTGATACAACAGCTTAAAAAATTAAGGAAATATATAGAAGAATTGCTTTCACAGTTTAGACAACAGGTAACACAAGACAGTGATTTCTGAGAGGGAAACAAATGAGAAATATTCTGATTGCTCTAGTTTAGTACTTGGAGTACTTGGAGAATTTCCAGCTTGCAGTGCAGGGAGTAAATCATTATGCAGTGCCTGATTATCTTCCTGATTTGAGGAAAAACAGCTCGGATTTAGAGATGACAAAGCAGTTAAAATATGTATGGCATGGTAGAGGATGAGAAAGAAGAGACCTGTACAGGAGAATGAGGGAGTGGTTGGGTGAGGGAGAAAGAAACAACTATGGAGTTCTCCAGAGAGTACCTTCAAGTCTTCACCTGAGTGGTGACAAATACACACATGTATGCAGGGAAAATATCCAAGGCTGAATAAAAAAACATCTGAAAGAAGTAGAAAGAACAATGCTTATGGCTCAAATAGAGCATCAAGAATTCCTGTTTCTTTCTATCAAAGTGGAAAAACTTGTAAATATAGGCCATCAGACTATACAAAAGGCTCAATAATGAATAAAATTGGCCTTAGAGTAAATGTTCTAGTCCCACTTTAAATACTGCATGGAAATAAATCTCAAAAGATCAAAGTCACTCCAAATAACTTAAACACATCCAAGGGGAAAAATAAAAGACAAAAAACCCTGGAAAACATTTAAAATAATATGAGAATATCCATTATCCCTAAGGATAAAATATCTAAATGTTATCATGTAAAAAAAAAAAAAATTAACTACTTACCTAAAGAAGTAGATAACTACAATTTAAAAAAAAAAGAAAAAAAAAACTATTGAAACTGACACATGTATATTTGATTATAGAATAAATATTTGAGATGATATATAAGACATCAAAATTAGTTATAATTATGTTCTAGATATTCAATAAGATATAGGAAAACTGAAGTGTATAAAATGGAGATATGAAAGATACTTGAAAAAAGCTCAATTCAGAATTCTATATATTTTTAGAAAGCATCTGAAACTTTTAAAACCACTGATTTGTAGTTAAAAAAATCAAATTAGGCATAACAGAAAAATGATCTTTAAAATATAGAAGTAGAAATTATTGAAATATAACACAGAGAAATAAAAACTCAACAATATTGAATATAGTTTCAGTAGGTTCTGGACCATATATCTGTATAACTGTAATATTTGAAGGAAAGAGAAGGGATAGGAAAATTATTTTAATAAATATCATCTAAAAATATTTAAAACAATGAAAAAAATATAAACTTGCAAGTCCAAAAAGCTTAATAAGGCGTAAGCAAAAGAGACTGATGTACATCATAATCAAATTGCTTTAAACCAATAATAAAAGGAAAATTAGAAACAGCTATTTAAAAATGAAATGCTATATATAAAGGAACAAAAACCAGAAAAGCAGCAGATGCCTAGTCAGAACCATAAAGCTAAAGATAGTAAAAGAACATATTTAAAGTATTGAGAGGACAAAAATACTTAGGTACCTAGAATTTTCTTTCTGGAAAAAAAAAGTAAAATATAATAAAATATAATATTTAATATATATTTAAATGAAGGCAAATAAATAACTTTTCAGAAACACTAAAGCAGGAATAATTCCATCACAATATACTTGTATCAAAATTTCATTGTCTATATAATAATGAAAAGGTATACTTAGAGAATGAAACAAGAAAAAGTAGATATTTTATTTCTTAAAATTTCTTAAAAGTTTACTACACAATAATATGTTATGATTTTTCCTCATAAACATTAGGATGACAAAGAAATAGTGTTCTAACTATATTAAGATATAGCAAATATGTTATTTTACAATTAGCTATGACTTGAAGACAGATTTGTGTTCTTTAACATACCCTGGCTAGGATAAAAGTCAGTTTTCTGCTAGTAGCTAATCACATTTGTCTTTTAGTAAAATGTTGTGTTCCATATATTGAACTGTTGAGAGTCAATCTTTCTGATAAACAAAAGGATTGATGGAACAAGAGCTCTATAATAAGACATACATCTGGATGGTAGACATCTGGCTTTTTTCAGATGATACCTTAGAACTCCATCAGGTCCCTGATGATTTTTCTCAAAAGGAAAAAAACAAAAAATGGACCCCACTGCAAAAAAAAAAAAAAAAAAATTTCTAAAACACATTGTTAATACCACACCTAATTCCAATAGTATCCATAGAAGGGAAAAAAAAAAATCTCAGAGAAGGGAAAGAATGCAAGAGCAACGGTGCCTGGGTGGCTCAGTTGGTTAAGCTTCTGCCTTCTGCTCAAGTCATAATCCTGGGGTCCTGGGATCAAGACCACATTGGGCTCCCTGCTCAGTGAGGAGCCTGCTTCTCCCTTTCCTCCCTGCTTATACTCTAGCTCATCTCTCATATGCTTTCTGTCACAATCTTTGTCTCTCAAATAAATAAATAAAATCTTAAAAAAAAAAAAAGCAAGGGCAAGGCTGTAGGATAAGAGATCCATAGAGAAAAAGATATATATTTATATATGTAATATGTTATTATATATTATCTTAATATATATTATATATCTTATGTATTACATTAACATATACTATATTACATATTATACATTATACTCAAAACATGTTTTAGGTGACTTTAAGCATTTAAGAATGCTTAAAACATTCTTAAATTTCAGAATGATGAATAGTAAAGAAGAATTGAAATAGATACTCTAAAAATTATTCAGTGTTATCTAAAACTACTGTACCTATAGAACACTTTTCAATTCACCACTGACCTCTAATTTTCTTATTTAAAAAAAATAATTTTTTTCACTCTCTTAAAATGTGTTATATATTTGTACATAAACATCTGGTTAGGTATATAATGATATTTATTGAAATTATAATAAAGTAAACACAATATAAGTCAAAAAATAAGAATGAAAACATGCATTTATGCCACTTTGAAATACAGAATATCAATGAAGGATTAGAAAAGTAGTACTTAATTGATATTATGCCTAAAAAAATATAAGAGCAACTCATTTAGGGAGATAGAGCATGAATGAAACAGCCAGTCTAGCTTTTCTGTTACTATTTTAGGAAAAATTCAGTTCAGTGCTTAGAATTCAAAATCTGAGTGACTTATTAAAAGACCTCTAGAAAAAATATTTTAAAAGGAAAAATGTCTGGTTTTGATTCCAGACTTTCCATTTATAAGACTAGCAAAATTTACTTAACCTCTGTTTCTTGATTTTATTACTTGTAAAAAAAAAGATTTAAAAATAGAACTTATTTAATGGTGTCAGGATAATTAAATGAGTGATTATGCGAAAAGTATTTAGAGCCCTGCTCTGCAAGGGATTCCATAAGTGTTAGTCATTGTTAGTATTAACAAGAGTATGTGAGATTGGCAAAGCAGCTGTAACCACTTGTCAAATGACATTTAATTGGAAATGGCTTTCTGGAGTGCTGTGTGGAGAAGAATGATGGATTTAAGTTTGAGGAGGAAGGACTGTAGTTATGTATATGATACATACAAAGATATTGTGGAGAACAGAGATGGCACATGTACCAAGTATTTACCCATCTGGTTCTAAGCCAGTGCTGGCAAAATCCTAGAATAAAAACGAGTAAGTAGATGTAAATGCAGAATATATAATAAAGAAATGAAATCCAGTTTAGGAGAAAATGCTTGCAAAATCCTTAATTGCAAGGGTATTTTAGGTTGTTATTTTTTAAGATTTTTGATTTGTGATATAAACAATGGCGACTATCACATATCAGCTTGTATATATAGTACTAGTTCAAGAATATACTTGTTCAAGAAAACTGACTATTCTCATTTCCTCCAGTATACACCATTCAGCAACATCACATGAATAGTTTGGAATCATCCATAGTTGACCACAGAACTTAGCAAATTTGCAAATTAAGGCTTTTTTATCTTGGGAATGTGGGCTAAATATTTGCCAGCACACTACTAGTTCTGTGGCTTGCTGATGTGAATAGGCATAATTACACTTGTTAATAAATACAAAAAAAAAAAAAAATCTCAGAAATGATGTCCCTGCATTTATTATATAATGGCATCTTTTTTTTTTTAAGAAAACTTGAAATAGTGATTAATATGTGCCATGCAATGTCCCAAGTATGAGTAGGTAATATATAGGTAGACATGTCAAAGGTAGTAATTGTTGTAATTAGTTTTACTCATGGAACTTAAAATACCATAGCAGAAAAACGCTATTAAAAAAAGAGAGAGAGAGAGAAACAACATGTTTTTCATCCTCTTAGAAACCTTGAAATTTTGAGGATCCTATAGTAGTGCGCTGCTTTGTCTTCCGGTCTGGAGGCCTGCCCTTCCCCCGCCCACCACTGTCACCTGGGAAACAAGCCACAAGAGACCGCTCACTTCAAGCTGGTTTCATGATAGCCACGGAGAAAAAAAAGTAGTTTGGGGCCCTTGGTGGGGGATGTGGACCAAGGCATCAGCTCAACGCGCTTTTTGGTGTTCAATTCAAAAACAGCTGAACTACTTAGTCATCATCAAATGGAAATAAAATAAGAGTTTCTAAGAGAAGGATGGGTGGAACAAGACCAGAAGGAAACTCTGCAGTTTGTCTATGAGTATATAGAGAAAACATGTGAGAAACTTGGACAGCTCAATATTGATATTTCCAACCTAAAGGCTACTGGTGTCAGTAATCAGAGGGGAACTACTATAGTCTGAGACAAGTTAACTGGAGAGTCTCTCTAGGATGCTGCGGTGTGGCATGATCTAAGAACCTGGTCTACCATTGAGAGTCTTAGTAAAAGAATTCCAAGACAGGCCTTCCACTTAGCACTTATTTTCTGTTCAGTGAAACTTTGTTGGCTCCTTGACAATTGAGAAAAGTCCAAAAGGCTGTTGAAGAAGTTAGTGCTCTTTTTGGGACCATTGATTCATGTTTTATTTGGAGTTTGACAGGAGAGGCCAGTGGAGGTGTCCATTGCACAGATATAACAATGCAAGTAGGATAATGCTTTTTGACATTCATTATCTGGAATGGGATAAAGAGCTCTGCAAATTTTTCGAAATTCCAATGAAAACTCTTCCAAATGTCTGGAGTTCTTCTGAGATCTGTGGCCTAATGAAACCTGGGGCCTTGGTAGGTGTACCAATATCTGGGTGTTTGGGGGACCAGTCTGCTGCATTGGTGGGGCAAATGTGCTTCCAGCATGGACAAAACAAAAGATGGAGCAGGCTGTTTCTTACTATGTAATATAGACAGTATGTGTTTTTTGAACATGGCCTTCTGACCACAGTGAGTTATAAGATGGCAGAGATAAACCAGTGTATTATGCATTGGCAGGCTATGTACCTATAGATGATGCTGTTATTGGCTGGCTAGGAGACAATCTTGGAATTATAAAGACCTCAGAGGAAATTGAAAAACTTGCTAAAGAAGTAGATAGTTCTTATGGCTGCTACTTTGTCCCCAGGTTTTCAGGGTTATATATACTTTGATGGGAGCCTAGTGTGAGAGGGATCAACTGTGGGCTCACCCAGTTCACCAATAAATGCCATATTGCTGTTGTTGAATTAGAAGCTGTTTGTTTCCAAACATGGAAGATTTTGGATCCCTGTGACTATGGAATTCCACTCACTCATTTGGAGGTAGACAGAGGAATAACCACCAACAAAATCCTTATGCAGCTGCAATAAGATATTCTGTATATCCCAGTAGTGAATCCCTTGATACCCAAAACAACTGCCCTGGGTTGCAGGGGTTGCAGAAGGAGTTGGAGTCTTGAATCTGAGGATCTGTCAGCGGCCGCAGTGGAGTGGTTTGAACCCCAGACCAATGCTGAGGAAAGTAAAATTTGTTATGTACATGGAAGAAAGCTGTGATGAAGTCAGTGGGATTGGGTTACAACTGAGTCTTTGGAAAGCAGTGACCCTAGTTATCTTCTGTAGTCTACCCATTTTTTTTTTTTTGTAGTGAATAGCATGGTGATGTTCATCGGAGCAAGGTACATCTCAGGTATCACATAAATGATACCAACTCATGGATTCCAAAGATGAGAGCTCTTTGCCTAGTGAGAAAATCCAGCAATTGTCTGTTAATGTGATGACACTATTCAGAGACTCTGATTTTATTTATTAGCCAGTTGCTGCATAACCCTCCAAGTAGGCCTGTGGCTTGAAATAAAGAAAATGCAGCAGAAAGAATGCAATAGAAGCATTTAGTGTGTTTTGTAACATCAAGAGTTAAGATTGGACCAGCCACCTTGGGGCTGGCTCCTCTTTTATCATCCTGTTCTGCCCCACTCTCTCTGAGATGGAGGAAGAATTCAGGTCTTTCATTGGAATCTTTCATCAAACACACTCAAATGTGGATGTTCTAGGATTTGATTCTCTGCACTACACATACTTGACTAAGGGGTGATCACCAACCCCCTAAAAATGAGTGGCTACTAAATTTTTAAAATGGAAATTTAGTGCTATCATAATTTAGATATTTTTCAGAAAGGTATTTGCCAAAACTGAAATTCTTTAGACACTTTACACAGTCTCACTAATTCACTGAACTGCTGTCTGGGTTTGTAGGGAAGGACACTTTCCCTTTTTTTTCATCTGTCCTTTTTATATTTTTCACTTCGTGTGTAACATACATGCCTATATATTTTATATACAGAGGGTAGTCCATTATAAAGTCAGAGCACATTATATTCAGTAAGTTGTAATGGGGATGGTCTTAAGTGGACTACTATGTGTATAAATATTTGGGGAAAACATCTTTGGGCAATAGTTATGCATATTTACAAAGAGAAACTTTTTCTTAAAGAGCTAGCACTAAAAGTTTATGTTCTATGTCAATAAAATAAAAGATACTTTATTGAGACTTCAACTATATTTCTTATACCTTACCTTTTAATTTCATTGTTTTAGCTGGATATATGTTTTCAAAAAAAGGAAAAAGAAAAAAAAATAAACAGCTGTGGAATACTACGGTAAATATTATTTTCAAACAAACACTAGTCCACATAAAATTACCTTCCTTTGGCATAATTTTAGACATATTTGGGATTCTTTTGAGGGGAGAACAAAAAAGGTTGAACACTTAAGTAGGAAGAAAACCTTAGGAATAAAGTCAAGAATATCTTTCTACCTAAACATGCTATTAATTGCTGGTAAGCAAGTATAATTTCTATTTGGGATCACAGAGAATTATCTCCACTTACTGTCAGAGTACAAATGAAGAAAGTTTTGCAATTAAAAATGGCTTCCAGTGAAACCAAGAATTTCTCAAAATATTTAGTGTTACATGTTATAAAAACCAACCTAATCTATTGTCCTAACAGCAATTTTTTTTATAATCTTAAAGTTAATTTCCATTTAGTACAAATAAGAAAATACTGCTTCCTTGGTTGTCTGGTGGCTCAGTTGGTTAAGCATCTGCCTTAGGCTCAGATCATGATCAAGCCCTGAATCAGGTTCCTCTTCAGCAGGGAGTCTGCTTCTCCATCTGCCTCTCCCCACCCTCCCTAGCTTGTGCTCTTTCATTTGTTCACTCTCTCTCTCTCAAATAATCTTTAAAAGAAAGAAAGAAAGAAAGAAAGAAAGAAAGAAAGAAAGAGAGAAAGAGAGAAAGAGAGAAAGAGAGAAAGAAAGAAAAAAAAAACGCCTTCTAATATTTTCTTCAACCAGTGTTGAAAGTGGGAAAATATTCGTTATTTTATAAAAGGTTTTGTTTTGTTTGGAATTAATGGTAGTTTGCATTTGCAGGTCTGTTTGTGCTGTTTCTAAATTATTGAATCAACTTCGGTTTTATCGAGGCAGTTGCCATTTGAGTGACAAAATGTTATAGAAACGTACTGTGAAATTATTACTTTGTGTTGGGGATACTTTTAAACATAATTATGTTTCTACAAATGTAGGTTGAGTTAATTGTAAATAATTGTTGAATTACCTCAAATAATTTTAAGATTACCTCAGTTTTCTATATATTACAAAATTTATAAATGTCTGAAACTGTGCACATTGGTATTTAATGATAAAATGACTTAAAATAAACTTACTCCTTGTTCTTAAAAACACAAACAAAAACAAACAAACAAACAAACAAACAAAAAACCTTGAAATTATAGGAATGGGGTGGCTGGGTTGAAATGTGAATTTCCTACACCTGGAGAGAATCAGCGCTTTGCCATGGCATTTTACCAATCATGGAAAATTGCTGCTGTTATTTACGATTTTCTAATTTTTTTTTCCAGTAGTAAGATATTGATTTAGCTGACAGATTTTCCTTCCTCTCTTAATCAGGAAGAACAAGAATCCTTACGTCAACGGTATGGTTTATAGAAAAAGATGACATGAAGGGTCAAAAAGCTGCCTCGATTTGAGTGCTAGGGTGTTTGTTCTGCAGATTAACTTGGTTAGTGCTCAAAATGTAGTGTCCCTGCTGAGTTTCACATACTGAAAACAGTATGAGATACAGACCCAAAAGCTATCTTTCGTATTATGGCCTTAGTCATTATACACTGATCTGGGGAAAAAAAAAAAAAGTCTTCACAATTATTTTCAAATTTGATTTCTTTCCTCAAGGTATGGATCTCTTTCATTTATTATATGTTTGTGAATATGTCTTATCCACTAAATAGTGTGTTGGGAAAACCTTTTAATATAAAAATGTTTTAGCCAGTGTTTTGGTTCCAAAGACAATTCAGAGTTTAGAGTGGAAGAGTGTGGAATACAGAAATAGTTAAGGATTATTAGAGAAAATAATGGGAGCTCAGTTAATATGATGCAGTATACACAAAGATGAGCCTGGGCACTGAACTACAGGTGATTAATTAGCATCTACTGGCACTTGTCATAAAGGGTATAAGGAACTTACTCTAAAGATGAATGATAAGACTGGCTTCTAGTTTTGAGAATTTTAAATATTGCCATGTCTATTAAATTGAAGTTAATGTCTCTAAAACATTTCCTCCCTTCCTGATAATACATATGCTATTACACCTGTGTGGGGGTTGTCAACCATGATGTACTCTCTGAAACACATGAAAAAAGTTCATAATCACGAGTAAGGTCTCAGTCCCCTTGCCCTAGTACAATGAGAGTGTGCATAGATCTTCTAGCCAAAAAAATGTGTATTCTACCCTGAGCCTGAATTTGTGAATCATTTTGGTCCTTCTAATGATGCTCCTTTCTCTATTTTCCTAGTTATCCAGATACCCAGATGAAAACTTAAAAATTATTTTGCATTGCCCTCTTGCCTTCAGTATTCTGGTAACAAAATTTGTTAGTTATGACCTCAAAATGAGTCCTGGTTTCATATGAGTCACCATCTCCACTTCTCATCCCCTAGTAGACACCACCAGTGTGGTATGTCTTCACTGGGCTGTTAGAAGAGCCATCTGACTGGCTGTTCTCGTTTTGCTCTTGTCCCTCTCCCTCAAAAATTAATTTTCCACATGATTTCAAAACAATATTGTCTTCTTTCTTTCTCTCTTTTTGTTTTGTTTTGTTTTGTTTTGTTTTGAGAGTGTGGATAGGGGGAGAGGCAGAGGGAGAAGGAAACAGAGAATCTTAGTCTCCATGCTCAGTGTGGAGACCAACGTGAGACTTGATCTTATGACCTTGAGATCATGACCTGGGCCAAAATCAAGAGTCAGACGCTTAATCAACTGAGCCTCCCAGGCACTTGCAGAGCAATATTTTTTAAACACGTATTTAAAATATTTAATATTGAACCCAATATATTTAACATGAACAATAAGACCCTGCATGAGCTGTCTTCTACTCACCTGTCTCTCCTCATCTATAACCATTTCTCCAGCTCTGTATAGTCCAGTCCAGTCACATTCCTTGCCTGCCATGCCAACCTTGTTCTTCCATCAGGGTTTTACTCCAGCCATCTCTGGATGGCTCTTTTCTACTCAAACTTCTGCTCACTTGTGGCCTCCTCCACAAAATTTCCCTAATCATACAACTCTTATCCTTCTACCTGCTTGTTTTCCTCATAACACTTATTGCTTTCTTATTTTATTTTATTTTTAAATTACCATATTTGCCATTTAAAGCAGATACTTTGTTGGTCTTATATGCTGCTCTATCACTAGCACCTAAAAAAATGCTCAGTCCATATCAAGCTTCCATAATACGTTGAAGATTGAAAAAACAAATAAGTAGTGTTTAAGAAAAAAGAAAAATAACCCATTGACTCCCTTGGGTAGCTGTAGTATGTTGCAATGACAGGAAGGTAGTTGGATTTAAACCTTAAGGCATGGGGCATCTGATTGACTCAGTTGGTTAACTGTCTGCCTTCAGGTCATGATCTCAGGGCCCTGGGATCAAGGACTAGTCCTGCTCAGTGGGGAGCCTATTTCTCCCTCTGCCTCACCCCATAGCTCATGTTCTCTCTCTCTCTGTCTCTCTCAAATAAATTAAAAAGAAAAAAAAAAAAACTTTAAATTTTGGGGCACAAAATTCCAGATATTTCTAATTTTTTCACAATATATTCTATTATATTCTAAATGTGAAAGGAAGAAAATGCTGAATCTAATGTTCTTCTTTCACATCATTAATGTTAGTTTTAATTTCTATATGAGTGGTTACCCCTTAAAAAGAAAACCAATCTTGTAAACTAAAGACACCAGATTTAATAAATACAAATACAGGCACAAAGTAAAATTTGAATTCAGATAAAAAAGAGATTTTTAGTATAAGTATGTAGCAAATATTGCAAAGGACATACTTGCTTTGAATATCATTGCACTGACTATAGTTGCATTGAATAATGAATAAAACATTATTCATTATCATAAACAATTATTTCATAAATAGATTATTCTGTATTTATGAAATTCCATAACTAAGAAATCTCTGGGTTAGTGAACATATGGTAAAAGCATAATCTTTACAGTTAAGAGCCTCACATGCTAGTGAGGAATATTCAGAAAAGGGTAAGATAATTCGAATATCCTATGCCTTTCAAATGTCTTAAAATACCTTGCAAAGAAAATAGTCTGGTTTTATTTTTAATGTAATTTTAAAGAATTAATACCATGAACATGTTGAAAAATCAGGGCACACTTCTTGGACTGAACTTGAAAATGAGTTTTGAAATAATGCACCTAATTTGATAAAGATGAGAATGGCATTTTTTTTAAATTTATTTTTTATTTTTATTTTTTATAAACATATATTTTTATCCCCAGGGGTACAGGTCTGTGAATCGCCAGGTTTACACACTTTACAGCACTCACCCCAGCACATACCCTCCCCAATGTCCATAACCCCACCCCCCTCTCCTAACCCCCGAGAATGGCATTTTTAGTCACAATATTAATATAGGAGTATTACATGTAGTATATTGTAGAACAAACAGTTTTTGTTTGATTTTATAAAAGACAGTTGATAAAGAAGTTGTGAAACACTAGGAAAGTAATTTTTGGAAAAATTGGTTTGAACCAAATTGTGGAGCCTTTTAATCATAGACTTCAGAATGTGAGATTTAGCATCAGGACAATTAGTATCTAGGAGAAGTTTTCTGAAAATGGAAAGTAAATGATGATATATGTTTTAAAAAGTTCATTCTGGTAACAGTGTTGAGAGATGGGTTGTAGAGTAGGAAAATGTTAAGCAAGCTTCTAATAATTGTGGCCTGAGAGAAATGGAGGGTGACAGTGGAAGGTTTATATTGTACGATGCAATAAAGTTGGAGGTTGGTTCCACCTGAGAATTGAGAAAAAGGATAAGGAAGACATATTTCCAAAGCTTTGTGCCTAGTGGATCAAAAGAATTATAGTGTCACTGACAGACTAAATGAAGAATCTAATTTTAGAGAAAGGATAGCAAGTAAGAATTTAATTAATTTGAATTTGATGAGGATGCCTTTTAAGTAAATGGTGATATTTGAGCTCTATGACAAAAATGTTGAGGTCTTCTTTGGTTCACATGTAGCCAAAGCTGTGAAATGAAGGTCCTCCAACACAGTATAGGGTCAAAAACTGAGTTTAATGCAATACCCAGGAAGAGAGAAGAAAAAAGGAAATGAAGCCAGTAGAAGATGTAGTATCTACTTAAATATGGAATAAAATGAATAAATGAATATATAATTAAGAAATAAGAACAATGACCCTTAAACTTTTAGAGTGTCAGCAGCCTCAAGTTTCTGCAAGGAAACTGATAAAAGCTATGAAACTCTTCCCAAAAGAAATGTGTAAATGTTTATGCATGGAAAAAATGTACATAAATTTTATGAGTCTATTAATTTTCTCTTCAATGAAGGGTCACTGGATCACAGAGGAAGACTTCCTACTCCAGAAAGGGCTAAATGAAAGTGAGAGAGAAAGATCTCTATCAACATAACAGTGGGCCAAACAGGGCCAAGAGTAACAATGGGGAGGAAACATCATGCCCTTAAGAAATGAGTTGAAGCATGGTGGCTATAATTTAGGATCAGGAGAAACAACAGACTATAGAAATGGAATGACATGTACACAAACAAATAAATAAATAAACATGTAAAAAGAACCCACAAAACAACGTTCAGATCACAAGAACCAAAATGAAATTAGTCAGGAAATCAAGTAAGGCAGTTGGTTGATATAAGGCAAAGATTCACAAGTCTAAAAGAAACCAAATCTGGGGGCACCTGGGTGGCTCAGTGAGTTAAGGCTTCTGCCTTCGGCTCAGGTCATGATCCCAGGGTCCTGGGATCGAGCCCCACATGGGGCTCTCTGTTCAGCGGGGAGCCTCCTTTCCTTCCTCTCTCTCTACCTGCCTCTCTGCCTACTTGTGATCTCTGTCTGTCAAATAAATAAATAAAAATCTTTAAGAAACCAAATCTGGAGTTTTAGAAGAGGTTGTAACTCCAGGCCAAGTGTGCAACCAGACAAGTAAAATCAGGTGTTACATGCGTGAAATGGATTTTAGATGAAGTTCACTGGGGAGAAGTCTTTAGATGAAGTCTTTTTTTTTTTTTTTTTTAGATGAAGTCTTTTATACTGGTAGAATCTATGTGCTGACTTCAGAGGGGAATAAAAGTGGCGCTCTTGCACAGAGGAAATTAAGCCAAAACTAAATTTTAGTCCTCAAAGACCCTGCATATATGTGAATTTAAAATGTGATTTCATGTAGATGTATTTAGATATCTTTGATTCTGGGACAATAATATAAATGAGATTATTTCATTTCACTTATACAGATAAAGACAAGTTGTAACAGGTTTCTTTGGGGATCACACAAAGTAGATTCTAAGATGATTAGGTTATTTCTTCTTGTGTGAATTTTACAATTTAGCTGTTTCATAGATTATTGTATCTTATAATATAAACTTTTTTTTTTAAATTTTATTTGACAGAGAGAGAGACAGTGAGAGTGGGGATACAAGTAAGGGGAGTGGGAGAGGGAGAAGCAGGCTTCCCACTGAGCAGGGAGCCCGAAGTGGGGCTCAATCCCAGAACCCTGGGATCATGACCTGAGCCGAAGGCAGACACTTAACAGCTGAGCCACCCAGGTGCCCCTATAATATAAACATTTTAAAGGCAGGGACCTATAAGGAATCTTTTAAAGTTATCTCTGTATTACCTAGAAGAGTCATGTACATATACTAAAATGTAGTCAATAAATATTGAATAATTAACCTAATTGAATATGAAAAGTAAATTATCATTTTGGTTATTCATTAACTATAACCTAGATGTTATAATTTTACAAATGGAATGACTGGAAATATTTTGAGTAACAAATTCAAGTAAGTAGGATTTAAGAAGGAAAATCCATCATTAAAGCATACTTTTTTTTTTTTTTAAGATTCTATTTATTTATTTGACAGAGAGATTGATCAGAAGTAGGCAGAGAGGCAGGCAGGCAGAGGCAAGCAGGTTCCCCCCTGAGCAGAGAGCCCGACATGGGGCTCAATCCCAAGACTCCGAGATCATGACCTGAGCAGAAGGCAGAGGCTTAACCCACTGAGCCACTGAGGAGTCCCAAGCATACTTTTAAGATGAAAATTAAAAGAGTATTTCCGTAAAGCTTCAAAAGATAGGAAATCCTTTTTGAAAACAAATGTTATAGTTAAACATGTTTAACATGCTGTTTGTGTTTAAGACAAATTTCATAGCAAAACATGGTTTCTATTAATTGTTAAAAGCAGAAAAATATCATGTATTCTATATTATCAAAATACAGCATGCTAAGAATTTTTGATTATTGATAAAATTACACCAAGTATTTTTAAATTGTGTGTGTGTATTACTGATCTGAGATGAAAATTTTTTTTCTGATGGACATAGCATAATTATACTTCTGAAAAGGAATAGTCTCCAGAATTCCTGTGAATTTTGGATGTGGATGGGGAAAGTAATTATTTTCTTTACAGAGAATACTTTATGACTGAAAAGTATTCAATCTTTTAAATTAGACTCTTTTAAAATTGTTAAGGCTACCTTAAGGAAGGGCCTCTGTCTCAGCTGAAAGCAGTGTTTTGGCTAACATTCAGTGGTTTTTACTTTGCTTATTCTTCACTACCTTCATTATTTGCCTAAGGTGATAAGAAGTAAATGACTAAAATAATGGGTTAACTCTCACTTTCCTGAAACTAGTTATTTGTAGCTTACACAGGCTAACTAGTATATATATGGAATTGTCTGTCAAATACTTTGTGTCAAAGTCAGCATAAAACTTTTTTGATGTCAGTTGCTATGGTGATTGCCTTAAAAAAAAAGTGAAATGCAGATTAAATAGCTTCAGAAAACATACATACATGGTTAGCACATAAACTACAGGTGCCCTGCAGCTATATAGTAATTTAAACACCACTTTCTGAAACTTTTAAAAACTCCACTTCTGTAAAGCACATCTAATAATAAACCCATAGTTGCCCCATCCCAGTCTCTTAAAATCAATGTATTTCCCTCAGGAGAGAATCATCCTTGGCAGGTTCCAAAGGAAATTACATTCAGAAAACAAGAAAGGCTGCATGGGAGGAGTTGTCGTGTCCTTTTTAGCCTCTGAGAGCTCCCCAATTGCCACTGTCTCCCCAGGGCAGTATGAGAACATTGTCCCTTCCATTTCCAGGTACCGCTTAGAAATATAGAAGCTTTTTTTTTTTTTTTCCATTTTTTTTCCTTTTTTTTTTTTTCTTTTGAGAGGACCTGAGCTGAAATCAAGAATTGCACACTTAACCAACTGAAGCACCCAGGTGTCCCATAAAAGCATTTCTATATTTCCCAGAATCAAAGACTTGGACTGATTGATATGTGAAAATTGTATGTTATTCTTGGAAGTACATATATACCACATTATTGCTTGAATTTTCACAAACAGTTTTAATTGTTAATTAATGGCAAATATCCCAGGATTAAGAATGGCAGAGTTCTTAGGAAATGGCAGTTAATAATTTGTTATGATACTGATAGAGCTAAACTTTCTGGAGCTTCAGGAGCATCTTAATTGTACTGATATTTTTGCATTAGAAATCTAAAATTAGCAACCACTTTCCTTGTGTCCATTTATTCCTAGGTAGAAAAAAGTAGAAAAAAAAAACTAATGTAGATATTAGTTGGGAGAATTATATATTTTAACCTTTTTTTGAGACACTATAATAACTTTTGAATCCTTTTGCCTCTTATTTTGTATATTCCCGTCTGTGTTCACCAACTCTTACACAAAAGTATACACATTATTCTTCTTGCCTAACTCAACAAAATGCTTTATTACTTAACTGAACGCTGTTGCATTTCTTAATATGTAGACATTCTTCTTCAAGAAAATTACTCAGCTGATTTTTCCAAGGAGTTGTGCTGTCTCTGCCAAGCCTCACTCTATTCACATTTTCTAAGGTGAAAATGAATATTTTAAAATCCTGAGACATCAGCTGCTAAGGTTTGGCAGTCTCACTCATAACATTGTTGCTCCTACATGTGCATCTAAAATTCTATATCTTCAACTTATCAAAAATGAATTGAGCTAAAAAATATCCACTAGTTACTTCATTTTTAAATGTAGACAATAACAGCATTTATTATCTAATAACAGCACCTACTGTCTATATTTCATACCTCCCTGATTGTTCCACACTTTGCCTCAAGTTTACCTTATAAGATCATTGTAAAAATTAAATGTGGTTATATATGTGAGGGATATTCTGCAACTTGCAACTTATTTAAAATTACTAGCCACATGCTGTTATGTGATGCAGATAAAATGCTAGAGAATTGGGGTGTATGTGGAAATGCCATTCCTAGATCATTCTTAAAAGAATGTGTTACCTATCTAAGCATACTGCTGCCATTACTAATGTCATTTCAGTGGTCAATGACCTATGATATTACCTAGTATAAAAAGGTAAGTGACAGGGTGCCTGGGTGGCTCTGTCAGTTAAGCATCTACCTCAGGCTCAGGTCATAATACCAGGGTCCTACATCTTGCTCCTAATTCCCCAGGGAGACTGCTGCTCCTTCTCCCTCTGCCTGCCACTCACCTGCTTGTGCTCTTTCTCTCTCTTTCAAATAAATAAATACAAATCTTTTTTAAAAAGTGACTATTTGCACTTTCATATGCTAAAATATTGTTGCCTTTCTCTTAAGGCAAGACCACACATGTTCCATGAATGGGTGTTTAAAGTATAAGCTATGAAATCTGGCTTGTTCTGTAGTAAGGATTATTTCATCACCTTGAGTATACTGCTATAGTTAACATGCTGATGAGGATGTCTAATCTTTAAACAGATCTTTCTTAGCACAATGAACCTTTTATGTGAATTCAGATGTTCAGTCTTTTAAAAATGTTAACACATTGCAAGCATTTTGAGATCACCAGATGAAAGTAGCAAAGCATACATATGTGTCCCAAATTTATTTTAGTTATAAACACAGCTTTATGGAAAATAAGAGAATTATTTCCTTAATGGCCACTGTTAATATAGATTTGATATATATCAATATTTCCGATGTTCAATCAGCTGTGAAAATGGAGCAGTAGCCCTTTGTGCCCTTTGTTTTTTTCCAAATACCTATGTCAGGATCTTTTTTTTGAGAGAGAAGTCATTTATGAAATGTTGGGGTTGTTCGTGTAACTTTACAAAAGAAAACAATAGGTATACTATTCAGTTTCCTTTTTTCATTCATTCCTATTCCCAGGATGAGCCATCAAAGCAAAAAGTTGGCAGTTCAATGTTATTTTGCTTCTTATTTTTGTGTGCCTTGTTAAAAACGAATGTCCTCAATTGACTTGTGATAGTAGCAAATCGATTCTAGAATGTCAGGAATATCCGGGAACAGATGGCTGTGTGGATCCCATTCCTCGTAGGACCCACTCAGAGTTACAGCTGTCCAGGGTTACATGTGGTGTTTGCAGCCCTATTTTCTGTTAGCTGGCTATTTTGATGATGAATGTGTGCAGATAACCCTTCTCCTTTGAGAATTCAGTCCCTTTTGCATGTCTTCTATTCTGAATGCACAGTGCTCTATCTATTCACAGAATACCAATAGGTTTTATTTAAAAGGTGACCCCATGAAAGAATTCAAAATGTCTCAGTTGATGATTGCTCTCTTTTTGTCTATCTGACTTGGATCTGATGTGTAGAGATGGATATGGTAAAATAGCATATAGTGACTAAAAACAGCCTCATATACTCCAACTTGATTTTATTCTTTTGGTTTTCAAAATAATGTATGAAACCTCTAGTGGCCCATGAAGAATGGGAGAACAATTTTACACAAACAATAAAAATATAGTGAATAACAGTTCTGGTGGCAATTATTTTGAGAAAGTGAATTGCATTCATTTGGGAATGCAATTATATAAAATATTGAGACTTTTTTCTCTTTGATAAATATGAGATCTATGAAATAAAAAAGATGAAATTTAAATATGTTATTAATGAACATACAATACTAATGATAGAAAACAAAATTGGCCAAATTACATGTAATTATTAAAATTATATAGTTTTCTATATCAGATATGCCTGAATAATCCTGTTGTATGACAATAAATTATATGTATACAAAACTTCTATTGTAAGTATACAACCTAAATATATATGAAGCAGAAACATAGTCAGAGAAAATGCCCAGGGCCTTTTTCTCACAGCTTTGGATTCTTTTCACTTAAACTTCATACACAGATATCTCTGATTAAACTTTTGAAAAACTCCTAATTTGTATATTTGAGCTGTACTGAATTTTTACTCAGTTGTATAATCAACATATTTATCCTATTGAAACCTCACAAAATCAACCTCATTCTATTCCCTTATCTTGTTTAAAATCAAGTTAATTCTATTCCCTTGTTTATTCAAGGATTCTAAGAAACTTGTCAGTGAAAGAAAATACATCTTTATTTTTATAAGGAAATTATCATTTCTGTTAGATGGATTCTTCCTTAAAACAATATATGAGCTTTCATTTTTTACTTTTTGAAGCTACAATCTTTTGAAGTGACAATTTGCTTAATTAACTTAACATTCATAGGGCTTTTAGAATTTCATCCCCCACAAAGTGGGATTTTTTTTTTTTCCTTTCTCATTCCTAATTACTAACTTAGGCACTTGTGAAGTGAAAACAGCTCAGGCCATGACTTTCAGGGACACAGAACCATGAACCTCATTAGTAGGTAAATTAATGATGCCTAATAAGTAAACTTAGAACTCCTACCAGAGTGGATACCTAATTGACAACCATTACCTTTTAATACTGAGAAAGGTTTTGGTTTTTAGTTTGTTTGTTTGTTTGTTTGTTTGTTTTAATATGAATACTTTGGGCTGCCTGCGTGGCTCAGTGGGTTAAAGCCTCTGCCTTTGGCTCAGGTCATGATCCCAGGGTCCTGCATCGGGCTCTCTGCTCAGCAAGGAGCCTGCTTCCCTCTCTCTCTCTCTCTGCCTGCCTCTCTGCCTACTTGTGATCTCTATCTGTCAAATAAATAAATAAAATATTTAAAAATAAAATAAAATAAAGTAAAATATGAATATTTTGACAAATATTTGAATTTGAATATTCATGGTAAATTTTTTGGAGGTAGAATATCAACTATGGTCTCCCTAGAAAACATTGAATTGTATATATCTCCAGGCAAACATAATATTTAGTATTTAACATCTCTTGTCTAGAAAAATTCTGCACCTATAATTTGAGAAGAAATGTGAGTTGGATTAAATTCATGAACTGAACATGGACATACTTGCTCCCCTCAGTGGATGGAACTCAAATTATGGGACTGTAGATTAGGAACACAAGCCTGTGGAGATATTAATTGTGCAACCAAATTGTGGTTGCTGATTGAACTGTCAGGGAAATCTTACAGATGCCCACAGAAAGCACTGGTTCCCTGATGTGACCAACTGGCACAAAGATCTTGATAGAGCTCACACTATCTGAACTATCAGATCACCACATGGATTCACCACATTGGCCATGGCAATATGCCCACAATCATAGACTAGGCACTAAACAAACAAACAAAAAAAACCCCTGTTTCTGATGTAGAGGGTATGATTGCCTGCCAAATCTGTGATCCCACCAGAAGCTGCAAGATAAGGGAAGCAACGTCACAGGGAATGTGGCATTCTGCCCATTTCTATCAGATTGACCACATCTGGCTATTGACAAGCATTGGTGCTATCTCTGGCATTTCTGGTACTGATTTTTTCCTTTTTTTTTTTTTTATTGTTGTTGTTATTTTCTTGTTGTTGTTTTTGGATCAGTTAATTTCAGCCATAGAGCCGCTGCAATTATTAACATGTATCATGTGTCAGCTCTCTAGATCCATTACAGTTTGTCAATCTGACTTTTATGGCAGATGTAACTCAATCAGCTGATAGTCTAACTCTACTTACCATACCTTCTCTTGGTCCACACACCTTAATAAAGAAGTTTGGTCATTAAAATGCAATTGTTCCCAGAGAGGTATCATCTCCTCTCAGCTACTTCTTAAGTACTGAGATGGACAAAGTGGGGTGGCAAGTATTCTACACAGACTCCTTTTGAATATTCAAGATTCTAACCTGACCTTTCCTGGTTTTCAGGCTTCTTTCTAAATCCCAGGTATGCTGGGCTGGTATATTCTCTGGATGTTAGCCAGACTAAAAGAAGTTTAAGGATTCAAACTTAATTCTGGTCTATGCACTTGAGTTCTTACTGGATCAACATAATTTTAGATCATAAGGTTAAAGTCCACTGCCTTGAATACATTTCCTACTCACTGAGCAATAGAGGATTGCTCACCCAGTGGGCCATTCAGTAACAACAATAACAATAACAAAAGTAGGGATGCCTGGGTAGCTCAGTCATTAAGTGGCCAGCTCTTTGTTTCCTATCAGGTCTTGGTCTCAGGGTTGTGGGATCCCTCCTTGCATCAGGCTCCACAATGAGCAGGGAGTCTGGTTTAGATTCTCTCTGTTTGCCCCTCCCCCTACTTCCACACACTCTCTCTTTCTCTCAGATAAATAAATAAATAAATAAATAAATCATTAAAACAAATAACAGAAGTGGATGAGGTGGTGATATCTTCATGCTTATTAAGACTGGAATATTCAAAGAGGGTGATTCTGAAATCAAGAAGGAATTTATCCTTTCTGTTTGCCTGTTCAAAATTCAGATGTGCAATTTTAACAGAAAATAACTAAGGATAGCTGCTAAGAGGTTTTGTCCTATTTTACACTCCTTTCATATCCATCCAAGTTCAACTGTCAAAGCATATATTTGAATTTATTTAACTAATCAATTCATCTTGATTTTTCTAAGTTTTATCAATTCTATGTCTCATAAGTATATAAACTAATTCATAGGGATAGAATTATGAGCTCTGATTTCTTAGAGCAATCCTAAATTTTCTAATAAACCTTTGTTTTTTCTTATGAGGGTTTGAAAAGTTCTTGGCTAGCTGTTGTAAATTAGATCTTCACCAAGTTTCTAAACTCTAGAACTAATGAGACTAGTTATTTTCTCTACCCAAGATAGACACTAGGAGAGGACATCACTTAATGAGACGGTAGTGTTTAGAAAGGGTGGCCAAGGAAAAGGTAAAACAGCAGAGCAAGGGTGAAGAGGAAATCAAAGTACAAGCATCCAGAAGGAAGGTCACTTTACAGTTGGCTGGTGAGAAAGAGAGGAGATTAATTTCGTATTTTAATAGCCTTTTCTAAGAAAGTCTCAACGGAAATAATTTTAGAGTTTTCATGTATTTTTTTTAAGATTTTATTTATTTATTAGACAGAGGTCACAAGTGGGCAGAGAGACAGGCAGAGAGAGAGGAAGGGAAGCAGGCTCCCTGCAGAGCAGAGAGCCCAATGTGGGGCTTGATCCCAGGACCCTGGGATCATAACCTGAGCCTAAGGCAGAGGCTTTAACCCACTGAGCCACCCAGGCACCCCCAAGTTTTCATGTATTTTTGAAGCCTCTTCGTATGAATCAAAAAAGCTGACCATTGAATACTCTGAATCCTTTTATTCTAAGCTACCACACAAAGGGTTATTGTATACTAAGTTTATTCAGACACCAAGTTCCCCAGAAAGGCTACTGAAATTCTAAATTGTTCTTGGTTAAGTTCTGCAGAGCTTCATGTATTTAGTGTGGTTGGTATCATAAGGTTTGTACATGGAAGAAGATAGGCAACACCTGGAGTCACATTGAATAAAAGATAATGCTCATATTCAAATGACAAGAATGAACAATAGACAAATAATTGCATATAGAGAGTTTTGTCACATGCTCCTGCCTTATCCATTAGACTCCTGAGTAGTAAAATAAATCAAGCCAAAGATTATGCTGAGGACACTTAAGACAGAAAAAGAAAAGCTTCTGTGGTGCTTCACTGCATTAGTTTGTTAGGAGTAGAATTTATTCAGGTTTCCAGTCACTGGGACTCTGAGGAGGGTTTCATCAGTGCTTACTTGGCATGGTCACTCTTGAAATGACCTGGGCTGAACAGTAGGGCTTCACTCCTTATTGAAAGGGCAACACCAAACACTATGGAAGGAAATAAAGTAGAGCTTTGCTAAGCATAAAACTTTATTTGGAAATCTTGGTCAGGAGAAGACTCTGGAAGAATGCTTTGTTTGGGGGGAAAAATGGTTTTATCAAGAAAAATGAGTTGAAAATACAACTTTTCTGGAATAAAGGATTAAAATATGTATTCTGAAGAGGAAGAAACTTCTTAAGATTTAGTAGTAGCCACTAGGTGGGAAATTTGGGTTTATTACTATGGGTAGGGGGGAATATTCTGGGGAGAAATTTTTAGGGTCTCTTAAATACATACATATTTATAGTAAAGGCATTAGATTAAAACCAGCCTTAAGGAACTGAATTTAGTTTAAATAAAAATATTCCTAATGTCCAAGGATGATTCAAAATAAATCATTATTTTAAAGCATTAATTCATTCTAACAATGAAATCTTTATAGAAAATATTTGACTTGCATTTTCCTTCTTGATATTGAAATATGTTTTCTTTTATTTTTCTAAAACTCATTCTATAATAGTGTTTTCCTAGGTCCCATATTATTATTATTATTTTTTAATTTGCTTTCTCTGAGTGATCCCAACTACTCCCAACACTTCTATTACAATTTTTAAAGTCAAATCTAAGTCACTTTGAATTCTTCATGCCTAGAATATATTTGTTCTCTTTTCTATCAGCAAATTCAGACTCACGTCTCAACATCCTGACTATAATTCTTTATAGTGCTAAGCATGCTAAATTATGCTAATCTGTTTGCATGTTAACTTCCACTTTACTGTCAGCTCTTTGAGAATATCATTCATATTTTATCTAAGGGTTCCCAGCATATAACATATATATGAAACATAGAACATATTTAACAAATATTGGTGATGCTTATCTTCTAAAACTTCAATTAAATGTCATTTTCTCTTTGAAATTTTCAACTTATAGTTCTTTCAGGAAGGATTTGTTTGGTAACAGTGAAGAGAAAGATAATTTGATATAACTCAGATCAAAAGAGAAACTGAACAATAGTCAGTACAAGAGGATGAATGAACTTCAAGTAGGAGTAGAATCAAAGGTTTGAATTTAACTCTGGTTCTACATTTCATAGCTCTTTCTTCCTGGCAACTTTAGTTTGCATGGCTATCCCTCATGGCTTGATATACAAAGTCATAAAACCCACAATTTATACTTCCCAACTTCATATAAGTAAGGGATTATAAATTCATTCTCAATGATTCCAAATGAGGGAAAAAAAAATCTAAAGAAGGAGGTTAATTAACATATCTGCATCAGGTGTCTACTTGAGCTGTGTTTAGCTGGCTGGGCTCTGCACGAAAATGCCCATTTGAACTACAAAGAAAAGGTCATTTCAGAAATCAGTGGTCCTGGGGTGCCTGGGTGGCTCAGTGGGTTAAAGCCTTTGCCTTCAGCTCAGGTCATGATCCCAGGGTCCTGGGATCAAGCCCCGCATCAGACTCACTGGGCAGCGGGGAGCCTGCTTCCTCTTCTTTCTCTCTCTGCCTGCCTCTCTGCCTCTCTGCCTCTCTTAAATAAATAAAATCTTAAAAAAAAAAAAAAAAAAAAAAAAAAAAAACAATGGTCCTGTCCTGGGAAGATTTAAACAAACACCTGTTTTCATCAGCTTAATTTTTCCAATTTAATTTCTTTCTTTTGAGGTTCATGTGGCAATTCCATTTTCCTTAATTAAATCACTAATTATCTTTCATTGAAAGTTTTTCTTACATAAGTATCTTGCCTATAATTTTATACTCTGCAGGGTCAAGTATATATGTCATGACATTTAATTTGTATTCATTATATTATATCCCTGAGAAATTCAAGGACTATAATGAATCTGATTATTATTGTGCAATGAAGAGTTAATTCAGCAGTCGTGAGTTACCCCAGTCAGAACGGCCCTTCATTAGCTCCAAGCTGGGGAAAAGGAGTGTCCTGGGTTGCCTAAGGCCCTGGGCCATATGGTATCAGTTTGATCCCTGGGGTCCTGAGGAGGGACTAGTTAAATTCAGTCAAGCTGGTGAAATGCATGCTTGTGCAACTAATCTCCAGTAAAAACTCTCCCAAAACTAGGTGTTCTTTCCTGTTTGGCAATACTTCACATGAACTGTCAGGAGAATCAAGTCAGAGAGAGAGAGGAGGAGGAAGCAGGCTCCCTGCCAAGCAGAGAGCCCAATGCAGGACTCAATCCCAGGACCCTGGGACCATGACCCTCTCTCTCTGCCTACCTCTCTGCCTACTTGTGATCTCTCTCTGTCAAATAAATAAATAAAATCTAAAAAAGAAAAAAAAACAGATTTGAACCCAGATCTTCCTTGGTGGATACTGAAAAGTCATACTTCAGATGGGATAAAATGGTGACATTAGAAAAATCTGTATATGATCTGATAACAAGGAAAAACAAAATCCAGAGCCTGAATGAGGATAAAAAAATGGGGAGGGGGGGACAGGAGCTTGATGCATTGCAGCCACTCCCAAACTTCATGTTAGAGCATACTACTGCCTACCATGTGTGCTCTGTTTGGTGAGAGAACACCTAACAGTCAACCCTTTTCACATTTAAGAAACAAAACCCTCTTAAAGTGTTTACATGGCAGCATTTTTGAATAGAAAGAACTTTCTACATTATCATTTCAATTTATTTAAAATAAGTATTTTCTACATGCAAAGAATTATTCCAGATATTTAGAAAGAAACAGAAGTGTATATTTCAGAACTTATATTGACAGAATATTCAGGACAGAAAAGTGACAGATGCTCTGTATAAATTATAATGTGAGATAAATTTGATTCAGTATTAAAAGACTGGTGAGGATAACTGAGTACAGAAAGCTTTATTATTATTCTGTAAGTAAGGGAACCTTGGATTTGGGCTACTTTAATCATGGGAACAACTTTGACAAGCAGAGATGGAATAGAGGACATTCTAAAAAGAGAGAACAAGACAAGCAGAACTGGAAAAAAAAGAATGTGTTTGTGGAAGAAAAAAAATGTTACACCCCCCCCACCCCCCGGCTATTCTACTGGTGGTGTGCATGTGTGTGTGAGATTACAAATGCACCACATGGAAGGGATAGTAGGGCAAGATGATGGAGGCACTGAAGTTTTGTGTTAAGCAATTTACACTTTATTCTGTACATCCTGGAACAGCAAATAACTAACTCATTTTTTTTTCTATCTTTATTAAGGAATAGATGTCCCTTATTCCACATTATATGATTTCCTTTAGAGAATACAACACATTTATTAAATCTTGTTTCTTCCTGAGCTAAATAATGGCAGGTTTTTTTTTTCATATTTTCATTTTATGTTTATTTTTACAATCCTTTATTTGTACTTGCTATTCTTTACTAACGAGGCTCTTCATATATCACTAATAACTTGTTTTAGCCCCCCAACAAGCTTTGTCCATTGTTGAGGAGAGTAGATGATGTATAATCTTATCGACTTGGTCTTCAATAAAATATAGCAACTTCTATGCTATGATTTTATAAGTAACTAGAAAGCTTACAACATTGTAGTTTCTTTCTCAAAGGTGATATTTGTAATGAAGTATTAATGGTCGTTGAATTAGTTTTAAAGTTTTAGATTTTATTTTCAAGATTTGGGTGATCTCCACTAAAAATCAATGAATTATTTTAAAAAATGGATGTATGTATATAGCCTGTCACACTTAACAATGCTAAAGATTATAGTACTTTTGGCATGAGGTAAATCTATTTGTTATACTATGAAAGATGTTGTTACTGGTACTGGCTAATAGATACTAAGTCATCCAGGAAAAAAATATTCCGGATGAAAGTTTGTCAATTAATATGGCAATCTAATTAAAATAAAATGAGATTTAAAAAAGCCAAGTAAGCAAGTTACAATGGATTTTTTTTTTAATCTGGATAAGAATTTGAGACTGAAATTCTATGGCTATCTTGATAAATCTGGCTTCTGACAACTTGCAGCTGATTCTCCATCACCAAATATAAATTTTCTCTATCTTCAAAGGTGAACTTGACCCTAAATTATAAATAGCATATTAATTTGTTTTTGTGTTTGCATCTGTATTAAATTTATATCTCATTCCATCAGCTGCACACAAACTCTAAAATCTACCAGAAATAAAAGCAACATATGTTATCAATGTATTGTGGATAGATTTTTCATGGGGTGATGGGGGTTGGAGATTGAATTGATTCAAAGGTCAGAAACAATTTTGCTCTTCCAGTCAGGTGTTGCAGAAATGGTCAGAGGTGAAATGTAGATGTTTTCTTTGGCAGTGGGTCCAAAGGACATTGTAACATATTTCAATGACTGAACAGAAACTTCTCGGCAATCTATGAAAAGATTGAAGGTTCCAAGTAAAATAATTTTCCTCTAATTCTAAAAACAACTTGAAAGTTCCAGATTTCCAAATAATATCTCTTAGTACTCTCGCTGGTTGTACTTCTTAGTACAAGATGTCTACCTTCCATTTATCAGGATAGAATTTCCCCCTCAGGTCACTTTGAATTTATAATAAAATAGCATGTTTAAAACTCAAGTAGTCTAATGATTTCCCAGAGGCATTTTTGATTTTTTTAAAATTATTCAGTTTCTTTTGGTTGAACACATAGTTATAACAATCCAAGAATTTCAAGTATCACCTTTATGTTGTTTTGTCAAAAGGAGAACAAGTCCCTTATTGCTTTTGTTAATCCTATTTGGCAATGTTCCACAAAACAGATTAATAAATAATGTACTGGGTCTTCTACCTAAATAGAAATCTTGGGGTGAAATATGTTTTAGCAATAGTCATTGAAAACATTTCTCTTAATGAAGACATTGCTATCATTTTTCTTAAGAAATTTCAGACATTTACTACCTAGGTTACCATTTCTTATTGGTTATCAATTCACAAAGCTGCTATTACTACTTGAACACTGGAGATCATGACTATTGATAATGATGAAGCTGAACTAGTTAAGTTGCCCAGCCTGGTCATCAGAAGGTAATGATAGTTACTTGATAACTTGTTAAAAGCAGTATGAGCCATATGTGATCACATTTCTTTAATGCTACACTTGTTATGGCTTAGCATCTATTCATAAGTGCATCATTAGCGTTCAGAAGAAATTATAAAAAGATAATGACTGGAAAATAACCTTTTTAATGACTGCTGTTATATTTTTAAAGAATGATTCATTGGCAATAAAGCTTAAAAAGTCTACTGAATCATATATCATAGTGAACATGTACTTCCATATTAGCCTGTTTCAAGAAAACGCTCCCAAGGAATGTGGACTTCACCTGACAAGGAACCCAAGCTCATTACCGCTAGAGTAATCAATAACCTCTGCTAATGTGTTCAGCTGGCGACACAGACCAGATCAATAAAACCTGCCACATGCTTTGTTTTAGGAAATGAAGGCTTTTAGTTCTTAATTAAGGGAGAGACCTCACATCCGTAATGATGTTTGCAATGAATATTACCACAGAGGACATGGGAATGAATCTGAGTTTTTCATTAAAACACTGCATGAGGAGGGAGGGAGAAAAAAGGTAAAAATAAGGGGCTTTGTGTGTTGCTTCCTTAGTATTTGTAATGTAAACCCATAGAAAATCATGTTCCCCTTGAAGTGAGAAAATGGCAAAGATTCAGCTTCTGCACAGTAGCAGAAAGCAAAAATTATTTGCTCAATAAATCTCTAACGGGCAACGAAGCAAGGCAATTCCTGTTAAGCAGAGACCAGAGAATCAGCTGCCTGGAGAGTTTACAAATAAGGATGACACAGAAAAGTGGAGGAAATTACAGTAATATGTACATTGGCTGGAGCCTACCCCTAGATTTCAGTATAATTCAATCTAATGTAATATTCTATTTGTTTACTCTTAAAAAGATCAGGAAATTTTCATAATATAATACTAACGTTTAGAGTCCTCAGAGTATAGAGACCCCAAGCAGTGTTATAATGAGGAAACAACTTACAAAATGTTTGATTTGTATTCAATAAAAATAGTGAAATAATATTGGACTCAAAGCCCATCCCTGAGAAATACCAACTTTTCTGAAAGCTAGAAGACAAATTATCAGGTGAATAAATTTATTGTTTCTTTTATTTTTATCAGGTGGATAAATTATCAGGTGAGCAAAATTGTTAATTCTTTTCTTTCAAAAATGCTTTTACTACTAATATCTTTGTGTATAAAATCACAATGTTCTTTTATTTCCTATAAAAATAAGCCTGACTGGAGGAGGGGCAAGATGTCTAAGAAGTAAGAGACCCTGTTTCAACTGGTCTCTAAAAGCCTGAGATGTAGGATTATACAATTCTGGATCTCTATGGAGGCAGAAGACACCAATAAAGAGGTAAATCATACTGGGAATGATCAGACTGATATTGGAGGATAATAAGAAGAGGGAGGGAGCCACCAGAAGTGACCCATTGGGAAATAATACCCCAATATGAAAGCACCCTGTGATTGGGGACCAGCACTATCTTGGAGTCTGGTTAAAGTACTCAAAAAGAGCAAAAGTTCTTAAGGGACAACTGGTGGAATTGTGCACGGGCATGGGTCTAAACCCACAGACCCAGGGCAGCCACTGACAACAACTACCCGTGCCAGAGAGAGTTCAGCTGAGCCCCCGTGAGTGCGAGGCTTGCATCACAGCCACTCCCAACCCCACGAGAGGGAGTCTGATGATAGCACCCGCCTATGCTCCCTAGAACTTTTGCACATTGCATTACCTGGGACTGACCCACTGCCTGCCGGCCCTGAGAAAGCTCCATGCTGAGCTAGCCAGTGATCTCTAGGACTGGCCGAGGGCCTGAACTCTCCCAGCCTCAGTGCAATCACCCAAGCTGGCAACCTGAGGTCTATAGTTCTGGCAAAGGCACCCACCAGAAACAGGCTCCCTGGACCACTATTGCTTGTGGTTTTGGTACTCAGAGTTTTGGCATGGGGGTGCAGAGACAAGCAGCACTTAAGGCAGCCCCTGAGATGGTGGCTGGGGATGTGCTCTGCCTATGGGAGGTTGCTCAGCTCAGTGGAGCTTGCAGAGGTGGAGTCTGTGTGTTCTGGACCACCCAGAGGGGAGCTGACTGAGGCTTCTCTCTGCAACTGAGGTCTGGGTACAGTTTGTTTTCCTCTAAACCTCCGAAAAGTCACAAAACCTGCCAAAGGAAAAACAAAACCTGCCAAAGGATAAACAAAACCTGCCAAAGGATAAACAAACCAAAACAAACAAACAAACAAACAAACAAAAAAACACCTCCAGAGAACAAAAGCTGAAAAACCAGTTTCCTCAGAGCCCAGCCCCTTGATAGGGGTAGGAGCACTCAACCCAATCAAGACTGACTGAAAAACAATGTAGCAGGACCCTCCCCCAGAAAGCCAGCCAAAAGAACAAGAGGACAACCACCACAGGGTCCCCATAAAACTGCAAAACCCCAATATCAGGGGAAAACAATATATTAAGTTCCCAGTATTGCCCTAAAATCTGTATATTTCATAGATGCAACTTTTATTTTTAATTCCTTCTCACTATTCTTGTTCTGTTTAATTTTTTTTAACCTACTTACCATTACACCTAGAGGTTTAATACAACATATTCCATAACCTTTTAACTTGAACTTTTTTCCTACATATATCTGTGTTTTTCTTTTGCTTTTCTATTTTTTTAAATATACATATAGATATAAACCTCAAGGTAATCATCTTTCCCTAATCAATACTACCCCTATATATAACCAGTTTTAATATCCCTTTATCTCTGGAAAGATGAGCCCTTTAATAAAGATATCAAGATACAGAATAACCTTCCTAGCCCACACTGAGGATTTATAACAACCCTCCCATCTTTTTCTTCTGTCAGTGTTTCTGTGTATTTGGTTTTGTTCTGGTATTATATAAATATTATACTCGGGGTTCATTTTGGCTGGGTTCATTCTTTTTCTTCTCCTTAATTTGTTGGTCTTTTTGTTTGTCTGTTTTTGTTTGTACACTGTATAAATCTTACCTTTGGGGCCCATTCTGGCTGGGTATTCTCTCTCTTTCTCTCTCTCTCTCTCTTTTTTCCCTGTCTCTCTCTTTATCTCTCTCTCTCTCTCTTTTTTTTTTTTTTTTTCTTTTTCTTTTTGGTGGTGACTTCCAATTGCTCAGAAGCATTACAGAGTGCACCTTGCCTGGATCACGGTTGATATATTCAGATACATATCTCCTCAACCACCTCTCACCAAAATGACTAGGAGGAGGAATGCCCAACAGAGGAAAAATCCAGAGACTGTGCCCTCCATCAGGCTATTTGATATGGACAATAAACAGTATGTCAGAAAGGGAATTCAGGCTAACAATTATCCAGGTAATGGCTAGGTAGGACAAAACCATTAATGAAAACATGGAATTGATTAGTGCAGAAGTGAAAGCTGCCTGGGAAGAGGTTAAAAATGCTATTAATGAGATCCAATTTAATCTAAATTCTCTAACAGCTAGGGTAATCAAGACAGAAGATAGAATTAGTGATCTAGAGGACAAACTGATAGAGAAAAAAACATCAGGAGGAAGCCTGGAAAAAAAAACCCTAGAAGCCATGAAAACAGAATTAGGAAAATGACACCATGAAATGTTCCAATGTCAAAATTATTGGGATCCCTGAGTGGGAGGAGAAAGAAGACTAGAAGATATTGTTGAACAAATTCTGGATGAAAATTTTCCCAAACTGGGGAATGGAACCAGCATTCATGTCCTAGAGGTAGAAATATCGTTCCCCCACCCAAGATTATAGAATCTAGAAAGACATCAAGACACCTGATTGTGAAACTGATGAATCATAATTTTAGAAAGGAGCTCTTGAGAGCAGCTGGAGGAAGAGATTTCTTATGTACAGAGGAAGGTACATCAGAATAACATCAGACCTGTCCACAGAAACCTGGCAAGCCAGAAAGGACTGGCAAGACATATTCAGGGCACTAAGTGAGAATAACATGCAGCCAAGAATACTTTATCCAGCAAGGCTAACATTCAAAATAAATGGAGAGATAAAGAGATTCCAAGACTGGCAAGGTTTAAAAGAGTATGGGACCGCCAAACCAGCACTACAAGACTTATTAAGGGGGGTTCTATAAAAGGCACTCTTTGACCAAGAGTGTCAAAGAACAGAAATTTACAGAGACAATCTATAGAAACAGGGACTTCACAGGCAACATGATATCAATAAAAAGTATCTTTCAATAATCACTCTCAATGTGAATGGCCTAAATGCTCCCATAAAATGGCACACAGGTTTGTGGATTGGATAAAATGACAGGACCCATCCATATGTTGTCTCTAAGAGACTCATCTTGAACCTAAGGATACATCCAGACTGAAAATGAAGGGATGGAGAAACATCTTTCATGCCAATGGGCCTCAAAAGAAAACTGGGGTAGTGCTTCTCTTATCAGATAAATTAGATTTTAAACTAAAGAGATAAGGAAGGACCCTACCTTATTCTAAAAGGGTCTATCCACCAAGAAGATCTAACAATTGTAAATATTTATGCCCCCAATACGGGGGCAGCCAACTACATAAAACAACTGTTAAACAAGATCTAGAGTCATATTGATATGAATACATTAATAGTAAGGGATCTTGACATGACACTGTCAGTAATAGATCATCCAAGCAGAAAATCAATAAAGAAAAAAGAGTATTGAATGCACATTGGACCAGATGGGATATATATATATATATGATACATCCCACCCTAAAACAACAGAATACTCATTCTTCTTGAGTACACATGGAACTTTCTCCAGAGTAGACCACATACTGGGTCACAAATCAGGGCTCGACTGATAGCAAAGATTGATATTATTCCCTGCATACTCTCAGATCACAATGCTTTGAAACTCATGAGTTGGAACTCAACTACAAGAAAAAAGTTTGAAAGGAATTCAAACATTTGGAAGCTAAAGACTACCTTGCTTAAGAATGTTTGGATCAACCAGAAAATCAAAGAACTTAAACAATTCATGGAAACCAATGAGAATGAAGACACATTGGTCCAAAACCTACAGGATACACCAATGGCGGTCCTAAGGAGGAAATACATAGCCATCCAAGCCTCCCTCAAAAAAATTGAAAAATCCAGAATACACCAGCTGTCTTTACACCTAAAGGAACTGGAGAATCAACAACAAATTAAGCCAATCCCACACACAAGGAGGGAAATAATCAAGATTAAAGCAGAGATCAATGAGATAGAAACTAGAGACACATCAGCAAAACTAGAAGCTGTTTTTTTGAAAGACTCAATAAGATCAATAAACCATTGGCCAAAATAATCCAAAATAAAAGAGAGAGGACCCCAATTAATAAAATTTTGAGTGAAAAGGTAGAGATCATGACTAACACCAAGGAAGTAGAAACAATTCAGAAATTATTATCCACAGTTACATGCCAATAAGTTAAGCAACCTAGATGAAATGGATGCATTCCTGGAAGCCTATAAACTTCCAAAACTGAATCAGAAAGAAATTGATAACCTGAATAGACCAATATATAGTAATGAGATTGAAACAGTAATCAAAAACCTCCCAAAAAACAAGAGCCCAGGACCTGATGGAATCCTTGGAGAATTCTAAAAGACATTCAAAGAAAAAATAATACCTAATCTCCTGAAACTGTTTGTAAAATAGAAACAGAAGGAAAACTTCTAGAATCTTTCTATGAAGCCAGCATTATCCTGATCCCCAAACCAGGCAAAGACCCCACCAAAAAGGAGAATTTCAGACCAATATTCCTGATGAATATGGATGCTAAGATTCTCAACGAGATCCTACCTAATAAGATCCAACAGTACATTAAAATGTTTATCCACCATGACCAAGTGGGATTTTTTCCTGAGATGCAAGTTTGGTTCAACATTCACAAATCAATCAATGTGATAGAACAAATCAATAAAAGAAGAAAGAAGAACCACATGGTCCTCTCAATGGATGCAGAAAAGGCATTTGACAAAATCCAGCATCCATTCCTGATTAAAACACTTCAAAGTATAGCGATAGAGGGACTATCCCTCAAGGCCATAAAATCTATCTATGAAAAACTCACAGCAAATATCATCCTCAATGGGAAAAAGCTGAAAGCCTTCCTTTTGAGATCAGGAACACAGCAAGGATGCCCACTCTCACCACTCTTGTTTAACATAGTATTAGAAGTCCTAGAAATAGCAATCAGAGAACAAAAAGAAATAAAAGGTATTCAAATTGGAAAAGAAGAAGTCAAACTCTCTCTCTTCACAGATGACAAGATACTTTATATGGAAAACTCTAAAGACTCCATGCCCAAACTACTAGAACTCATACAGCAATTCAGTAATGCAGCAGGATACAAAATCAATGTACAGAAATCAGTTGCTTTCTTATACACTAACAATGAAAATATAGAAAGGGAAATGAGAGAATGGATTCCATTTACTATAGCACAAAGAACCATAAGATACCTGGAATAAACCGAACTAAAGAGGTAAGGGGTCAGTACTTGAGGTACTATAAAACATTCATAAAAGAAATTGAAGAAGCCACAAAAAGATGGAAGAGCATTCCGTGCTCATAGGTTGGATGAATAAACATTGTTAAAATGTCTATACTGCCTAGAGCAATCTATACTTTCAGTGCCATCTCAATCAAAATTCCACTGGTGTTTTTCAAAGATCTGGAGCAAACAAGCCTAAAATTAGTATGGAACCAGAAGAGACCCCAAATTGCTATAGAAATGTTGAAAAAGAGAAACAAAACTGGCAGCATCATGTTGCCTGATTTCAAGTTTTACTACAAAGCTGTGATCACCAAGACAGAATGGTACTGGCACAAAAACAGACACATAGACCAGTGGAACACAGGACAGAGCCCAGATATGGACCTTCAACTTTATGGTCAAATAATCTTTGACAAAGCAGGAAAAAATATACAGCAGAAAAAAGTCTCTTCAATCAGTGGTGCTGGAAAAAATGGACAGCTATGTGTAGAAGAATGAAAATCAGCCATTTTCTTACACCATACACAAAGACAAACTCAAAATGGATAAAAGACCTCAACATGAGGCAGAAATCCATCAGAATCCTGGAGGAGAACATAGGCAGTAATCTCTTCAACATCGGCCACAGCAACTTCTTTCAAGATATGTCTCCAAAGGCAAAGGAAACAAAAATGAAAATGAACTTTTGGGACTTTATTAAGGTCAAAAGCTTCTGCACAGCAAAGGAAAAAGTCAATAAAAGAAAGAGGCACCCCACAGAATGGAAGAAGATATTTGTAAACAGACAAAGGGCTTATATCCAGGATCTACAAAGAACTCCTCAAACTCAACATACACAAAACAGATAATCACGTCAAAAAATGGGCAATAAACTACAAACAGACACTTCTCCAAAGAAGACTTACAAATGGCTAACAGACACATGAAAAAAAGGTTCATCATCATTAGCCATCAGGGAGATTAAAATCAAAACCACTTTGAGATTAACACCTTACACCAGTTAGAATGGCCAAAGTTAACAAGACATTAAAGATGTGTTGAAGAGGGTGTGGAGAAAGGGGAACTCTCTTACACTGTTGGTGGGAATGCAAGTTGGTATAGCCACTTTGGAAAACAGTGTGGAGATTCCTTAAGAAATTAAAATAGAGCTACCCTATGACCCTGCAATTGCACTACTGGGTATTTACCCCAAAGATACAGATGTAGTGAAAAGAAGGGCCATCTGTGCCCCAATGTTCATAACAACAATGACCACAGTCGCAAACCTGTGGAAAGTACTAAGATGCCCTTCAACAGACGAATGGATAAAGAAGATATGGTCCATATATACAATGGAGTATTATGCCTCCATCAGAAAGGATGAATACCCAACTTTTGTATCAAAATGGACAGGACTGGAAGAGATTATGCTGAGTGAAATAAGTCAAGCAGAGAGAGTCAATTATCATATGGTTTCACTTATTTGTGAAGCATACAGAATAACGTGGAGGACATGGGGAGATGGAAAGGAGAAGTGAGTTAGGGGAAATTGGAGGGGGAGATGAACCATGAGAGCCTGTGGACTCTGAGAAACAAAGTGAGTATTTTGGAAGGGAGGGAGATGGGAGATTGGGTGAGCCTGGTGGTGGGTATTATGGAGGGCACGTATTGCATGGAGCACTGAATGTGGTGCATAAACAATGAATTTTGGAATATTGACAAAAAATAAATCAAATTAAATTAAATTAAAAAAAATAAATAAATCTGACTGATTTTTAAAACAAGGTCAAGGATAACAGAGCCCAGCTCTGCTCAATCATTCTTCCTTGATATTTCCAAGTCCTTCTTTATTGATCATGGCTTGATATTATAGACCTCTTTGGATCAGGATAATTTTATCTATTCATTTTTTCACAAGATGGAAAGTTCTGACTTAAGTTTTTATTAACAATTATTATTACAGCATGGATGTGTTAAAAATATTATTTTTAAATTCTTTCTCACCAATTTTGGGCATTTACAATTTAAATAATATTTTCTGCTCTAAGTTTAACTCTTGAGCAGTTTGAAATAATCTCTTATGTTTCCCAATTTTTATTTCTTCTCCTTTGTTACGTATTGTCAAATCTGACTTTGGAAACTTCACCTTTTTATCTACATAATAGATGAGAACAGACGTTTCAAAGCCTTGTATAGATTTAAAAATGTTTCAAAACCTTGCCATTTTCTGTACATGTGAGAATCCTGCTGTGTCTGACTACACTTCGGCAAACTTAGCTTTTTTTCCATTTTGCCATGTTTTTTGTTTGTGTTCTTTTATTTCAGTTAATAAACACTTGATAATAGCCATTTCACATATATCAACTCATTTAATTTTTAAAGTAAGTGTGTGAAGTATATATTAATATTATCCTAATTTTAACAATAAGAACCCTTGAAATTAGAAATCAAAAATAATTGAGCAGGACAGCTAAAAAGAAGAAGGGCTGGGTTTTCTTTTCTTCTCTATTTTTTTTTAAAGATTTTATATATTTATTTGACAGAGGGAGAGAGAGACAGCAAGTGGGGGGAGTGGGAGAGAGTCAATCAGGCTCCCCACAGAGCAGAGAGACCTGGAGACCTAGGCAGGGGTTGATCTCAGGACCCTAGGATCATGACCTGATCTTATTGTCTCTCCATTTGTTTTTGGCCAAACCTTTGTAGCTCCTGAAGAATTGAAGGAACCTGAAAAAGTTTGGTTTTCTCCCTGACCTAAGTCTAATTTAAGTCTTAAGATAGACATAATTTTACCATTGTTAGGGAAAATTAAATAACAATTATTCATAAGAGAAACAAAATCTAGATTTGAACAGACACATTGAACCCATCCTATATTTTGTCAAATCATTACTTTTTTTCTCTTTAACAGGTTTGCTTGATGTGCATTACTTTCTCATTTTCCCTCAAATACACATATGTGGTACTTTTTAATATCTTACATTACTTTAACAGAAGTCCACTTAACACATCTTCACAAATCACATAAGATTTCTATGTTTTGGAAACATGAAAATAATGGTAGTAATTTAAATGATTTTCCAAAATATGTAGGATATGAAATGATGATTAGTTTATAGGCACTGAAAAAGTATTCATTCACTTAAGAAACTAAAAGGTTTTCATAATTAATAAAATATTGTTGAAAGCATTGTAGATTAAGCCTTTAAGTGTTTATTTTGAAAAATGATGTATCTACGGAAGGAAGACAGGCTTGTCTCTTGGTTTCCTTAACTCTGTTCCTTGAACAAGGATCAGTGTTTTCATATCCTCTAAGTGGGAGAATTCTTCTCAGAGATTCGAGACATAGGTCTTATTGGTCACAGAACACAGAGGTATATGAGGATGGGGATTAAGTTTTTCACTGTCAGAAAGAAAAATGAAATACATTCCAAGTTTTTTTTTCCCTTTAAATTGGACTTGGGAGTAAACATAAAAACAAACAAACAAACAAAACAAACAAACAAAAAAAACCTAGGCTTTGCACTGAACAAAAAAATTTCTTTTTTCAATGGATAACATACAATCCTATAATTGGTAACCCTTAAAGTTTCTCAGAATAGAAAAAAAAATATATTGTATAGCACTCTGAGGAAGTAATAAATTCTGAGTATTTGTTTAAGGAAATAAACCTTTTTAAAAAAGATTTTATTTATTTATGTATGTATTTTAGAGAGAGAGCACATGCAGGGAAATTGAGGGGAAGAAGAGGGAAGGGGAGAGAGACAATTCCAAGCAGACTCCATGTTGAGTATGGAGCCTGATGGAGGTCTCCATCTCACCACCCTGAGATCATGACCTGAGCCCAAACCAGAGCCAGCCACTCAACAACTGAGCCACTTAGGCACCCCCGAAAAAATATTTTTGATAGAAAGTATTATGATACTTGTACTCTTTTTCTTTTTTTTTTTTTTAAACCAAGTAATTTTAGAAACCCTTAACCACAGAGTTTTTTTAATGTGAAGGTTAATTTTATGCATAATTTGCAAATTATTTGCCTGGAATATCTTAAATAAGCAAGTAGGATGATTGATTATGCTCATACAAATATTGCTGAGATACATGATCAAATTAATACTAGATTTATTTAATATGCTTTGCATTTATTAGAATCATAGTACAGTATCATAGGATGAACTAGAAGAAACTTTAAAAGGGAAGAGAGATCATATAAGAAAAAAATTTTATTCATTATTGTCTGGAATGTGCAAAGCATTTTTATTTATTAATATGATAAATTACTTACATCTCCTTATTAGAGATACAATAAACTGATCCTTAGAAATGGTAACTTTCCCAATATTAAGTGGAAATAAATAACAGCTAGTAACTGACAGGGAAGGAATCTCCTGTAAATGTATTTAAATACAAACGTCAATTTCTTTTCACTAATGACTAGAACATGCAATCTCCCCAGAAGTTTGTTAAAGGCAAACTTTATTTTACAGTGAGAAAGCTGAGGCATGAGAGATTAAGTTCCTGAATGAGGCTTCACATAAGACCTGTAGAGATACAGGAATGGGTCTAGGTTCTCTATACACAGTCCAAAATTCATTTTGTTTTCATCTCAGTATAATGTTTTTGTTTTTGTGGGTCTGTTTTTACAGCACCATTTTCTTCTTTATAGAATTTATGAAGTAAAATGAAACTCATGAATATCTGAGAATGGTGGGAAGAAGTTTTCATTTTATAGCCTTTTCTCCTACTGGAATCTATAATTAGCAGCAGAGAACAAAAGATCATTAAGAAATCAAGTGGTGATATTTCAAATTAATATTTTCCATCTTTCTGGTAGCAACAAAATTCTAAGTAGTTGGTACTTGAAGCCTATATGTTTCACACAAATTGCAACCATTCTAATATAAATATCTTTTTAAATTGAAAAGCAAAGTAATATAAGACCCAGAAACAAAACCTAGTTACATTGTAGAGCACTGATGGAATATATTTGTTATAATTTTGAAATGACCCAGAGGCAACTAGCCTGCTTTTAATATCTTGATGCTGGTATAGCAATAGATAATTGAATTTCTTTATGGTCCCATTATTTGTTAGTATTTCAGCAATCAATATCATCAGCCAATGCGCTGAGCTGGTGGCAAACTGGAGTCAATAATCTTGCAACATATTTTTGTTTTAGGAAATGCATCCTTTGATCTCTTAATTAAAGGCTACTCTTTTATGCTCATTTCAGTTCATTAGATGTGTGGGAATATTCACAAGAAATAGAAAAGCAACTTTTAAGATGATACGCAGTAACTAAATTATATAGAAGTAGAATATATAGATTACTGGTATATTCCAGTTGAAAAGAACTTCATGCAAAAAATGTTTACAGAAAACTAGCAAATTATTATTTATATTTAGACATATTTTCTTTGATTTAACATTTTTTTATTGTATTATTAACCCCAGGGGTACAGGTCTGTGAATCGCCAGGTTTACACACTTCACAGCACTCACCGTAGCACATACCCTTCCCAATGTCCATAACCCCACCACCCTCTCCCTACCCCCCTCCACCCAGCAACCCTCAGTTTGTTTTGTGACATTAAGAGTCTCTTATGGTTTGTCTCCCTCCTCATCCCATCTTGTTTCATTTATTCTTTTCCTAATCCCCAAGCCCCCCACATTGCATCTCTATTTCCTCATATCAGGAAGATTATATGATAGTTGTCTTTCTCCAATTGACTTATTTCGCTAAGCATAATACCCTCTAGTTCCATCCACATCATCGCAAAGGGCAAGATTTTGTTTCTTTTGATGGCTGCATAGCGTTCCATTGTATATATATACCACTTCTTCTTTATCCATTCATCTGTTGGTGGACATCTAGGTTCTTTCCATAGTTTAGCTATTGTGGACATTGATGCTATAAACATTTGGGTGCACGTGCCCCTTCGGATCACTACATTTGTATCTTTAGGGTAAATACCCAGTAGTGCAATTGCTGGGTAGCTCTATTTTCAACTTTGTGAGGAACCTCCACACTGTTTTCCAGAGTGGTTGCACCAGCTTGCATTCCCACCAACAGTGTAGGAGGGTTCCCCTTTCTCTGCACCTTTGCCAGCATCTGTCATTCCCTGACTTGTTAATTTTAGCCATTTGGATTGGTGTGAGGTGGTATCTCATTGTGGTTTTGATTTGTATTTCCCTGATGCTGAGTGATGTGGAGCACTTTTTCATGTGTCTGTTGGCCATCTGGATGTCTTCTTTGCAGAAATGTCTGTTCATGTCCTCTACCCATTTCTTGACTGGATTATTTGTTCTTTGGGTGTTGAGTTTGAGAAGTTCTTTATAGATTTTGGATACTAGCCCTTTATCTGATATGTCATTTGCAAATATCTTCTCCCATTCTGTCAGTTGTCTTTTGGTTTTATTAACTGTTCCCTTTGCTGTGCAAAAGCTTTTGATCTTGATGAAGTCCTAATAGTTCATTTTTGCCCTTGCTTCCCTTGCCTTTGGCAATGTTCCTAGGAAGAAGTTGCTGTGGCTGAGGTCGAAGAGGTTGCTGCATGTGTTCTCCTCAAGGATTTTAATGGATTCCTTTCTCACAATGAGGTCCTCCATCCATTTTGAGTCTATTTTTGTGTGTGGTATAAGGAAATGGTCCAATTTCATTTTTCTGCATGTGGCTGTCCAATTTTCACAATGCCATTTGTTGAAGAGGCTGTGTTTTTTCCATTGGACATTCTTTCCTACTTTGTCAAAGATTAGTTGACCATAGATTTGAGGGTCTATTTCTGGGCTCTCTATTCTGATGCATTGATCTATGTGTCTGTTTTTGTGCCAGTACTATACTGTCTTGATGATGACAGCTTTGTAATAGAGCTTGAAGTCTGGAATTGTGGAATTGTGATATCACCAACTGTGGCTTTCTTTTTCAATATTCCTCTGGCTATTCGAGGTCTTTTTTGGTTCCATATAAATTTTAGGTTTATTTGTTCCATTTCTTTGAAAAAAAACTGGGTGGGATTTTGATAGGGATTGCATTGAATGTGTAGATTGCTTTAGGTAGTATAGACATTCTCACAATATTTGTTCTTCCAATTCATGAGCAAGGATTATTTTTCCATTTATTTGGGTCTTCCTCAATTTCCTTCGTGAGTACTTTATAGTTTTCTGAGTATAGATTCTTTGCCTCTTTGGTTAGGTTTATTCCCAGGTATCATGGTTTTGGGTACAATTGTAAATGGGATTGACTCTTTAATTTCTCTTTCTTCTGTCTTGTTGGTGTAAAGAAATGCAACTGATTTATGTGCATTGATTTTATATCCTGACACTTTACTGAATTCCTTTACAAGTTCTAGCAGATTTGGAGTGGAGTCTTTTGGGTTTTCCACATAAAGTATCATATGATCTGCAAAGAGTGATAGTTTAACTTCTTCTTTGCCAATTTGGATGCCTTTAATTTATTTTTGTTGTCTGATTCCTGAGGCTAGGACTTCTAGTACTATGTTGAATAGCAGTGGTGATAATGGACATCCCTGCCGTGTTCCTGGCCTTAGTGGAAAAGTTCTCAGTTTTTCTCCATCAAGAATGCTATTTGCAGTGGGTTTTTCATAGATGGCTTTAATGATATTGAGGTATGTACCCTCTATCCCTACACTTTGCAGAGTTTTGATCAGGAAAGGATCTTTGTCAGAGGATACTTTGTCAAATGCTTTTTCAGCATCTATTGAGAGTATCGTTTGGTTCTTGTTCTTTCTTTTATTAATGTGTTGCATCACATTGATTGATTTGCGGATGTTGAACCAACCTTGTGGCCCTGGAATAAATCCCACTTGGTCGTGGTGAATAATCCTTTTAATGTACTGTTGGATGCTATTGGCTAGTATTTTGGTGAGAATTTTCGCATCTGTGTTCATCAAGGATATTGGTCTGTAATTCTTTTTTGATGGGATCCTTGTCTGGTTTGGGGATCAAGGTAATGCTGGGCTCATAAAATGAGTTTTGAAGTTTTCCTTCCATTTCTATTTTTTGGAACTGTTTCAGGAGAATAGGAATCAATTCTTCTTTATATGTTTGGTAGAATTCCCCTGGTAAGCCATCTGGCCCTGGGCTCTCATTTGTTGGGAGATTTTGGATGACTGCTTCAAGCTCCTTAGTGGTTATGGGTCTGTTCAGGTTTTCTATTTCTTCTGGATTCAGTTGTGGTGACTTATATGTCTCTAGGAACACATCCATTTCTTCCAGATTGTCAAATTTGCTGGTGTAGAGTCGCTCATAATATGTTCTTATAATTGTTTATATTTCTTTGGTGTTGGTTGTGATCTCTCCTCTTTCGTTCATGATTTTATTTGTGTGGGTCCTTTCTTTTTGATAAGTTTGGCCAGGGGTTTATCAATCTTATTAATTCTTTCAAAGAATCAGCTCCTAGTTTCATTGATTTGTTCTATTGGTTTTTTTTTGGTTTCTATTCCATTGATTTCTGCTCTAGTCTTTATTATTTCTCTTCTCCTGCTGGGTTTAGGCTTTCTTTGTTGTTCTTTCTCCAGCTCCTTTAGGTGTAGGGTTAGGTTGTGTATTTGAGACCTTTCTTGTTTCTAGAGAAAGAATTGTACCACTATATATTTTCCTCTCAGGACTGCCTTTGCTGTGTCCCACAGATTTTGAACCATTCTGTTTTCATTATCATTTGTTTCCATGAATTTTCTTTCAATTCTTCTTTAATTTCCTGCTTGACCCATTCATTCTTTAGAAGGATGCTATTTAGTCTCCATGTATTTGGGTTCTTTCCAAATTTCCCCTTGTGATTGAGTTCTAGCTTCAGAGCATTGTGGTCTGAAAATATGCAGGGAATGTTCCCAATCTTTTGATACCGGTTGAGACTTGATTTATGACCCAGGATGTGATCTATTCTGGAGAATGTTCCATATGCACTACAGAAGAATGTGTATTCTGTTGCCTTGGGATGGAATCTTATGAATATATCTGTGATGTCCATCTGGTCCAGTGTGTCATTTAAGGCCTTTATTTCCTTGTTGATCTTTTGCTTGGATGATCTGTCATTTCTGTGAGGAGAGTGTTAATGTCCCCTACTATTATCATATTATTATTGATATATTTCTTTGATTTTGTTATTAACTGGTTTATATAGTTGGTTGCTCCCATGTTAGGGGCATAGATATTTAAAATTGTCAGATCTTCTTGTTGGACAGACCCTTTGAATATGATATAGCATCCTTCCTGATCTCTTATTATTGTCCTTGGCTTAAAGTCTAATTTATCTGATTGAAGGACTGCCACCCCAGCTTTCTTTTGATGTCCATTAGCATGGTAAATTGTTTCTCACCCCCTCACTTTAAATCTGGAGGTGTCTTTGGGTCTAAAACGAGTTTCTTGTACACAGCATATTAATGGGTTTTCTTTTTTTATCCATTCTGATACCCTGTGTCTTTTGATTGGAGCATTTGGCCCATTTACATTCAGGGTAACTATTGATAGATATGAATTTAGTGTCATCGTATTGCCTGTAAGGTGACTGTTACTGTATAATGTCTCTGTTCATTTCTGGTCTACTACTTTCAGGCTCTCTCTGCTTAGAGGACCTCTTTCAATATATCCTGTAATGCTGGTTTGGTGTTTGCAAATTCTTTCAGTTTTTGTTTGTCCTGGAATATTTTTACCTCTCCTTCTATTTTCAGTGATAGCCTAGCTGGATATAGTATTCTTTGTTGCATGTTTTTCTCCTTTAGTGCTCTGAATAGATCATGCCAGCTCTTTCTGGCCTGCCAGGTCTCTGTGGATAAGTCTGCTGCCAATTTAATATTTTTACCATTGTATGTTACAGACTTCTTTTCTTGGGCTGCTTTGAGGATTTTCTCTTTGTCGCTAAGACTTGTAAATTTTACTATTAGGTGATGGGGTGTGGACCTATTCTTATTGATTTTGAGGGGGATTCTCTGAGCATCCTGGATTTTGATGCTTGTTCCTTTTGCCATATTAGGGAAATTCTCTACAATAATTCTCTCCAATATACCTTTTGTTCCCCTCTTTCTTTCTTCTTCTTGTGGAATCCCAATTATTCTAATGTTGTTTTGTCTTGTTGTATCACTTATTTCTCAAATTCACCCCTCCTTGTCCAGTAGTTGTTGGTCTCTCTTTTGCTCAGCTTCTTTATTCTCTGTCATTTGGTGTTCTATATCACTAATTCTCTCTTCTGCCTCATTTATCCTAGCAGTAAGAGCCTCCATTTTTTATTGCACCTCATCAATATCTTTTTTGATTTCAACTTGGTTAGATTTTAGTTCTTTTATTTCTCCAGAAAGGGCTTTTTTTTTCTCCAGACAGCATTTCTGTAATATCTTGCATGCCTTTTTCGAGCCCAGCTATCACCTTGAGAATTGTCATTCTGAACTCTAGATCTGACATATTACTAATGTCCGTATTGATGGCCTTCAGTACTGCCTCTTATTCTTGTGTGTGTGTGTGGGTGGGTGTGTGTGGTGAGTTTTTCAACCTTGTCATTTTATCTGGATAAGAATATAAGAAGGAGCAAATAAAATTCTAAAAAGGCGGCAAAGACCCCGGTAAAATGTGCTTTAACCAAACCAGAAGAGACACCAAATCGTGGGGGGAAGTAAGGAGATAAAAAGAAGTTCAGAGAAAAAAAAAATTAAAAAAAAAAAAAAGAAAAAATATAAAAAAGAAAATACATATATATTAGACTGGTGAGTAGAACAGTGTCACCCACTTAATTTTGGGAGTATTTTGGTCTCTTAGAAGAAACTACCTCCCAAAATTTTAAAGAATGAAAAACATATATAAGGGTAAACATGATGAAGGAATGGAATATGATTATAAAGATTTTTTTTTTTTAATTTCTAAAAAAGGAGTTGATAAGTTGGTTGGGAGAATAAAGAAAAAGAAAGTGGAGAGAATTTGCTCAGGCTGGAGACTAGAACAAAGCCCTGTGCTAGATTTAGGGTATATTTTGATCTATTAGAAGTTGTACCCCAAATTTTTTAGAAGAAAAAAAACCTATGTGTACACAAAAAAAATAAAGTTAGATACAATGAAGGATAAAATATGACTATAATAATGAACGTTCAAAAAAGAGATTTTTTTTGAAAGGTATTGTTAAGATAAACTAGTTAAAAAACATTAAAAGAGGAAAGGGTAAAAGTTAAAAAAAATAGCTGAAGAAATAAAATAAAATTAAATTAAATTAATTAACTTTGCAAGACTAAAGAATCTTGGGGAGAAAGCCATGAATTCCATGCTTTGCTTTCTCCCTCTCTGGAATTCTGCTGTTCTCCTTGGTAAGTGAAGTGAACTTGGTCGTGGCTGGATTTCTTGCTGATCTTCTTGGGGAGGGGCCTGTTGTAGTGATTCTCAAGTGTCTTTACCCAAGGCGGAATTGCATCACCCTTACCAGGGACAGGGCTAAGTAATCTGCTCGGGTTTGCTTTCCCTGAACACTTTCTGTAGAGTTCCAGAGTACGGGAATGAAAATGGCAGCCTCCCAATCTCCAGCCCAGAGGAGCCAAGAGCTTGGTGCCCCACTCCTCAGTGCACCCTCGAAGAAAAGCATTCAATCCCTCCTGTCTCCCTGGTCTCTGGCTGTGCTTTGAGCTCACCCAGCCTATGACCAAGCATCTTTGTCTCTGGCACACAGCCCTGCCTGGAGTATTCAAACCCCACAGATCCCTGCACTCTTCCAGCGGGGTGTCCCCGGATCTTGTGGGGTCTCTGCTCACAGAGCAGTGGCCTGCACCACGGATCACAATTTAAGGTAACCCGGAGTTGAGAGCTCACTCCTCGGTATTGTCTCTGTAGCCAGCTTCCCTGCTCTAATACCTGCAAACTCTGTGACACTCAGACACCCCTGATCCTTCGGTGACCCCGCAGGACCTGAGACCATGCTGTCCTAACATGGGCTTAACCCTGGTTTAGCCTCTGGAGTGATATCCCTCAGTGGAACAGACTTTTAAAAGTACTGATTTTGTGCTCCATTGTTCCACTGCTTGCTGGGAGCAGGACCCTCGCCCTGCTGTCTATCTTCCCATCGCTTTGGATTCACTTCTCCGCTGGTCCTATCTTCAGAAAGTGGTCGATATTCTGTTTCTAGAGTTGCTGCTCTTTTTCTCTTCAATCTCCTGTTGGATTTGTAGGTGTTTGGAATGGTTTGATAAGCTATCTAGCTGATCTCCTGCTACCTGATGTCGTCTCAGCCTGCTACTTCTCTGCCATTTTGACTCCTCCCCCTGATTTAAAATTTTTTAACTATTATTCACCCTAACTCATATAAAATCTAAATTACCTAATGAAAAATGAGTTTTTCTCAAAAATTATAGGAAACAAATTAATTTTAATATACTTATTTTCATAAATTCTACTTTTTAAATTATTTAAAATTTGATCATTTTAAGGTGCCATTTAATGCAATCATGTAAAGTTTTATTTTTTGTGGACTTCTAACATTTTTGGAATCAAAAGTCATCATATCTTGAAAGTTCAGGTGGATGATGTGTATTTAATCACTACATTTGTTTGGTCATTATTTAAACATCTGTTTCTAATGGAATCCAGTATATTTCTCCCTGTGACTTTTAAGCTGACATAATTAAGAGAGCTGCAACTAATGCCAACAGTTAAAGATAACCCAATTAGTATGGTTGTCAATAAGAGGGACCAATTAAGGTTTCTGGAAGCCATGCTTTACATAGCTACCAGTGTTCTCTGAAGTCTCTATAGATTGTCATCACTTTCTTAAAGAGAGATATTTATTAGTTTATACAATTTTGTCTGCTTTAACTGGCTCCAAAATGAGGTTTATGCCAGATCAACACTAAAGGCTTAAAAAATCAAAGTCAAGAAATATCAAGGTTAATATTCTAAATGTTAGAGTTACTATACATATTTAATCAACAGTGTTTCTAATGAAAGTTCCTAGTACATAACTAGAAACATTTACTATTATTTGAATGATTCCTTAAATTGGGATTGGAAGCCGATTATTCTCAGGAACTTATACTATTTCACTGATACTCAAAAGATGGAAAGCAAGTTCTATACTGGCTGGGATAATTAATTTTGATTATCAGGGAGAAATTGGGTTGTTGTTACTATAATGCAATTGGGAGTCTATATTTGGGACACAGAAGATTCACTAGAGCCCTCCTGGTTACTGTCATGTTCAATATTAAATGTTCAGTAATAAGTACATCAACTCAGTAAAACCAAGAAAACTAAACATGTAGTCCTTTCAAGAATGAGTTTAACTCTCATGAAGTTTAAAAAAAAAAAATGGTGATCAACTGAAGCAATAGTTTAGGGCAAGAGACAAGTAATATATGATAGGAAAAGAGAGTGAAAAATAATTACAGCTTTAACGCTACTTCTAGAAATGAGGAATTTATCAGTTTTACTGTGTGTGTGTGTGTGTGTGTGTGTGTGTGTGTGTGTATGAGAGAGAGAGAATTTATTTATCTACATACATAAACCTCTAGATATTAAACAATTATGTCTCCTCTCTTTTTTATCCTGTTATATTGTATAAATAGTTTGAGTGGTGTTAAAATTTACAGTTGAGTCCATATGTCCCAAGACCACAAAAACCCACATGTGGAATTGATGGGGAAGCCTTCATATTACTTGGAGATCCTGGACTATTGAAATGAATGCAATTACTGAGGAGACTTTGGGGAGAAAGGAAGAGTAGTTGTGCTTTAGGTAACATACTTTGCCATATGAAGCAGAGGCATCATGTTTTGTTTGGTAGTTAAAGAGTACTGTGGTGAAAGGGTTACAGAATAATTTTTTTTTTTTTTTAAGTGTAAACTAAACAGGTCATTGGTCTCTTTCTTTCAGATCTCTTCTTCACTCGAAGCTGGATGCTGTAGTTTCTGTTCCTGAGCTATCTTGCCCTCACTTGCCAGGCTGACTCTCTTTTAGCTTGATTTAGCCAGTTGAATTCCTTGACGGAGTAGTTATTTCAGGAATTCTCTCTGTGTGGTTGTGGCTTCTCTGAGATTCGAGATGCTGCTGGAGAACCCATTCTACGTAGAGCTCTAGCTCCCACTAGACAGCAGTTTCCTTGCTCTTGTGATGCAAGCTGCTTCTGTTGTTTCTTCGGCCCTGTAAATGTAGCATTGTCATTGTTAAACTCTGGGTTGCCTCACTACTTGACTTATCTATAGTTTTTTTATCTGAGTAACCAATTTACTGTATTAAATTCCTAATTTTATAGAGTAGATCTTCTAATAATGAATTATCTCATTTTTTTATTTTTATAAAAAAGGTTTTGTTTATCTCTTCACTTGTGAAAGTGAATATTGGTGTCAGTCATTAATTTTGGAAAATTATCAGATATAGTTTATTTAATCTTTATTTCTCTATTTTTATCCTTCTGGCAATCAAGTTGTACATGTTTTAGGCCATTTAATATTGTCCTACTCCTGTTAGATGTTTCATTTTGTTTTATTTCACTGTTTACTCCCTTTATATTTTACTGGGGCTAATTTATATCAACCTATTATCATGTTAATAGCTCTTTCATCATTTTTATCAAATCTGTTGATGAAACCTTTTTACCAAGTTGTTTTTTTGTTTTTTGTTTTTTTGGTTTTTTTTTTGAACTTACAACATTCCAATTTGATTTTTTTCTCATTGAGTACATACCTTTGCTGAGATTACCCATCTGATTTTATATGTTGTCATCTTTTCCATGGCAACTTGATCATATTAATCATCATTATTTAAAATTCCCTGTCAGAAAATTCCAACATCTGTTTTACCTCTTAGGTTCATTCTGTTGGTTGCCCTGTCTCTCTCATGGTGTGTTATTTCTTGATTTTTCATAGTTTCATGATATTTTATTGAAAGATGGAAAACTCATGTAGGTCAGTAGAAACTGAGGTAAATAATTTTTATGTCTGAAAATAGGTAAATCTACCCATTCGGCCAGGCCATAAGTGAAAAGTTAGTATTATTCTCATTAGGATTTGAGTTAAGTCTGAGTATTTTCATTCAGATAGTTCTTAGTGCATTGGAGTCTGGATTTACCTATTGTAATTACCTCGTTTCACGTATCCCTGTAGCCTGTACTTGGCCTTCATCAAACTAGTCAACTATTCTAGCTAAAGCCTTCTATGTCTAGATGTGTTTACTGAGAGTAAGTTAGTTCTACTGAGTTCCTGTCCCCCTGAAGTCACCTGTTCCTCCTTAGACTTTGGGCCACATAAAGACCATGTAACCTCAATTCTCTGGTCTGTTTAAATAAACCATAAAGTTGATGTTAGTCTTGATATTTTTGGCTTCAGTTTGTTTGAGTTTTGGAGTAACCCTATTTCCTGCTATCCATATTCTAAAGCAGAAATCAGAAATAAAGTGATGTATTTTTGATCCATTACACACATTTATTGGGGATCCTGTTGACTAACCATCACAAACTATGCTAGTTCTTGAGAATACAGAGTTTTTTTTTGAAGATGCAGGCTTGGCATTGTCCTCAAAAAGATTTAGTCTCCTGGAGATATCATACTGAAGTATGTACAAACATACAGTTTCCATGGTGAAGTAATTTTAGGAATTGATTGGGCTAGAACACAGATGTGGAGAATAATATCATGACTACTTATGCCACAGTTGGAGGAATAGATAAAAATGGGTGATTTTAGCCATATGATAAGATTATGTAGTGATCTAGAAAGGAAATACCTGTCAAAAGTGTTGTAGGCAAAATATGAATGTTGACAATGATATTTCCTCTACTCTTCTAAATTTTAAGAACTCAAATTTTGTGCAATGGAGCAGGTCTCACCCAATCCATTAGACTTGTTAGAGTATACCAGCTCTCATATGTCCCTTATTAATGTGTTTATAGCATTTAAGGTTTGTATGACATTTAGTATTTAAATATATTCTATCTTACACTGTTTACTTTTTATACATCTTTTTTATACCTAAATAAATTATAATGTTCAAAAAAGACAAAGACACATTATGTTTCTTTTTCATGTAGTGAGTCTGTGGTCTTAGGGTCCCAGGATCAAGCCCTGCATTGGGCTCTCTGCTCAGCAGGCAGCCTGCTTCCCCGTCTCTCTGCCTGCCTCTCTGCCTGCTTGTGATCTCTTTATCTGTCAAATAAATAAATGAAATGCTTAAAAAAAAACCAAAAACTGCAATCTTGCCAACTGTAGAGCTATATAGTTTCAGCTGTTTTTTAAAGTATACCAGAGAAAAAAGTCTTTTTCTCACAAATGAAGAAAAGTTTTTTATTCAAACTCTTATGACCCAACACCATATGAATGGATCCTGCACAAAAATATATTTAAGGAAATAAAGGGGCTTTGAACACAGAGCAAGGTCTGCCCACAAAAAGAATGAGGATAACATTTATGGAATATTTTTAAGGAATTAAATTTCCAATGTAATCCTTTGTCTAACTACTGGATTTGTGATTTTAAATGTAGTATTTTTATTTTTTTAAAGATTTTATTTATTTATTTGACAGAGAGAGAGAGAGAGATCACAAGGAGGCAGAGCAGCAGGCAGAGAGAGTGGGGGAAGCAGACTCCCTGCTGAGCAGAAAGCCCAATTCGGGGCTCAATCCCAGGACCCTGAGATCATGACCTGAGCCAAAGGCAGAGGCTTTAACCCACTGAGCCACCTAGGCATCCTAAATGTGTTATTTTTAACCTTGCATTCAATATTAATATTAAAAGAAAAAGATGTTATCCTCCCTGTGCCTCCTGTGCTTAAAAAACAAAAACAAAAACAATGTTTTAGCACTATTTTGGTGAAGGTAGCTCTGAACATAGCTCTTCTGGTCTATCCAAACTCATCTTCTATCTAGCCTCTTCATATTCTGCAATCTAGCTAGATTGTCAATCTCACTTTTTCTAGTCAAATTCTCACCCCACTTTCTGAAGAGGCAACCACTCTTCTAATTCCTAGCACAAAATTTCATTTTCCCTGTTCTTAAGATTTACATAAATGGAATTATGCAGTATGCATACTTGCATGTCACTTTTTTGTTTAGTTTAATGCTGAGATTCATTGATATTTTTTCAAATCACTTTTTGTTGTTGAATATCAAAATATATATATTCTCATAATAAACAAATTCTCATTGTGTCCATAAATATCTATCTATCTATCTATCTATCTATCTATGGACACAATGAGAATTTGTTCTCCCATTAATGGATATTTGATTTTTTTTTCATGAATAATTTGGAATACAAGTCTTTCTCTGGACAGATTTATAGTCATTTCTCTTGGTTAAATATCTCTAGGAATTATTGAAACCTTCAGTATACATTTGTAGCCCCCCCCATTAATGTATATTCTACATCCTTTCTGATAGTTGGTGTTGTCAGTCTTTCTAATTATGCTCAATCTAGTTGGTTTGAAAGAGTCTCAAAATGGAGTTTCATTGTTTATGTTCCTGATGACCAATGATATTAATAAACTTTTTTTTTTAATATGCTTGGCCATTTCTATGTCTTCTTCATTTCTATGTCTTCTTTTGCACATTTTTATGGGTGTGTTTGCATTTTTATGTTGGAATGTTAAGGCTTGTTTTCTGGATGGAAACTATTTACCAAATATATGTTAGGTTTTTTGAGGGGTACTTGTTACTCTATATTGTTTATTAGGATTAGATATTATTTATTAGGATTTTTAAATGAGCTAGGCTTGTTGCATATATGCAAAGCTTACATAATATGGTTTTGCTAAAATATAGTTTATGTATCATCTTATATTTTAAATTAAATAAAGAAATAAGCAGCTAATTGAGAGAATAAATATAAAACTAGGTTAAAATTCACAATACAAACAGATCTTGACCACCTAAATATATATAATAGCTTATTATATATATTCAAAAAGCACCTTCTTGCTAATGGAAAAAGAAAGTATTTTTAGGAGACAATTTCTATTTTATAAATCCATAGCAATGTCTATGTTTTCTTATTATAAACAGCTATACATGTCAGAATTAGTCATTTTATGTTTAACTTACACTCTGAAAAATAAATTTATATTGAAAGTTCTTGATACATCATTATTTATAATTTTCCTAATGACATAGCTATAATTTATTTATGTGTTAGATTTCCATTGCTTTTCTTGCTATTATCACTTTACTTTTATGGATATATTATATTTTAACAAGTATGTGAACTGCAATTTCAAATTGTAAACTTTGGCTGATAGCATCTAACAAATTTTTACATTGTTTTAGAAAAATCACTTAGACCTAGAAAACTGACAAAATTTATTATGGTTTCTAGATACAAATCACACAGTAACATACACTGTTTGTAAAACAGAAAAAAAAGAAAGAAAGAAAGAAAGAAAGAAAGAAAGAAAGCAAGCAAAAATGAAAGCAAAAATATTAGAAAAGCCTTTTGCATCTCTTATATTTATCCTTATGGACCTACTCTTCACAAGTATAAGACTTTCAAACATGAATTTAGTGTTATCATATTTTGGTATAGTGCTGATAATAGTAAAAGGAAAGTCAGAAATCTTGGGTACAGTTCTGTCCCTGGTGTTAATAGTTGTTATCTTAGACAATGTACATGACTTATAAAAGTCTTGACTTCCGTGCTGTAAATTAAGGAGGTAATATAAGCTTTTATTTCACAAATAAATTTAAATGCCATGTAGTTTTGTAATGTATTCCCTCAGAGGTAAATAGGACCATATTCTTATAAATATTATTGAACTGGCACTGAAAGCATATAGGATTTCAAAAAATGGATATTACTGGAAATAGTATGTTTAGTTCCATAGGCATGAAAATGCTCTCTACAACACATTATCAAGTGGGACTATTTAGATTTATTTAAACTTTTTTGCATTAGTGATGGATTTAGTGTTTTCACTCCATTATTTGAATTACATATACATTTAAAAAAGGGGAGGGCAGTATGGAGAGGGTGGTTGGGTTATGGACAATGGGGAGGGTATGTGATATGGTGAATGCTGTGAAATGTGTAAGCCTGACAATTCACAGACCTGTACCTCTGGGACAAGTAATACATCATATGCTAACAAAAATAATTAATTAAAAAAAGAAACTCTGTACAAATATGAGATGGGTGTTACATGGCAGAGATAATGAAATGATTCTCCTTTTCTCTCCCCCAGATCTTAGACATAAAGGAATGGGAATTCTCATCTATCATTTGATCTACTTCATAGGATTGTGTTGTTGAATCAGTCTCACACAGATCAGAAATCTTAACCTAGTAATAAACTTTACTGAGTAATTTTAAGGATATAGAAAATCATTTCAGAAGCAACAGAAACTTATTTGTGACATTAAGAATGGCTTCCCAGGTTGATCTCTGACCCATATAGATGAAGACTTTGGGTGGAGGTGACAGATATTCTCACATAAGGAGAAATAGTTTACTTATAAAACATCTCCACTTTTTTAATTGTAGGACTTGTACAGCTTTGTGACATTCTCAAGGCAGCCATGCCTCAGAGATCCTGGTCTCTGTTTATTATAGAGTATCTTTAGCCAATATAGCTGCTGAGGATATTTCAGAGGTGGACTCTCTCTCCTCTTTATGTAGAAGTCCAGCAGAAAAAAAGAATAGGTATGGTCTCCTGCCTTGTATTCTTGTCTCCAGAAGTATCTCTTTGGTTAAGAAAGTGAAGGAACAACAAACCTGTTGCTTCAACTCATTTATCCCTAAAAGTTAAACTGTAAAGTTAGCTCACCATTTATCAGGCAGAGACAAAAAAACACAAAACAAACAAACAAAAAAACCAAAACCAAAAAACAAACAACAAAAACAAAAAATAAACAAAAACTACAAAACAAAACCACTACAAAAGGAATATTACATCAGAAGAGCAAGACTAAAATAAATAAAGTTATTATATTTATTTTAAAAGGTTAGAGTAAGGTCAGTAAGAAATAGAGTACAGAAAGTCAATAGCCACAGAAGCGAATTTAATAGCAGCTCTAAATCAGAGAGTGCTGAGAGAAAGTTTGTCTTCTTGAGAAGACTGGCTGTTAGAACCTCCAACACTTGAAGGACCTTGAAACATTCAAACGATAATCCTCTGTCTCTTATGATGACTCCTTGTTCTGTTCAACAAGATGCCATTTTGCTAAGTTTATTCTCCATGTGGCTCATCTACATAGATCAGACATATTCAAATATGTTGTATCCTTAACAGTTCCACTTCTCACTGTAAATTCACACAATATCAAGTCTTTTGCGAATTCTCTGTGCATAATTAAGCATCTTTATTATTTTTTCAGTGTTTCAAGATTCATTGTTTATGTGCCACAGCCAGTGCTCATGCAATTAAGCATCTTTAAATCCTTGAGGATCTAGTTGAGGATCTAGTTGAGAAACAGAACTTCAAACTTGATGAAATTGCCAAGGTAATAACATTTTATTGGTGCCTTTTCATAGAAAGATGGCTGAATATGCAGGTGACACCTTAACCATCATCACATTTTGTTTAGTGGGTCTTCCTACATTTCTATAATTCCTTTATTTCTTTACTCCACTAATAAATGTATTGAATTCAAGGAATTGAAGATATTAGAATTGATAGAGTTCTTAGAGGTCCTGATCATCATGTACAGGATTCCCTTTCACAAGACACTCAATGGAAATAACATAGTTTCTATGTCACTTGGAGCCTTCAGTGATGAGATCTTCATAATCTATTTTTTTCTTTTTTTAGAGAGAGAGAGAGTGTGTGAGTCAGGGGGAGGGGCTGAACGAGAAGAAGGGAGAGAATCTTAAGCAGGCTCCACACCCAGTGTGGAACCCAACGTGGAGCTACATCTCATAATCCTGAGATCATGACCTGAGCCAAAATCAAGAGTTGGATGTTTAACTGACTGAGCCCCCTGCCCTCCCTGAGATTTTCATAATCTCATAAGGAAAGCTATTATATTAATTACAAACTTATTTCTTAGAATCATCTTTTTATCCTAGATTTTGTATACTACTTGAAAATTCTTTCATTCATCAGTTATATACATATTTATAAATACTTTATACTGTGAAAAGCAACACAGAAATAAAACCCACCCTGAAGTATAATAAGGTGATGGGGATTCTCCCCACCTGACACTTAGCATATTAAAATGCTATGACATTGAAATGTACTATGTACTAAGAAATGTACTATGTACTAAGAAATGTACTAAGAAAGTACATAGATGGGGCATCTCATGCAGTTTAGAGGCATAGAGAAATTCTAATAGAGGAGGCGATGAATTGAGAAAGAAGTAAAAAAAAAAATACACAATATGTTCTCATTCTGGCTTGAAATAGCATGACTCTGATAACTCAAAAAATTCTATCTCCAGACTGACTCCTGCCCTAAATGTCATCTATCAATTGCAAAAACAACTCCATCTGGATGTCTAATAGATATCTTAAACTTAGCTTGCACAAAACTTATGTGCACATGTGGCCCTTCTACAATCTTCCCTATTTCAGAAATGACAACTCCATTACTTTAGGAGCTCAGACTAAAGACCTGAAATCATAGTTTATACTTTTTATTCTCTTGGCAAACCCCTCCATAGGTAATCTGTCAATAAATCTTGTCAGTTCTACATTCAAAATACATTTTGAACTTGACACTATCACACCAACTGCATTAACCAAGGCCTTCATGTGGCACAATTCCAGGTGACACCATTCACACTGTATTCTATGTGATGGGTTTACTATCATAACCTCAATCTCAGCTCTTATTATCTTTTGCTACTTTTACTGAAAAAAAAAAAGCAAAAAACAAAAACAAAACAAAACAAAACCACTTATAACTGGTGTGTTGCTTACTCCTTTACCCTGCTACAGAGGATACTTATAATGAAAATGAGATAAATTACTTTAAAATATAGTTTACAGGGTATCTCTTTTATAATGAATACTACTAGTGTTTTCTTATTTCCACCAGAAAAAAAAAAAATCTAAAACTTTCATAACGTAAAAAGCTCTGTATGATTTTTTTTTCAAAATTTTCTTCTTAAATTCATTAACTATTTTTTCCCTTGATCACTATGCTACAGTTTCAATGTGCTTTTTTTTAAAAAAGATTTTATATATTTATTTATTTGTCAGAGAGAGAGAGAGAGAGAGAGAGAGAGAACAAGCAGGCAGAGTGGCAGGCAGAGGCAGAGAGAGAAGCAAGCTCCCTGCTGAGCAAGGAGCCCAATGTTGTACTTGATCCCAGGACCCTGGGATCATGACCTGGGCTGAAGGCAGTGGCTTAAACCCACTGAGCCACCCAGGCATCCCTTCAATGTGCTTTTAATGGTCTCTAGAAGATATAGTTTTCACCCTGGCTGCTTCCTGTTTTTCTCTTTCCTCTGATCCAGGATTCTCTTCCTCATTTCCTTCCTGTCTTCAATCAAGGGATGTCTTCTCAATGAGAACTTCATGGGCTATACCATCTAAAATTTTGTGCCAGATTAATTCCTCCTTTCCTATTTTTTTTTTCTCCTTAGGTAGTTTATCTAGCATAATCTTTATACTACTTACCTAGTTTATGGCCTATGTGTCTCACTAAAATGTAATTTTATGGCTATAATTTTACTTCAGTTGTTCACTCCTATAGGCTAAATAGCTATATTAATGCCTGACCAGAGTATGCATTCAAAACTCAGAAATCATGCAATACATTTTATTGAGGGGTGCCTAGGTGGCTCAGTTAAGTGTCTCCCGATTTTGGCTCAGGTCATGATCTCAAGGTCATGAGATCAGGCCTTGCATCAGGCTCCACACTGAGTGTGGAATCTGCTTAAGAATTTTTTCTTTCCCTTTCCCTCTGCCCCTCCCACTCATCCTCTCTCTCTCTCAATGCATACATGTAACTCAATAACAAAACAAAACAAAATGCTCATCTGATTAAAAAATGGGCAGAAGATATGAATAGATATTTTTCTGAAGAAGACATACAGATGCCTTAAGAAATTAAAAATAGAGCTACCCTATGACACTCCAATTGCTCTACTGGGTACCCCAAATATAGGTAGTGAAAAGAAGGGCCCTCTGTATCTGGATGTTCATAGCAGCAATGGCCACAATTGCCAAACTCTGGAAAGAGCCAAGATGCCCTTCAACAGATGAATGGGTAAAAAAGATATGGTCCTGGGGCACCTGGGTGGCTCAGTGGGTTAAATCCTCTGCCTCAGGCTCAGGTCATGATCCCAGGGTCCTGGGATTGAGCCCCGCATCAGGGTCCCTGCTCGACAGGGAGCCTCCTTTCCCCTCTTTCTCTGCCTTCCTCTCTGCCTACTTGTGATCTCTATCAAATAAATAAATAAAATCTTAAAAAAAAAAGATGTGGTTCATATATACAATGGGATATTAAACCTCCATCAGAAAGGATGAATACCCAATTTTATATCAACATGGACAGGACTGGAGGAGATTATGCTGTGAAATAAGTCAAGCAGAGAGAGTCAAATTTTCATCTGGTTTCACTTACTTGTGGAGCGTAAGGAATAACACAGAGGACATTAGGAAAAGGAAAGGAAAAGTGAATTGGGGGAAATCAGAGGGGGAAAGGAACTGTGAGAGACTGTGAACTCTGAGAAACAAACTTAGGGTTTTGGAGTGGAGGGGAGTGGGGAGTTAGATGAGCCTGGTGGGCAGGTATTAAGGAGGGCACTGAGTGTGGTACATAAACAATGAATCTTGGAACACCGAAAAAATAAATTAAATTAAAAAAAAAAAAAAGGTAACCTAAAAGTGTGAAAAAAAAAAAAAGACATACAGATGACCAACAAAGTACATAAAAAAAAATCCTCTACACCATTAATCATTACAGATATGCACATCAAATCCACAATAAGCTATCATCCCATACTTGTTTGAATGACAACTATCAAAAAGTCAATTGTGTGTTGTTGTGTGTAAGACTCTTTTATAACCATTTTTATTTCTTTAAAGTCAGTAGGGGTATTGTCAGTAGGGATATCTCTTTCTTTGTTGTATTCCCTTTTCCAGTAATTTGAGTCTTTTCTCCTTTTTTCTTGGTTAGGCAGATAAAAATTTTCTAATTGTTAATCTATTCAAAGAACTTTTGGTTTTATCTTTTTTCTCTATTTTATTGTTTTTCTTTTTATCTTTATTTCATTAATTTCTACTCTAGTTTTTTTAAAAAATTATTATTTTTTCCTCCCTCTTTAAGGTTTTGTTTCCTTTTCTTTTTTCGATGTTTTAGAAATTGATTTTTGATTTGAGATTTTTACAATATAGATATTTCCAGATATAAATGTTCCTCTCTGCCCTGTTTTAGCTGCATCCATAGGTTTTGATATGTTTTGAAATATGTACTAATTTCTTCTTTGACCCATGGGTTATTCAGAGTTTATCATTTAAATTCCACATATTTATGAGTTTCACAGATGTCTTTCTGTTATTGATTTCTACTTTTATTTCATTATGGTCAGATAACATACTTTGTATTACTGCAATTCTTTAGAAATTTATTGAGGTTTGTTTTATGGCCTATTAGATGGTCTACTCTGATGAATGTAGTGTGTACCCTTACTGAGAATGTCTATTCTGGGGGCACCTTGGTGGCTCAGTTCGTTAAGTTCTGCCTTTGGCTCAGGTCAGGATCCTGGGGTCCTGGGACTGAACCTTGCATTGGGCTCCCTGCTCCACAGGGAGTCTGCTTCTCCCCCTCTTCTTCACCCTGCTCATGCTCTCTTTCTCTCAGATAAGTAAATAAAATCTTAAAAAAAATGTTTATTTTGTCAGTGTATGGTATAATGTTCTATAGATATCTATAACTCTAATTGGTTTATATAGTAGTAATTTTTTTGTTGTTGCTGTTATAGTTGTTTTATTGGTATGAGTAGCAGTTTCTGAGACTAAAAAATAGGCAAAGGTAGAAAATAACAGAGAATACTTACCCTCTTTAGGTTCTAAAATGATCGTGCTACCTTTGAGCCCACTCATTGTTATTTAACCTTTACCTTAGCATAAAAGCATCTATACTGTTGCAATTCTACCTATTTGTTATATATCTGCTGTTCAAAACTAGGAAAACTAAGTTTTGTTTGTCCTCTCATCTGTCATGCAAATATTGGAATAAAATTTCATTTCTGCCTTAAATTTTTTTCTCCATACTAAAGTTTTCTACTTAGCCTCACTGTTGTTCAAATAACAATTTTCCTGTCCAGATGTTAAGTAGGAATAGTCAAAGGTAAAGAAGTCATGGCCTCAAAGTTTTCCTTAAAATAATGTCTTTTATTAATTTACATTTTCATATATTTTATTGAGTGTGAGAGAAGTCAATGAGGTTTTCAATAGAATGCTGAGAATTGTGTAGCTTGTATAAGTGGTTCTATGTGTTTGCAAAATGGATGACATTTAATGTATGACATCAGAGGTTTATAACTTCTAATATAAAATATGAAAAATACAATCATAAAATAAGTTAAATACAACTTTTAAAGATTGCTCATTTTTCAGGATGCATGAGTTTTGAAAGGTCTTTGGAGACCAAATTAAGTTATAAATAATATTTCTACAACACTCCACAAGTCAAGTTTTAAATGAAGTATTTCGCCTTATTCCTTTAAATATTAAAGCTTATCTGCATATTTAATAATGACCAGTATTTTGTCTGATGACAATTATATAATTAGTTCTGATTTTATGACCACTCTGGCATTTAATAAGAGTAATTTTGCTACAGTAGGGGTGTACATATTTATATCTAATATGGTAATAGACCACGTATGCAGTTTTTAAAAATTTCACAGAATACTATAAAACATAGAACTTGTTTTATAAAATACTATATTAAGAAAACCATATAACTGAAAATGAACATAATAAGTAGACACCCTAATCTAATAAGCACAAGGCTTAATTTTCTTTTCCCAGAAGTACTCAAAATTAGATTCTCCTCTCAACTTATTGTTGTGCACTTTCTCTCATAACTTATTCACAAACATCCAACCAAAATTAGCTATAGTCTTCACATTTATACTATTTCTTATATTTTCTTAGGAAAACTTACTATTTTTTCATAACATTCACTATGTTCCATGACTTTTATTAAGTGCTTTCCAACCATTCATTCTCTCATTTAATTATCATAAATCTGGCGGGATAAATGCATTAAAATTCAGTCCACAGATGAAAAGAGTGAAGATAAGTTAAATATTGGAATAAATATCTACTATATTGTTTAAATAATCTTGCTTTCACTCATCATGAAGACTTTTTTTATGATTTATGTTTATTTGTGAGAGAGAGTGCGTGAGAGTGGGGGAGAAGAGGGAAAATAACTTAAGCAGATTTTGTATGTACCTGAAAGGTGCGAGGCTTAATGTCACAACCCTGAGATCACCAACTGAGTGGAAACCAAGAGTCTGTTGCTAAATTGACTGTGGCACCCAGGTGCCCCATCATGAAACTTTATTTAAAACTTCTTCCCTTGCCACCTAGACATTTCCTTACCTAAGCATTCACCTATAAATATTGTATCTTTTCTTCAAAATTTATTAAATAAATTTCCTCCTCCTCTTCTACCCCCAAGTCACAATATATTTCATATTTTTAATCCTATTTTTCACTCTCTCCAATGCAATTTTATTGGGTTTCTATATATTTTCTATATCTTTGAAGTTAACACTATGTCACTTGAGAGCAGGGTTGTGCTCAGTGACTGACTCTGTCTTTACTGATCTGGGCACAGAGAGTGTCCATTGAGACATAGAGTCTCTTTATCACTAAAGAAATAGAGAGAGTTTCCTTGTGCCTTGTGAGTACTTAGTGGGGAGTAAGAACATTTACACTTGAGTCTATCATATGGTTCTATCTTTCATATGATTCTTCCTCTGTCAGTCCTCAGGGGACTTTTGGAAGCAATAAATAAAGATTTTAAATAACAAACTTAAGGGGAACCTGGGTGACTTAGTCAGTTAAACATCTGACTCTTGATCTCAGCTCAGGTCTTGATGCCTCCACGTTGGGGGCTTGAATATTAAAAAAAAAAAAAAATCAAAGTTAATTAGAAAAAAATATTGACATTATACTGGTAAAAGTTTCTTCAGTTTCCAAGGGTTTGATTGTGCCTCTCTCAATCTCTCTCTCTCTCTCTCTCTCTCTATATATATATATATATATATAATTTTTTCTCTAAGCAATTCTGAAAACATATAAGATGGAAGAAAAGAAAAACAGTATTGGAATGAAGAGAAAAAAGGAAGAAAAGTAAGGAAAAAAAATAGAAAAGGAAGAAAGAGAAAACAATTTATTTGTTATAAATGTATTAGTGCCAGAAGAATTTATGACTTCTCAGAAATTCAACCTTACTCAATTAATTTTCTTCATGATCACAGTCCTCCAAACAGTTTAAAATGATGATTTAGAAATACTGACATCTGGAGGTCACAATAACAGCTCTAATTTATGTAAAAACAAGACAGATCAAGGCTTTGGATACATTTTCAGAGGATAAGCTTATTCTTATTTTCAAAAAACTTACGATTTTTTTTTCTTACAGTGTCAAGAGAATTGTTAATTGATAGGTTAAACAGATAAGAGAGATGTCTTAATCTGAGTGTTTCACACCTTTACCACTTCAAGGGAAATAATCTAAATTTTTTTGCTTTTGCAAATAGCTGTCTTATAATTGACCTAAAGAAAAAAAAAAATCACACATGAAGTAGAAAAACAAAAAGCTAATATTACTTACCACCCAATCATTTGTCAGTAAGTTAACAGGACATTAGAAACTCCGTGGTTCTTATGGAAGAAGGGAGGAAAATTTAATGTTATAGATAAAATTTTATGTGGTAAATTTTATGTTACAGTTTTCTTTTCTTTCTTTCTTTTTTTTTTTTCTTTTGAATGTCTGTTTAAGTACCAAAAAAATGAGTGAGACTCTGCTTACCTTCACTTAGCTTATAATTCTGTGGGCAGTTATGGGACAATGAATAAGAAACTAATTATATTAAATATCCTAAGTGTGCTACAGATAAAGTGTTTTAGAAAATTTAAAGAGGGAGAAATATTATCTTGGTAACAGAACATAAATGAGGATGTTTCTCTTCCATGGAAAACAAGAAAAAGTTTATGGGAAAATTTTTAGCTATATAATAGTAAGTTCCTAATTCAGAGTTAAGTAGAATAATAGGTCATGAAAACTAATCCTTTTCAGAGGTTTTAGCTAACTCCAGTTCTAACCAAACCCTGCCTCTTTCATATCAATGAAAAAAAAAAAAAATCCGTTAGTTGTAGTCCTCATTTCTGGCACTATTTTACAATGGGAGATGATTAAACATACAGTCTACAACGTCCAGGGTGTTCCCAAGTGTTTCTAAAGCTTCCTTTTGTAATTAGCAAACACAATTTAAGATACTGCTGGACTTAACAAAAAAATAACAAAAAAATCAGAAACTGAAAACTGATTAGGTGGACATAGCAGTAAGAAAACTAAAAAGTCACCGTTGCCCTGGTTGCTGATAAGAACATGTGATCATGATTAAACCTTGAGACCCAAGCAAATTAGGAAACTTGAACCTGAAATTCTCACATTAAAGCAAAGACTTTTTTTATGCTGAGAGCATAATCCCAGATTAGTAGCACTCCCTGGCTTTGTATGAAAAAAGGCAATTCATTTTCTAAGGAGGAAAGCTACCTCAGTACAGTCCCCATGATATGTCAGATTACCTTCAAGAGGTACAATAAAAAATTCCAAACACAAAGAATCCATTCACTATGAATGAAAGCCCACAGAAACGATAAACAAATTTAATCCTCTAATGACTTCAGATATTCAATTATCAGGAAGAAGTTCTAAAATAATGAATGGGAAATAGTGATGCTTCTGTTCCCTCTTATCTCAGTTTGTCTTGTTTTTATTCATATCTCTAAAAAAAATAAAAAGTAATTAACTTATTTAGAAATATTGTGGAAATATATTTTAGAGAATACATAGGGAAATCTAAAATGTTTAACTTTAGCTGGACTGTATAGCTTAATGCTTATTTTTACAGGCACAGATTACTTCATATATTAACTACTTTAAGTGGAAATTATTCTAAAATGAAGATATTCACATCTTTCTTCATTATAATGTTTTTGGGATTAGAAAATCTTTTTAAAATGCTTATTTTTAATTTACTCAATGTATATGAAATACTGAAAATTTAGCAACTAAAATACAGAATGCTAGGTAAAATGTAAATTTCAGATAAACTACTACTAATATTTTAGTGTAAGTATGCCCCAAAGCAACATTTACCTAAGCATCCTGTATTTTATCTAGTAATCAAACTTACAAGTCCTCTTCTAGGTATTAGGGATACACAGAAGAATAAGATAGACATGCTCTCTGTCTTCATGACCTTTATAATCACTGGTGGCTTAAAAAAAAGTAAAAAGAAAATAATGAATGTTTATAAATATTTTAAATGATATTCTCTATGGCACTTCTCAAGGACTCTATCATGATTGATTGAAATATACAGGGTTACACAATCCTCTGCAATAAAGGCTCTAGTTTTTATTTTTCTTGTGCTGTAATTTTTGACTATTAAGTTAAAATGTAGAGCTGTCAGTTTGTCTACACCCTTTCTTTACATGTATGCCAATCTAGTTTCAAAAAGATGGCTGGGGGCTCCTGCTTGGCTAAGTGAGTTAAGCCTCTGCCTTTGGCTCAGGTCATGACCTCAGGGTCCTGGGATCAGCTCAACAGGGAGCATTCTTCCTCTACTCTCCCTGCCTGCCTCTCTGCCTACTTGTGATCTCTCTTCCTCTGTCAAATAAATAAATAAAATCTTTGGAAAAAAAAAAAAAAGGCTGGTCCCCATATAGCTGATTTTGAAATAAGTGAGGTGGTGTTACTACGTATATTCACTACTGTAAAATAATATTTATATCAAGGTTAATATGTGGGTTTTATTCAGGGATATCACTGAAATTTAAAATAGGGAATAAATATTAATTTTTTTTGAAATTTAATTAGGTTCCTTATTTGAAGAAAGTGTGTTTACATATTCTGTAGTAGTAGCCATACAGTATATGCTAAATGAAAATAAATTTCAAATGAAAAAGAATCTAGGGGCGCCTGGGTGACTCAGTGGGTTAAGCCGCTGCCTTCGGCTCAGGTCATGATCTCAGGGTCCTGGGATCGAGCCCCGCATGGGCTATCTGCTCGGCAGGGAGCCTGCTTCCTCCTCTCTCTCTGCCTGGCTCTCTGCCTGCTTGTGATCTCTCTCTGTCAAATAAATAAATAAAATCTTAAAAAAAAATTGATGTTATTAAAAAAAGAAGCTAAATACATGTCTTGTTTAGATATAATTGTCTCAAGCTGTTATGGAAATTACCTTTTAACTGTCTATGAAACAAATTATTAAACATTAATGCATAATCTCAATCAGAATTGGAGTTCTATATCTGAAATATACTCTCAAAATCCCAAATACATAGATAATTCAAACCTTTGCTGCTAGTGTTTGTAATTATGTCTCTTTCTTAATTTTAACAGAAGCCATTCTTATGTATTTGCAGGAGAAAAATGATTTTAAGAGCAATTTTTAGAATGATGCCTGTTGCCGTCTTGCTTAGAGTTCTTAAACCATAGTCACAAACAAACAGCATTAAAAAAATTCTTAATATATTTTATGTCATGGCTGTTTGTCTGCAGGCCAGTATGCTGGTGCCAGGCTTCTCTCAAAAATTTCAGGGCTAAACAACATGAATTAGCATCTAGGAATTTTGCCATTGACTTTATGGCATGAGGAAGTAGACTGTAGAAATTAGAGATACATCATAGATACAATAGAGTTGATGTTTGTTAATTACCCTGTATCTTTCCTGGGTAATGGATTGTCTCTCAACTATGCTGAGTGCTATGACTTTTATGAAGTATGTGGTAGATAGATAAGAGTGAAATCCAAAGCACCCTCTTTATTTGAGACCTTGATTGTTGAACTTACATTGCAGATAAAACAGTTTGCTTATTCCCTTTCTATTCCTTATAAGGAAAGTATAGATCTTGGTCAGAAGTATATAATTAATAAATTGGAAAAGTTTCAGGATTAGAAATAACATAGGGTAGGAACTCCTCCCTTCTTGTTTTGCCTATTTATCTTCTTCTCCAAAGACTAAAGGAAAAATTAGGGGGGAAAAAAATAAAAAGATTAGAAAGTAGTTTAAAAGGCACAGCTGTGCACACATATATATTCCCCTAGTAAGCATTAGAAAATACATAAAGCTGAGAAGAGGGGAAGGAAATAAAGCAACTGAGAAAAAAAGAAATGCACAGGAAGGTGGTAAGGCAGAAAACGGAGTTTGGTTGGGGAGGACTTTCCATTTTATTTGGAGTAGTACCAACTAGTTAAAACAAATAATAGTAGGAACATGCTTTCTAAGAGAATGTATTTTATTTTCACAAAATAAAAGTTGCATGGGAAAAAGAGACACTTTAAATAAAAGGAATTTCTAAGAAAAGAATGCTACTTGAACTTCAGAAGAAAACATGGAATACATTTTGACATATATGCATAAGACTTCAGTTTAATAGTATTTCATGCTCACATTTCCATTTTCCTAGAAACCAATTAGAATACACTTATATTTTCCATTATTCCTCGCACTTCCTGTATTTCTCTGCAAACATTTTTTATGGTTGCATCAGGTTATGTTCATAGGCATGCTTTTATAGCAAGCTGTGATCATTATCCTGAATATATGTTCTCTGCTGGATGTCGCTATCAGGTTCTCTCTTAAGACTGGCTGTGTTGGATTTATGGAAATATAACAGAAAGTAAAATTGTAAAGAGACGATGCAATGGTCAAAATATCTGTGGTTCAAATTATGTATATTTACATATATACACCTATATATACACACACTATATATATATGTATACACACATATATACATGTGAATATTACATATTTAAATATATATACAAATATACTTAAATAGATAGACTGATTTTTTTATCCAGAATAATATTTAAGGAAGGTTACAATAGCAATGATGGCTAATAGCTGTTACACACCAGATCATATGCTATCTGCCATATTCACATTGTTTATAATTAATCCTCTCCAAAATCTTATGAGCTAGACACTACTAATAACTCGTGAAACATGAAGATACCAATGTTTACATAGGTTAAGTAGCTTCTCCCTAGTCCTATAGCTTGGATGTAGAGATAATTACTTGCTTTAAAAAGATCTGATGCCAAAGCAAGTATTATTTTTCCTTTCAACAGCCAATAAGAATGAATTAAAAGTAGGGAAAAGTGAAGGTAGAAATACAAGGAATTGATCTAAAATGAAACCATGAATTAACCTAAATTGTATAACACAAATCTTTACCTTTTCAAAATTAACGGCCATAAGTTGTACTAGACCTTAAAAAAAAAAAAAAGCAAAAAAAACTATAAAAGTTAGAACAGTTTTTTTTGTAACGATTCTATGTTACTCTCTCTCTATATATATATATATATTTTTTTTTAAATTTGGCAGAGATCACAAGTAGACAGAAAGGCAGGCAGAGAGAGAGAGGGGGAAGCAGGCTCCCCACAGAGCAGAGAGCCCGATGCGGGGCCCGATCCCAGGACCCTGGAGCGGAAGGCAGAGGCCTTAACCCACTGAGCACCCAGACGCCCCCATTCCATGGTACTTTAAAAAGTTTCATTGTGGTGAGCACTGGGTATTATTTGTAAGTGGTGAATCACTAGATTCTACACCTGAAACTAATGTTACACTGTATATTATAACTAACTGGAACTTGAATACAAACTTGTAAAAGGAAAAAAAAAAGAATAAATAAAATAAATGAAAAGTCTTGGAATTAGTTACTCAGTTATAACACAATTAGAAATTTCACTTGGATATCTGCTTTAAAAGGATGCTGTCAACTAACACACAATGTTCTAAAACAATACAGACTATAAATAAGAAACAGCACAACACATATGCTTATTAGAGCATGAAAGTGGAGGTAGATTTAATAAGGCAATTTCTCATGGTGTCCCTCAAAGCGAGATTATCATCATCTGCTAGTTTAATCTGAGAAATACTTGGAAGAATGAATATACTGTGCGTGAGTCAAGCTTTCTGAGTGTCAAAGTGTGGATGTTGGCAATTCATTGTGGAGTACTTCCTATAGAGGAAATTATTTTATCCAGATGTGCATTTGAAATGTCTTCATTAAAAAAGAAAGAAAGAAAGAAAAAAAAAGAGTTGGGTTAGTATTCTTTAATGAAAAGTAAGGGGCCCCTAGTGGATTTCAGACATTATAGAAAGATGGGCTGACTACTCTCAGGGATGGTCCAAAGGGCTCTCCCTAACAGTTGTTAAGAAGAAAACAATGATACAAGAAGGCTAATGCTATATCTTTCACAGAGCGTATGAAAATTGTTGCACCATTGTTGAAAACTGTCCTAATATCTTCTTTAAAACCATTAAGTGTTGATTTATAACTCCTTCTTAAATATTTGGTTTAATTTCTCCAGAACAAAATACAGTCCAGACAGCAAATTACGAAGAGAATGAAGGATGGAGAGTGATAGCATAAGTGATTAATTCCCATCAAAAAGCTAGAGAAGAGGCAGAATGATTAAAACAAAATAAATGAAGGATGTGCTTATATTTTAAAAATTCTAGAAGGCAGAAAATACATTATATATTAAGTTAAAAATTTAAATAAAGTAGTATGATTGTAAGGTATAAAATGAAAGTAAACCTTCTACTCATTTATCAGCAATACCCATCCCCTCTTCTAGAACTAGCTACCATTTTGTTTTCTGTTGTTGGTCACCACATATCTCCATTAAAAATGTAAATATGGGGTGCCTACGTGGCTCAGTGGGTTAAAGCCTGTGCCTTCGGCTCAGGTCATGATCCCAGGGTCCTGGGATCGAGCCCTGCATCAGGCTCTCTGCTCGGCAGGAAGTCTGCTCCCCCCTCACCCTTTCTTGTCTGCCCCTCTGCCTACTTGTGATCTCTGTCTGTCAAATTAATTAATTAATTAATTATTATATAACTTTATTGTATATCTTTAAATAATATGTCTTTCTTATTTCATCTCTTTCAGATGATAAATCTGATCACTCCTTACTATGAAAATGAAGACATTACTTATCCCTCCTTTCACATATTCTGGCTTTTTAGTTACCCAAGTTTTATTAATTATTTCAATATTTTATGTAATCGGAATTTCTATTTGCATTTTATTCAGCAATGCTAATTAAGAACCCTATTTGTTATGTTAGAATTTCTAAACTAAAGTGTTTACTGAGTCACCTAAATCCTGGTCTGCTCAGTAAAATGCAGGTTCTTAGGCCTACCTTAGGGATCTAGTTAAGCAGATCTGCAATGAGGAGTAGGGATATCCATTTGTAACTATTTCCTCAGTTGTTACAAAGTAAAGCCAAAAAATAATGTATTTAAATATGCTTCTGTAGATATTTTCACTGTAGTACCAACAGAAAGATAAAATACCATCTTATAAAATCGGTAACCCCAAAGAAAATCTTGTTGTATCAAGATCTAATGCACCCACTTAAAAAAAAAAAAAGATACATAAACACACACACACATGCGCACGCATGCGCGCACACACACATACACACATATATATTTAAGATTTATGTATTTATTTGAGAGAGAACACACAGAAGGGGAGATGGAAAGGGGAAGGGAGAAGGCCAAGCAGACTCAGACTTCAGCACAGAGGCTGAGGTGGGGCTGGATCTTAGAACTCTAAGCTTTTGACCTGAATTGAAAGCAAAAGTTGGTTGCTTAATCTACTGCACTACCCAGGGGCCTTTAATGTATCCACTTTTAATTTCTTTCTGGCTTCCTTCAATTTTTATCTTACTCAATTACTCGAGATTTGTGTCAAATATATTCAATTTTACCCTCTCTCTGAGAATACTTTTGTGGTTAGTATACATTCTTCAGTAATTTTTTAGTAGATCCATAAGTATTAAACGAGATAAATAAACTTTATTTTGCTCTTATACTTCATGGATAACCTGAACATTGGATAAGTTTCACTTTTTTCCTATCATAATTATAAAAACATTAATTCATTTTGTTCTAGTATCCATGATTGTAATGAGACAAGCACTACCAGTCTGATGGTTATTCATTTTTAGGTATCCTAATATTCTGTTTGTTTGTTTGGAAGCTATTAAGGTATTTATGATTTAAGTTGTGAAATTCTCTAGGTAATGCATCTTTGCAAGGAATAGGATAAGCTCTTCCAGTGGAATAATTTCCTATAGATATCACCATATGCAAGTCCATCAAAGGCATGCAAGTTGTTGGGGTCCATGTGTGATGTTTATGAGTGAAAAATGAATTTTTTTTTTAGAAAATGATCAATAATGTCATATACTTTATCATTAGCTTTTCTCATTTGGCATTTAAAATGTCATCTTTTAGAAATATTATTTAAGCTATATTAGGATTTTCAAAATACTGAGTTCTGATACCTTCTTTTAAGATGTAATTATCCGGGATGCCTGGGTGGCTCAGTTGGTTAAGCAGCTGCCTTTGGCTCAGGTCATGATCCCAGCATCCTGGGATGGAGTTCCACATCGGGCTCCTTGCTCTGCAGGGAGCCTGCTTCTCCCTCTGCCTCTGCCTGCCATTCTGTCTGCCTGTGCTCGCTCTCTCTCCCTCTCTCTCTCTGACAAATAAATAAATAAAATCTTTAAAAAAAAAAAAAAGATGTAATTATCTTAGTTGCTTTACATTTCTATGACTTATTTTCCTCAGCACAATGATCAAAATGTATCTCGGGCTTTCCTTTGTGATTGCATCAGGGTAAAGATTCAGTGTTACAAATTTTTCACAGATATCTATACATAGATATATAGAGAGAGATAAATGATATGCCATTCATTTCATCTAACATTAGCTTTAAAACCCAAGTTTTAAAGTTTTACAACTATAGTTTCCTAACTAAAGAACTTATTCATTGTAAATAAAAAAATATATTTTTTAAAATTTCTTTAAGCATGTTCACTCTGTTTCAATGCAACTATTATACTATTTTGGAGATACATTTTTCTAATAAATAATGATAGTATATGCCATGGTTTTCAGGTCTGGCTTATAAAATATCCTTATCTAACAGTACTTTGATAGTTACTTGTAGGGAAGATGATAGCTCTAAGTATTCTGTGGATGATAAGACTTTGATCAGATTCCTTCTTGTTAGTCTAAGTGGTTGCATTTGGGTCTCACAGAAATTTTCATGCTTATCAGATAGCCAGACAATTGTTTCACCCATTAAGATATTGTGTTTTCCCTTCCTTAAGTTAATTTCTTGTAACAAGACTATTTTTCAGGGTACTGAATTTTTTTATAACAAGGAGCAATACATGCTCTATTACTTCTTTACAAAGTCATTTACATATAAATGAGCTCCTCCTCTTATCCCTGTCTATTGTCTTCATTCTGCAAACATTTGCATATTTGAACAACTCTTTCAGACCACATATTAAGTTCAAAAATAAAAAGAATTGGCAATACTGCTTCTTGGGAAATGGTGATACAATGTTATAATTTATTTACTCAGTTCCTATCAATCTCTTCAGAATGAGAGATAATACCTGCTAGGAGAAAACAAACAAACAAACCCTGAAATTAAAGGAATACACTTTATTTGACACATAAGTATAAGAAGGCCTCAAGAACTTTTACCATACAGATAAATGTATTGATTATTAACTCATACACCAGGAGTTGAAAAGCTCTGTTTGATTATCTGCTTTTTAAATCAAATTAATTGATAATAGTTCAGCCCTTTACTTTCCTCACTGGTTCAGACTTTACTTTTCTTAACTGATAATTACTCTTTTGTAAAAAATAGTGCAATTACAACTTGCCAAAAGTCATCAATTGTATTTTTGGATATTCATGGTGTGATTTTATTTTGATCACCACAGTGTTTCTAAAACCCTGTGCTAGATAGTTATCACAAAAAATGTAAACCCAGTTAAAAATTATTAAAAATTTTCATTTATTCAATTATTCTACTTGTATCCTACTTTTTAATGCATTTGTATAATTATTTTAATTACTATTCAGTTTCTGGCTTAAGATTTTCTGGTTTACTTTTTTTTAGTTATAAGATTAACAAATATAAATTGTAAATTTATAAATATAAATTACTTTGTTTAGTTATAAGATTAACAAATATAAATATAAATCTCAAAAAACAAAACAAAACAAAACTATAAAGGACATAGAAGGAATTAAGTTCTATCCTTTATACTCAGTTCCCATCCTCAGTTTTGCATTAAACATTTAGGGACATCATCACAAAATTCAATAGTCATACCAGAGAAAGCATAACCAGAGGGATAATTCACAGAGGGGACATATTTTCCTCAGTACAGGACCCAACCCTAAATCAGCACAGATAACAACACACACACACACACACACACACACACACACACACAGAAACAATCTCATCTCTGGTGAGTTCTCTCATTGTTTTCTCTATCTTCAATCAGCCATGATCACAAATAAGTGTCTTTAATATTTTGTTGGCTATAAAATCATAAGTTTTTCTAAGGAGTATAGTTTACAATATCATTCATAAAACATGTATGGATATATTTTCTAAATCTTACAACTTAGGGTAAGTACCCACTTTTTGGTTCAGTCTATTCTCCTTAGTGTGCTGTTTCTTGTGTGTGTGTGTGTGTGTGTGTGTGTGTGTGTGTGCTCTGTATATTACTTCCTTCAGGGATGACTGATAACTTGGCTTCTGTACATTTAATACCCTGATATTTTCTTCTAGTTATTGCTCTTTCCAGATAGGTAAAAATATCCTAGATGTTTGTTTCGGTTTTTCTTAACTGAAAAAATAAAAATTTATTCCTTTCATACTAGTGATTAAAATGATGTCCCTATAATCCCCTCCTTTCCCATATATTACTGCTTATCCAAGTGTATGTGTTCAGTAGGTATGGAGAGCAGAAATAGGAGAAAGAAATGGTTGAAGACAGTTTGTCCTGAAATGTGGGGAAGTTTGTCTTTTTTTCCCCTTTTCCATCACATTCAAAACAAAACATAAGAAAGCTGAGGAAACTTTCCAACTTTCAGAGAAGTAGAGGGATTATAAACTAGCACATATTTTCTGGAAAACAACTTGCTACTGTATAAAAAGCTACAATCATGTTTTGAAGAAGTAATATGACTTCTGACATTGTATCTCAATGAAATAGCTGGGAATTCAAAGACATGGACAAAGATGTTTTTTGTTACATTGTTTCTCATTCATATGCCTATCAGTTGATTCTGATTAGGTAAACTGTGGTATATCTTTACAAAAGATTGAGAAAATAGTGTCTGTAAAGAAATGCAATAAGAGAGATATTTATACCCCAAACTGGCATTACTCAATTTAGTTTGAGACAACTATAACTTATGCTAGCATTTTTAGTAGCCTCGGGTGAGGGGTAGTTGCTCTTTCAGAATTATCCCACTAAAAAGATATAATGAAAACAAGTCTTTGACCCTTTCTGCTATGCAATGTGACTTATTTTAAATAAGTTTTAATTAAAAAAAAAAGTAAAACAAAACGTTCTATAATTTTTCGGCCTTTTTTGGAGTTCTCAAAACATCCTCTATTAAAGGTTCACCTGAGGGAAATAGGGCCATATTCTAGCTACAGCATTCATCTAACCATCTATCGTGGTCATGTAACTAGGCACTTTCAGAACAAGAAGCAGCATATTAACCATTTAGAAATCGAGCCTAGGTAACCTATCTAAAATTACCTGTCAAGGTGCTTCCTAAATTTTTATACCATACTAATGAACAGATGAGGAACTGTCTCTACAATATTCCAGATAATCCTTTCTATCTTCAATACCATTTCTAACATTCATTTTGCTAATTAAGTAATTTCACCAATAAACACTCTGTTCTAACATACATTTTATAAAGCAGCTGGTGCAGATGGGGCATACAGATAGCTAGATTACTCATTATAGCAGCTTCTGTAGTGTGGTATTGCTGATAAAATGCCAACTCTTCCTGGAGTGAGAATTACTGATTTAAAAAAAAGGGAATTAGCAGCCCCTAGAGTATAAAGTAGAGATATTAGAACTCCTAGAGTATAGCTTAGATAATATGATCATTGTCTATATGGGAAAAAATTGAAGTTAACTGCACACATTTAAATATATATAACATTGCATTTAGAAGCCTAACAAAAATATATAAACTATGATTTAGGGTTTATTAAAATGTACAAATGCAAAATACTACTGGAAAATACAATAGAAATGTTAGCAATTTTGATTATAAATTATTTTTAATTTTCTTCCTTATAGGTATGTTTTATTTTCTAGAAATTGCCTCAACAGATATTATAGAATAAATAGAGGAAAAATAAAATTATATTACTTAAACCAAAAATGTATGGGTTAGTATAGTCATGTCTCATGAACTGTGTTCTAGGCAACTGAAAATCTCCAACTTGATCATCTTAGTCAGTTTGGACTGTGATAACAAAAACCCCATGGATTAAAAAAATAAACAAACAAACACCATGGATTATGTGGTTTAAGCAATAGAAATTTATTTTTCGCTCTTCTAGAGGTTGGGAAGTTCATGATCAAGGTGTCAGCATAGCCAGTTGGGTACAGGCTCTCTTTCTGGTTTGCAGATTGCCACTTTCTCATTGCATCTTTATGTGAAAACAAGAGAGAAAGAGTGAGAAAGAGAGAAAGAAAATGAGCTTTATAGTGTATGAAGACCATTCATGAAGGCTCCATCTTTATGATCTAATTACTTCCCAAAGGACCTCCTTCTTAATACCATTCCTTTGGGAGTTAGGGCTTCAACATCTGATTTTGAGGGGGATATGAGCATTCAGTCATATGGATACTTACAGGTCAACTAGGTCAGGATAATTCCATTCAAATTGTATGCCTTCAATTTCTACGTAGATGACACTCAAGATTTCTGGTAGAAGTTTTTGTTTTGTTTTGTTTTGTGTTTTTGCTTCCTTTTTGCTTTCTTGTTTGTTTATTTTAAGGAGAATAGTGATAATGTTAGGGCAAATACAAGTTAAACTTAAGAAACTTACTTTTCCCTGGCAAAAATAAGGAAAGAAGCTTTCCCCTGTACTTTGAGAATTTTACTTTACTTTGAGAATTTTCTTTTAGGAAACCTGTAAGTTATTTCTCTGTCACTTTGAAATATATGTAAATCCTCTTAAAAACTAAATAAGCTTTTTGCCAGCCTTATGAGCAGGGATGTATTTCTGAAGGACATGGGAACCATTGCTTTGGAAACTTAACATCTAGGAAAGATAATGACTCTATTCCTCAGTTTCTGTGCAAGGATAGGAGCCTAGCTAGCTTCGGAAGGCTCTTGGCTCCATGTTGCAAAACTACTTCCTGTCATGAGTGTAAGAAATTTATTTTTCCTTTGCAAAAAACCAATTAAATACTGTAAACGGCCAACTCAGTTACCAAGTGAATTTAGGATGAACTACCTGTGACAAATAATGGCATCATGTCCTCTTGAGAGAAGGACTTATTGTTTATTTTGAGAGCATTTAAAATATATGCAATGCATTGAATCTGTTTGCCTATATAAAAAGGTGAAGTTTCTTTTTGTCTTTGCAGTCTTTTAGCTTAATATTCATCCAACAATACTTTTGGCCCCTTCACTTTTGTAGAGATGTCTGGGTGGAATATCTCCGTAACAATTCATACCTTCAAAATGTTTTCTAAATTCACTTTAAAATCTGTCATTTATGAATAACCATCCTTTTCTCTAACAAATTACTACCCACAGAGATATTTTTGGGCAAATCTTTTTCTTATTTTTGAGAGGTTTGCTTTTACACGTGCACATGTGTATATTTACTTACAAGAGTAACAAATGCAAATTTTAGGATATAAAAAAGTACAAAGGATGGCATAAAGGAGTTAAGCTTTACCCTCTTTTCCTTTCAGCACCTCCATATCCTTGAAGTAACCATGGCAACCAGCTGACATTTCCATACATACCATACTCCATGATCCTATAATCCCATACAAAGAAAACGTTTTTGAAAGCTGTATAATACTAGATTAAGTACAATGATTCTAGAATATCGTCAGTGCAAGGCTTAATTAGACAAATTAAATTTCCAAGGTCTCCATCTCTTTTTCCAGATGTGGGGCTTTTGATAGTGTCAAAGAAAAAATTTCCCAGATAGAATTAAGCAGAATAGAGTTAAATAGGAAGGAAGATTTTATACAAGACCATTATACTAGGAATTAAGACTACTGCAGTTGGGGAGAAAGAGTGAACTCAATTCCAACTCCATTGAAACAGAAGGCAGAAGAATTTAAAAGTGTATGTATTGCTGGAGAGGTCCTGGAGGACATTACGGGAGAGGTTAGTCAATATAATTAGGCCATCTGTACTTGTTAATTGGTGTTTATCAAAGTTAGGCATTTATAATCTCATTGAAAATGGCATAAAAAGACCCTATCTTTTTTGATGACTATCTCAAAATGTCTCCTAAGTCATTGAGAAAAATACTTTTAGATGGTAAAACTGGCAGGAGGTTGAGAGAATATTTACATCTCAAAGGGGCAGAGAAAGAATTTATAATTGCAAGTTTTCTAAAGTAAGTGTTCTAAGTGAAGGAGGGGAAGTGGCCTATAGAAGGGAAGATACCTGTATAAAACTTGATCAAGTCAAGGGAAATATTGAATCCATCTGGAGAAATAGTTAATAACCCAGTTACCATTAGGAAATGACCTGGCAGAAAAACAAAGTTCCAGCAGGTATGAGGCGACAAATGTCACAACTCATCTAGCTCCTTCTGAAAGTACATGGTACAATACAGGCCTAAAAACTCATATCCTAAAACTGAAGTATCAATAGATGATTATACAGCATAAAAAATTAAGGGAATTCTGTATGGAAGTAGCTTTTGTCAAAATAATACCAATTTATATCCTAAACTGGGCCATGAAATATTCTATATCAAATCCATATGTTTATTTAAACAGTACACATTCATAAGAATAAATTATAATGATTATGTTTACTATTTTAAATAATCAAGCACTTTTAATTTCTCCATGTGATCAGTTTATTGTTTTACTGTCTCATTAATTGAAATGGAATATTTTTGTAGCCATCATTTTAGGAACTAAAAAGCTGAAATGTTAGTAAAATTGATAGAACTCAGCTCAGTCAGCATAGTGTAATGATCTAATAAATTCCATTTCTTTTGGATGGTTTTTAATAGAACTAGTTTAACCATGCTTTATGGTTTCCAGCTTCCTTCAACATTTAACCACATCTTTTAATTAATTTGAACATGAAGAATTCCATCCATTGACAGTTTTGTAAACTTACAAAATGTTTAGAACATTTCTAATTGTATGCATGTATAAATATTTCAAATATTTATTATTTGAAAATAAAAGCACAGAATTATATATATTATCATTTCTTTTTATACCTGTTCCTTGTCAAGTTCATAAATAACATAGATTATGAGAATACATTATATAACCAAGTACTATACATTATTATAATAAGGATAATACTTTTTCTTTTAACTTCTATTTTGCTTTGTTCAGTTTGTACAATACAGAGAAAATTGCTCAGCTTGTGGTCTACAGCCAGCAATTAACACTACTTAGCAGCTGTTAAAATGGGTAATCGCCTGTTGTTATCTTCATGTGGTTTAATTCAAATGCCAATTGTTCTCTAAGCACTGATCATAAACCTACCACATCCTGTACAATTTGTAGACGTTTGAAGTAAAATGGTATTTGCTTTGGTAGTGTTAGTGATGGTGGGAGAGGGAAATGTTCAAGAGATTTTAAAATTTGGATGAAGGTGAAATCTGAGGAGACAACTTCCAAAGGGATTTGTATCACTGTCATGTTAGATCAAGTAGAGTCACAATGTCTATATGGTAGCAGCTACTTTGAACCCTTGAAGTGAGGCTAGTACAAATGTAGGTGTGCTGTAGTTGTAAAGTACACACCAGATTTCAAATGTATTTCACTAAAAAATGTAAAATATCTCACTAATGACATTTAATATTGAGTGCATGTCAAAATGGTATCATTTTAGATACACTAAGTTAAAGACTAAATATACAGCACTAAATTAATTTCACCTGTTTCTTTTTATACTTTTTAATGTGGCTACTGGAACATTTAAAATTATATACATGACTCATTATATTTGCATTGTTTAACACCAGAGTATGTCCTAAGGTGTCAAGAAGAAACAGAAACAACCATCTTGCCTTTCCAATTGTAAGACTTCTGTTTTGCATTGGAAAGCATAAAACATGAGCAATAATACATTGATATCTCCCAACTAAAGGCTTTAAAACATTGAGGAAATGAATTTCCTCTAATCTTTTAAAATACAATTCTCAAAGCCAACAAAACTTCAAAAATGTAATGGGCAAATAAATCTGAAAAATGTCTCTAAGAGAAGTAAAGCAGGCTGTAATTAATCAATTATTAAGTAAATGAGAGGAAACAGCATCCATTTTTAAAGTTAGTTTTAATAAAATACACTTAATTGTGTGCACTTTGGAGCCTTCACCAGGCAGTGGGAAGCAACAATTCCATCTGTGTGCAATTTCAAACAAATACAAATTCTTTCCCCTCCCTGCTTTGGCTCCATGGTTAATGAGAAAATGGAATGTGTTTTGGTCTAAATAGCCTTGTTTGAATATAACACTATTGATTTCTTTATGACTCACTCTTCATTTTAGTTTCTTGAGAGACAAGAGACATTATTGAATGAGACATAAAGCTGAAGTCCTGACCATTTGTGCTCATTAAGCCTCCCAGGACACATTTTGCTAGAGAGCGTGATGGTTAGCCTGTGCCATGGCCCAATTCCAGTCTAACTCAGGATAGTCTAGCAACCCAAATTCTCTGTGTATGTACAACAAGAAACAGTTTCTTCTCAACATTTATGCCACAAACTACAAACTTTGGCTATTTTCTATTAAACTGTTGCCAACTTTCACTCCATAAGTACCTAGATTTGAGTAAACTGAATGTGTTCTATAGTCAGTTAAGAGAGTTTCTGTTATCACATATATAATATCACGTATAATAGCATATTATATAGACATATTTTTTAAAGAAATGTGATAGCATGTGTGTATATTATAGACTATACAATTTTTAAAATATTTTTACATCAACATATATTATTAGCCCCAGGGGTACAGGTCTGTGAATCATCAGGCTTACACACTTCACAGCACTCACATTGCACATACCCTCCCCAGTGTCCATAACCCAACCATCCTCTCCATAATTCCCTCCCGCCGAGCAACCCTCAGTTTGTCTTGTGAGATTAAGAGTCTCTTACGGTTTGTCTCCTTCCCGATCCCATCTTGTTTCATTTTTTTCCTTCTCTACCCCTCAAACCCCTCACTTTGCCTCTCAAAATCCTCATATCAGGGAGATCATATGATAATTGTCTTTCTCTGATTGACTTATTTAGCTCAGCATAATACCCTCTAGTTCTATCCACGTCATTGCAAAAGGCAAGATTTCATTTCTTTTGATGGCTGCACAGTATTCCTATATCTATATCATCTATATCTATCTATATCTATATCTATATCTATATCTATATCTATATCTATATCTATTACATCTTCTTTATCCATTCATCTGTTGATGGACATCTGGGCTCTTTCCATAGTTTGGCTATTGTGGACATTGCTGCTATAAACATTCGAGTGCATGTGCCCGTTCAGATTACTACATTTGTATCTTTAGGGTAAATACCCAGTAGGGCAATTGCTTGGTTGTAGGGTAGCTCTATTTTCAACTTTCTGAGGAACATCCAGGCTTTATTCCAGAGTGGCTGCACCAGCTTGCATTCCCACCAACAATGTAGGAAGGTTCCCCTTTCTCCTCATCCTCGCCAGTGTCTGTTGTTTCCTGACTTGTTAATTTTAGCCATTCTGATTGGTGTGAGGCTGTACCTCATTGTGGTTTTGATTTGTATTTCCCTGATGCTGAGTGATGTGGAGCACTTTTTCATGTGTCTTTTGGTCATCTGGATGTCTTCTTTGCAGAAATATCTGTTCATGTCCTCTACCCATTTCTTTATTGGATTATTTGTTCTTTGGATGTTGAGTTTGCTAAGTTCTTTATAGATTTTGGACACTAGCCCTTTATCTGATACGTCGTTTGCAAATATCTTCTCCCATTCTGTCAGTTGTCTTTTGGTTTTGTTGACTGTTTCCTTTGCTGTGCAAAAGCTTTTGATCTTGATGAAGTCCCAATAGTTCATTTTTGCCCTTGCTTCCCTTGCCTTTGGCAATGTTTCCAGAAAGAAGTTGCTGTGGCAGTGGTCAAAGAGGTTGCTGCTTGTGTTCTCCTCAAGGATTTTGATGGATTCCTTTCTCACATTGAGGTCCTTCATCCATTTTGAGTCTATTTTCGTGTGTGGTGTAAGGAAATGGTCCAGTTTCATTTTTCTGCATGTGGATTTCCCAACACCATTTGTTGAAGAGACTGTCTTTTTTCCATTGGACATTCTTTCCTGCTTTGTCAAAGATTAATTGACCATAGAATTGATGGTGTATTTCTGGGCTCCCTATTCTTTCCCATTGATCTATATGTCTGTTTTTGTGCCAGTACCATACTGCCTTGATGATGATGGCTTTGTAATAGAGCTTGAAGTCTGGAATTGTGATGCCACCAACTTTGGCTTTCTTTTTCAACATTCCTTTCGCTATTTGAGGTCTTTTCTAAATTTCAGGATTATTTGTTCCATTTCTTTGAAAGAAAATGATGGTATTTTGATAGAAATTGCATTAAACATGTAGATTGCTTTAGGTAGCATAGACATTTTCACAATATTTGTTTTTCCAATCCATGAGTATGGAACATTTTTCCACTTCTTTGTGTCTTCCTCAGTTTCTTTCATGAGTACTTTATAGTTTTAAGTTTATTTCAGCAAACATATATTGTGTGGCTACTATGCAAAAGTGTTATACTATTCAACAGAGAAATGAGTAGTCAAATATGGTCACTATCTTCAAGAAGCTAAGGATGAGACAGAAAAGGAGAGAGATATTTGCAATATCAGATGATATAAGATACCAAACTTATAAATGGAGAAAACAAATAAAGCAGTTCCCTAACCCACAGGCAATGGCTAAGAGAAGAGAGATCATTACAAAATGGAAAAATATTTGATTTTTTTTTGTTTATTTATAAAAAAGAAGAAAATAAATGACAATTAAACATAGGATGAGGAATAGAAAAAGATGAACACAAAGGAAATCATATTAGCAGTCAGAGAGGTTTGAGTTGGAATGGGGCATGCAGGAAGTTCAGCAGAGTTTGAGATGGGAGATTATAAGCAATTTGAATTATTGAAGAGGTCTAAGAGGTGGACAAGTCTTGATAACATTTTATATTTATTGTATAAATAGATTACTCTGACAATTATGGGAGGACAGTTTTGAAAAAATTAAAGACTTCTTAAAGTTATAGGACTAAGCTAGAAGTGATGGGATCAAAGTAAGAAGTACAATATACTGGTAGGATAGTCACTTCTCTTGGAACATAATCTCAAGTTTTGCAAGGAACAAACAAAAACTAAAAACAAAAGACTGAAAACCATTCTTATTTTGCAAATTAATAGAAATTTGCAATCAGGACGAGGGCAGGAATTTCAGAAAAAAACTAAGCATCAAAGAAATTCCACTATCCCTTTTTTTCTCCTTTAATTCAAAACAAAGATAATATTAAAAATAAAACAAACAATTGCATGTATATATAATTAAAATACTTTCTAAATAATGTGATTGTATATTTCTGTATAAGTTCAGAAGTTTTACATTAAAAAAAATAGTGTTCCTTCATTGACATGTTTTGTCTACTTATGGATTAATTCAGAACCTCTTATACAACATTGTTGACATTAAAAAAAAAAAATATGTCCAGAACATCCTATTATTTTTTTTTCAATCTCATTTACTTTAGTATCAACTATACTGAATAATTAAAATTTGGCCATTTAGAACCGGGTCTTTAATTAATGGTTAAGAACACTTCATCATTTAAGGGGGCAAAACAATGACGTGAAAAACTTTCATCTAAATAGAAATTCGAGTGAAATTGGAATCAACAACAATAAATGTTCTTGTATTATGAATTTGCTTTTTCATGGAACCAAGTGCAGAGCTCACTGATCAAGGCAGATAATGATAATCTTCATTCTACAAAGGTAAACTTTTTCCCCAGGGGGTATGGTGGAATAGACAATGCATTTTGTAGAAACTCATAAAAAAAGTTGCATTACTCATACAAAAATTTCAGAAATACCTCTGTCCTTTGCTTGTAGATCATCATAGTCTCCCTGTATCTTCACATTGTCCTTCCTCTGTGTTCGTCTGTGTTCTAACCTCCTCTTTTTGTAAGAACACCATTATGGAGGAAGACCCATCCATATGGTCTCATTTTATCATAATCAGATTTTTAAAGGCCCTATCTCCAAATATAGTCATATTATTGGGTACTAGGGGTTAAGGACTTCAATATGTAAATAATAGAGGAGAACACAATTCAGCCCATAATAACATCTAAACACAGAATAAATTTAAAAATTGAATTTTAACTTTATAAGACTAAATATTAAGAAGGATGACATAAAACATGACTGAGGAAACAATAGTTTCTAAATCCATTCATGCAATGTGTCTAAAAAGGCATTTCTGAGAGAAATCTATTCACACTGTTCTTGAAATAGGAAGGAAAGATTTTCAAATGATTGATAAATTGAAGGATATTCAAAAAATACAACAGCATGAAAATTAGCTTAAAAAAAATGGGAAAAGGAAATCCAGAGACACAAATCTATAAGAAAGTATTCTAACTTTTGACATGAGATCAAACCAGGAAATTGCAGGATTTTGGAGACAGAATGGCAGGTAGGAACAGAGATAGGTGCTTAAAAGCAACAAATAAACTTGTAGTTTATTTGTGATGCACTGAAATGCCAATGCAGACACATTGCTCATTGTGGGATTTTAAAAAGCCTGAATTAAATATAGGATTCAATTCAGCTGAGCTTTCTCCACTACATAACAAGGATCTCCCTTCCTCTGGTTTCTAATAACACATTCCTCATTTCCTACTGAGACCTCATCAGAACAACCTTCAACATTCATATTTCTACCAACATTCTATTTGTGATGGTATATGTATTCTCTAATACAATAGAGGATTTCTCTATGATGCTCCTTACTTCCTCCTGAGGCCTCACCAGCAGTTCTACCAACAATATCTTCACAGCAATCTAGGCATTCTATATCATGATTCCTAAAATTCTTCCAGCCCCTACCTATCTATTATCCAGTTATAAGCCACTTCCATATTTTCCATAAGATATTTCTTATAGCAGCATAACACTTCCTAGTACCAAAGTATTTATTGAAAGAAATTGGTTTGTGTGATTGTGAGGACTAACTTTGCAGGTCAAAATCCACAGAGCAGACCATCAGGAAAGGCAGACTAGAACAGTCAAGCACAAGCTGAAACCGCATCTATAGGCAGGATTTTGTTTGTTTGTTTGTTTTCAAGGAAGCTTCAATTTTGATCTTAATTCTTTTCAGCTGAGTAAATCAAGCCCACCCAAATTATCTAATATAATTTTAAACAAACAGATTATAGACTTTAGTAACATATAGAAGATAACTTCACCATAACACCTAGATTAATATTACACTAAAGAATTGGAGACTATAGCCTAGCCATGTTGACATATAAGGCTGAGCTGAGCACTACATCTAAGTTTTCAGTTTGTCTCATGTATCCCAGACTTGGTACTATCGAAGCTGACAATTTACAAAAGCCATTGGGAACAAAAGCAACAAAATAGCCCCAAGAGAACCCTGGACAGAGGCAATTTCACAGGGCAGAAATTTTAGACAATAATCTTTTACCCGCAGTGAACAAGAAGAAAAGTACTCATGGTAACAACCCATCTCTACCAGCTAAGCCAAATAAGGATCCTAGACTCCATTCTTTCTGCACTATAAGATGTCAACCCTTGTAACCTGTTCCCAGTCTGGTTTTAGGGAAGACAGAAAGAAATCTGGAGCTTTCATCCCTGTCTAGTGGTAACAAGGTCCCCCACCTTGCAGTATCAGTGGAGAACAGTGGGGATCCTATAATCTAACTGCCATAAGTCTCCACTTTTACTCAATGGTCTATATTAGAGGAGGCTGAGTGGGAAGCTGAAACTTTTCACTATTGTGTCATTATAATGAGTATTCCCTCTTCCCATGTGTCAGTGATGACTGTCTAGAAGCAGTAACCAGGAGTTTCTCTCCTTCCTGGAGAAGGTCCTGTCAGTGAAGCATCAACAAAGACCTGGTGGAAACCCGGAAAGCAAGTTCCATCCATTCAATGGAGTAACCATCCTCCACCAATGGTATCAAAGGGGCCTAGTAAGGAGACTGAACTGTCACCCTCATCTAGAAGTAAGAAGGCAGTACTCTCCATACCTACTTTCACTGGCCCAATATCAGAGAAAACTTATTAAAACAGAAGGTTTAAATAAGATCCAGTGTCAGGGTGCCTGTGTGGCTCATCCAGCTAAGCCTCTGCTTTCAGCTCAGGTCAGATCCCAGGGTCCTAGGATCAAGCCCCATGTCTGGGTTGCCTGCTTAGTGGGGAGCCTCCTTCTCCCTCTCCTGCTCCCCTTGCTTGTGCTCTCTCTGCCTCTCTGTTAAATAAATAAATAAATAAATATCCATTGTTTTTTAATCCCATACTTGTAGGGGCACATATGTGACTCAGTCATTTGAGCCTCCAACTGTTGATTTGGCTAAGGTTGTGATGTCAGTGTTGAGATAGAGCCCTCTGTTCATTTCTGTGCTTAATGGGCAGTCTCTTCCTTTCTCTCTGTGCCTCCTTTCTTAAGTAAATAATAATAATAATAATAATAATAATAATAATAAATACTACTGCTGTAATGTTTAGGAAACAATGAAAAGTCATTTATTCTACCAAAACACAGAAAGTCTCACCCTGAATGTGAAAAGATAATCAACAGATGGCGACACTGAGATGAGATAGATATTTGAATTGTGACAGGATTTTAAAGGAGCTAGCATAAATAGATTCCAGAATCAATTATAAGCATGCTTGACATAAATCGGGGAAAAAAAAGTCTTAGCAGAGAAGATATTAAGAAGAAACAAATGAAATTTTAAAGCTGAAAAATAAAATGAATTTTTTAAACTAAAAAAATAACTGAAATAAAAATTTACTGGACAAGCTTCAGCAATAAAATAAAAAGACAAAAAATTCAGTGAACTGTGCAAAATGGCAGGATGGGAATTTCTAGCACTCCTACTCCCATTAGAAGCATCAGTTAAGATATCTGTGCTCAAAAATACTTTTACAAGAGCTAAGGACTCCAGGTTAGAAATACAGCTTCTGGGTGAAGCACATAAATAAGAAAAACATATTGAAGAGGGTAGGAAAGATAAATGCACAAATGATAAAGACAAGGCATCAAAGCATACCACTGCAGAAAAACATCAATTCACAAAAGGAGAGCAGGAAAGAAGGAACAAAGGAACAACAAAACATCCAGAAAATGATAATAAGATGGTCCCTAACTGCCAATAATTACATTAAATTCAAATGAATTAAATTCTTCAATCAAAAAGCGTAAAAGTGGCTAAATGGTTTAAAAATCAAGACCCCACTATATGTTACCTACAAGACACCAACCAGCTTTGAAGAGACACATGGGTTCAAAGTAAAGGGATGGGGACAGATATTCCATGAAAGTGAAAACAAAAGAGAGCTGAAGTACCTATATTTATACCAGATAAAATGGATTTTAAGTCAAAAACTATAACAAGAGAAGGGCGCCTGGGTGGTTCAGTGGGTTAAAGCCTCTGCCTTCGGCTCAGGTCATGATCTTAGGGTCCTGGGATCGAGCCCCACATCGGGCTCTCTGCTCAGTGGGGAACCTGCTTCCTTTCCTCTCTCTCTCTCTGCCTGTCTCTCTGCCTACTTGTGATCTCTGTCAAATAAATAAAATCTTAAAACACACACACACACACACACACACACAAAAAAACTATAACAAGAGAATAAGAAGGTCATTGCACAATGCTAAAGAGTTCAATTCATCAAGAGGATAAAATGATTGAAATTTTATATATATATATATGTAGCAGTGAAGAACCTAAGTATATTAACCAAATACTCACATAACTAATAGTAGGAGACTTCAATAGCACACTTTCAACAACAGATAGATCATTCAGACAGAAAATCAATTTGAAACACTAAACTTGAATCTCATTTTAGACAAAATGGTCCATTGCAGAATGGTCCACCCAACAGCACCAGAATACCCATTCTTCTCAAGCACACATGGAACATTCTCCAGAATGTATTCTGGAGATGTGATAAGTCACAGAACAAGCCTTAGCAAATTAAAGAAGATTGAAATCATTCCAAGTATCTATTGCAACTTAAGTGATATGAAACTAGAAAATAATAAGAAAAGAAAACTGAAAAATTCACAAACGTGCAGAAATTAAATATACTCCAATAAATGCCTACATTAAGAACAAAAGAAATATAACAAGTAAACAACCTAATTCACACCTTAAGGAACTTAAGAAAAAGGAACAAACTAGCCCAAAATTTGTAGAAGGAAAGAAATAACAAAGATCAAAGCAGAACTAAATGAAATTGAGACCCCCAAAAACAAGAAAAAAAATCAATGAATATAAAAGATAAACAAAATTGTCAAATCTTTACCTAAAAGAGAAAAAAAAAGGAAGAAAACAAATAAAATAAGGAATGAAGGAGGATATACTCCATCTGATACCACAGAAATATAAAGAATCATAAGAGATTACTATGAATGATTTTGTACCAGTATTGGATAATCTAGAAAAAATGGATAAATTCTTAGAAACACACAGCCTACCAAAACTGGCACATGAAGAAAGAAACAAACAAAAAATTTGAAAAGACCAATAATGAGATTATTGATGAGACCAATAATAAGATTAAACCTCCCACCAAAGAAAAGCTCAGGAATAGATGGTTTCATTAGTGAATTTTACTAAATATTTAAAAAACAAATTAACACCATTCCTTCTCAAACTGTTCCAAAGTATTAATGAGGAGGAAACAATTCCATATTTATTTTATAAGGCTAGCATTACTCTGTTGTCAAAGCCAGTGGAGGATACTACAAGAAAAGAAAATAATACCCCTGATAATTATAGGTGTAAAACTTCTTGACAAAATTCTAGCAAACCAAATAAAAAAGTACAAAAAAAAATCATATGCCATGGTCAAACAGAATTTATTCCTAGATGCACTCGTAGTTCTGAATGCACATATCAGTAAATATTTTATACCACATTAATAGAATAAAAAATAAAAATCACATGATTGACTAATTAGATGCAGAAAATCATTTAACAAAATTCAACAACCTATAATAATAAAAACTATCAAGACATTGGGTATAGAAGGGATGAACACTAGGGTAATAAAGGCCAGAGATGACAAACACACAGTTAGCATTTTATTCAATAATGAAAGTTTGAAAGCTTCCACGCTAAGATCAGAGACAAGACAAGGATGCCCACTCTCACCACTCCTTTTTAACATCATACTAGAAGTCTAGCCAGAGAAATTAGATAAGAAAAACAAATAAAATCATCCAAAGCAGAAAGGAAAAGTAAAATTGTCTATTTCAAGATAATATTCTTTTATATAGAAAATCCTAAAGACACTGAAAATCTGTTGGAACTAACCAACAAATTCAGTAATGTTGCAGTATATAAAAACAACACATAGAAATCAATCGGACTATAAACACTAACAATGAACCATCTGAAAAAGAAATAAAGAAAACAACCACATTTTACAATAGCATCAAAAAGAGTAAAATACTTAGGAATAAATTTAACAAATGAGGTAAAAGATTGGTACACTGAAAATTACAAAACATTGATAAAAAATTTAGAAGACACATATAAATGGAAAGCCATCACATGTTCATGGATCAGAAGAACTGATATTATTAAATTTCCACACTACTCAAAACCATCTACAGATATAATGCAATACCTATCAAAATTCCAATGACATTTTGCCACAGAAATATAAAAATCTTAAAATTCATACGGAACCATAAAAGACCCCAAATAGTCAATGCAATCTTGAGAAAGAATAAAGTTGGAGGCATCACAATTTCCAATTTTAAACTTTATTACAAAGCTATATAACCAAAATAGTATAATATTGGCATAAAGAGAGATGCAAAGACTCCTGGAACACCATCAAGAGCTGAAACACCCACATGTAAGGTAAATAATATTTGACAAGGAATCCAGGAATAGTCATTTAGGACAGGACAGACTCTTCATTAAATAAATGGTGTTGGGGAAAATATATCTACATGCCGAAAAATGAAATTTGACCCTTATCTTATACCACTCACCAAAATTTACTCAAAATAGATTAAAGATTTAAATTTAAGATCCAAAGTTGTAAAACTACTAGAAGAAAGCCTGGAAAGATGCTCCTTGACATTGGTCTTATTAATGATTTTTTTGGATGTGACACCAAAAGTAAAAGCAACGTAAATAAAAATAAACAAGGGGGCAGCATCAAACTTAAAAATCTGCATAACAAAAGAAAAAAAGGGAAAAGGCAGCCTATACTATCAGAGAAAATATTTGCAAATGACTTATCAAGTTAGGAGTTAATATTCAAAATATATATAGGGGACTCCTACAACTCAGTAACAAAAAAAAAAAAAACCTGACTAAAAGTAGACAAAGGAATTGAATATTTTTTCAAAGAATATATACAAAAGGCCACTAGTTACATGAAAAGATGCTCAACTATAAATCATCAGCAAAATGCAAATAAAACCACAATGAAATATACTTCCCACCTGTAAGATGGCTATTTTCAAAAAGACAAGAGGTAACAAGTGTTAGGGAGGCTGTAGAGAAAAAAGAAATCTTTGTACACTGTTTGTGGGAATGTAAATTGGTATAGCCACAACTGAAAACACTATCAAGATTCCTCAAAGAGTTAAAAATAGAACTACTATATCAGCCAGTAAATGCACTTCTGGGTATATATGTGAAAGAAATAAAAGAAGTAAACTCCATATCCTTAAGTGATATCTCTCATGTTTATTGCAACATTATTTACAGTAGCTGAGACAAGGAAATGAACTACATATCCATTGACAGATAAATGGATAAAGAAAATGTGCATATGTATCATATTTATATGTTATATAAATACTATATATTATATTGTATATTCTATATATATTAAATATATAATGGAATATTATTCACCCATGAAAAGTAAGGAAATCTTGTCATTTGTGATAGTATGGATGGGATTTTTGACCAAAATGCTAAGAAAAATGTCAAAGAAAGTCATATATTGTATGTGGAATCTAAAAAACTGAGTTTATAGAAATGGAAAATAGAATAGTAGTTGCCAGAGGCTGGAGAGTAGGGAAAATGGGAGCATGTTATACAAAGACTATACACATCCAGCACTAAAATAATAAGCTCTTTGGATCTACCATACTGTATAATAACTGCAACAAACAAGACTATATTACCTATCTGAAAATTAAGAGAGTGAATCTTAAAATTTATTACCACAAAAAGCTACTTGTGTATATTTGCATAATTTGTATAATATGTATATATGTATAATAATTTGTATAAATATGTAATTATGTATAATTATGTATGGGGGGTGGGGGTATTAACTAATATTATTGTGGTAATCATTTTGCATTATATAAATGTATTGAATCACCTTATTGTACACCTTAAGCTTACATATGTTTTATGCCAATAATATCTTAATAAAGCTGGAGAAAAGAGAAATTCTTCTCTAAGAAGAAAAAAAATCAGCAAACTTGAAGATAGGATAATAGTAATTATTTAATCAAAACAACAAAGAGAAAATAGGCCAGAAAAAAAAAAGAAATGAGCAGGGTATCAGGGAGTTTTGGAATCATAATGAAAATCCTAACATTTATATTCTTGGAGTCTTGGAAGGAGATAAAATAAGTGGAGACTGAAAGAAATTCAAAGAAAAAACTGTCAATAATTTCCCAAATTTGATTTCAGATTCAAAACACAGAGTGAATGTTAAGCAAGATAAATCCAAAAACAAACTCCTAAAGACACATTGTAATCAAACTTCTGAAAATTAAAGACAAACAAAAATCTTGTAAGCAGTGAGGGATAAATGATATAAAGGAAAAACAATTAAAATGAGTGGATTTCTCATTTGAGGTCATGGAACCCAGGAAAAAAAAGTGGTAAAACATTTTTCAAGTTCTTTAAACAGCTGTCAACACTGAATTCTATATTCAGCAAAAAATGAAAAGGAAATAAAGGCATCTTCACACAAAGGAAACTAAAAGTATTTATCAGAAGTCAATATACTCTAAAAGAAAATTCAGAAGGAATTCTTTAAGTAGAAAGGCACAGTAAAATATGGAATCTAAGAAAATCAGAATGGAAAAAAGAACAATGAAAGGAATAAGAGGTTGTCTTTCTCCTTTTGAGTTTTCTAAATTATGTCTAATGGTTGAAACAAAAAGTGTATTTTCTGATGTGGTTCTTTATACATATATAGAAGAAATATTTAAGACAATTATATATTATAGAGGATTAAGAGACTTAATGTAATGAAAGATTTCTACATTAGACACAAATGATTAAAATGCTGTTTTCCCAAAGTCTATCAGTAGACTCTGATAAGTTATGTCTGTGAAATGCTAAGCTCAGAGAAACCACTAAAATATTATATAAGAGTTAGAAAAATAAAAACTATACACCCAAACAGTATTCTAATAAAATATCTATATGACACACAGAAAAGAAGGAGAAAAAACAGAGTAACAAAAAACAGAAAATAAAAATAATAAAATACCAGACTTAAACCTTACTAAATCATTACTTACCTCAAATATAAATTGACTAAACATACTAATTCAAAGACAGACATTGGTAAATGAATTAAAAAAAATGCCCCAACTATATTCAAGGGTCCTATGTTGAATGAAAAAGTTAGCCCCCAAATGTCTATTTATATAACAATCTTAGAAATGACAAAGTTAGGGAGCTAGAGAGCAGATTACTAGTTAGAGGGTGTGGTGTGCACATAGAGTAGTAGCACAAGGGGAGCTCTTTGTGGTGATGTATCTTGATTCCAGTGATAGTTACATAAATTTATATATGTGATAAATTAGCATAAGAAGATATACACTCTAATTTTCCAGTTTTGGATATGGTACTATAGTTATATAAGATACAGTCATTGGGGGAAACTGGGTGAAGATTCATAAAACAGATTCTCTAAGGTGTGCCTGGGTGGCTCAGTCAGTTAAGCATCTGACTTATGACTTTGGCTCAGGTCATAATCTTGGGGTTGTGAGATTGATCCCAACATCGGAGTCTATGCTCATTGGAATAAAGGCGATTCAGAGCTTAAAGAAAACAATATTTTTTTCAAAAAAGGAAAACATAACAGTATCCATCTTTATGTCATTTTAGATATAATTTGTTTTTGGAGAAAACATCTTGACCTCTAATTTGCAATTGCTTTTAATTTCCTGTCCCTCCTTAAACACCAACTCAGTAATATACTAACCATAATGTTATACTATTGTGAAATGTCCAATAAAATGGAAATCAACTTTATAGAATCATAGTGCTTAAAGTAATGTCCTCTCTGACTTTATATATGTAAACTATACAAATCAACTTTGTTACATCAGGATCAATCAGGATCAATTCTTTAAAAGATTTCCAGTTATTACTTTTTTGTATAATTTCCCAGTACTTAAGGTCTTTTACTCTGATAAAAGTCTTCTACGGGTTTATTTGTATATGTGACAGAAAATGATACTATTTGTGTCCTATTTCTACCACGGTACCAATACAATAGGTCCAAGATACTGGAATAAGTATAAAGCAAAGATTCCTTGTATGTTGATTTTTGTCAAAATAAGTCTTGGAGAATCTTTTTGCTTTTGTTTTTGTTTTTAAGATCTATTTATTTATTTTAGAGGTGTGGGAGAACCTCTAAATAATTAAATAAAATCATGAGTCAGATGTTTAACTGACTGAGCCACCCAGGCACACCTTAGAGAATCTGTTTTATGAATCTTGCTATTCTCACCACTTTAGGCAAATAAAGGAGAAATAAACAAAAATATAAAGATTTCTTCAGAAAAAAAGTTGATGCTGTGGACTGCAGCTACCTCCTTTTGGGTTCAGAAGTTTGGGGAGCTACTTTCTTCATCTTAATTCTAAAGATAGTGAGTATCAGTGGTGAGCATCACCACACATTGATATGTCTCTATAGACAGGATACTCTGCATTCTAGTCTCATGCTAAGCTGCAAAATCTACAGGGAGAGTAATAATTTCACTAGTTGATTTGCTGGCTGAGTCAGGAGACAGCTTTGTCTCTTTAAATCTTGATATGATAAATTTGTTCTCCCAAAAGTTCTCCCAAAAGTCAAGGACATGTGAATATATTCTGTGAACACAAAAGAGAAGGAGAGCTAGAGTGGGGTAATCATTGCTCTGCATAATAGGCCTTTTTAGAGAGCTAGAAGATCCAGCGGTAGGAATCTGGTCGTAATGAATTTCAAGAAGTTAACATTGACTACCCAGATAAGACATTTGTTTGCTTGTGTCAAGGGAACTCAAAAAAAGGTACTCAGCTATGGAAATGCCTGGGGAGCCCATGGCCCATGGATATGGCCAAAAATTAAAATGTCAGTTTCATCTTGCATGCCTGCAGAGTACAAAGCCAGCTTACATAGTAAACTTAGTGTATTTTAAAAGAATGATGTGAAACCAAAGTCAAGTGTGTCTTATTACATCATCAGTAGTGATTGTTTAACATACCGAAGATTAGATAGATAAACATATTAATAGATTTTTCAAATAAATATTGTTTGTAAGCTAAATAATCTTACTTTGAAAATTATTTTTCAAAACTTCTGATTGCTCTTCTAACTTCTTCAAATACTTCTATTTTAGCCATTGGATCAACCAATCCAGTGATTTAGAAGAGGATAGCCTCTCAGCTAATCCATACTGCCATTTTCTTTACTATCATCTATCTATCATCTGTTTATCATATATCTATCTATTATCTATCTATCATCTATCTGTCAATCATGTATCTATCATCTCTCTACTGTTTGAAGGAAAATCATGATGTCCACAATGATAACATTGAGGTTAAGAAGAATAAAAAGAGAGAAGATATTTAGCCTTGGGATTATAGTAAAAAGAAAAAAAAAAGATAAATGGAGTTGTTGTTTCAATTGGGCACAACAAAAACTATATTGAATGTGTCAAGGAAAGAGTATTAAAGGATCAAGCATGAAAGCAGGTATATGAGACACACTTGAAGAAGTAGGAATACATCTAAATATTCTTCCACTTCACATTTCCTTACTAAAATTCCAAATGCAATATCCCAACTAAGAAAAATATTTAAAGTAACATTAAAGATGTTCAAATAAATGCCAATATATTTTTGGTCCACATAAAGTAGATCTTTAAAAAATCATCCGCACAGTTTTGTCTAGATCAAATGAATAGGTATACTGGCTTCAGAAGACAAACAAAATAAAGCCTCACACTTTGAAGTTTTTGAAGTGCATTTTTTTCCTTATAGGAACATATGCTCACTATTAAAATAAGAGAGAAGACAAACACCCACATTTCAGCTATTGAAAAAATGTAACATTTTAATTTATTTCGAATACTTTTATAATTGTTTTCCTTTCTGCTAAACTTGTATGAATTTTGATTAAAATATTTTAAACGTGGCAAGAAAATGACGATAATTTTTCCTAATTCATTTGCTTCTCTCTGAAATTTGTGCTGGTTTAAGTAGCTACACATATATCCCTCTCTTTTCTTATCTATTGATTGAATGTTTAAGCACATCTTTATTATCTTATGTCTTTGCTATTAAAAGAGAATTAGGACTGCCTTACCCATAAGTATTCCCTGAGCAAACTCCAGGTTTATTTTCTTAAAATCTCAATTACTCACATTGAGAAATATCTACCAGGTGAGGGAAGCAAAGATTCACTTGGTAGCTGTACCTCTGGCCCATGCACTTTAATTGTTTAAAGAAGCACAACACATCACATGCTATCTAAATATTGATTATGACTATTTATTTATCACGACAGACTACTGATACATCAAACTGTTAATAAAGAGAATTAGCGTAGGACCTAAACACTGAACAGAAATAATTCTCTTATATTCCTCTATAGGTGAAGATAGACATATAGAACAGAGTGTCAAGTTATTTCTAAATCTTTTAAGTAAAAACAAAATTGTACTAGTCTATAGAGTCTATGCCATATCTTGCTATCAATAAGTGATCTGTAATCTTGTTTTATTATGTCTCTTTAAAATTAAATATCTATTTATTTTTAAAGAGAGAGAGACAGTGCGTGTGAGTAGGGATTGGTCAGAGGGAGAGGGGTAGAGGGTTCCAAGCAAACTCCATGTTGAGGATGAGACCTGCCATGGAGCTCAATCCCAGGATCCTGAGATTATAGCTTGAGTTGTAATCAAGACTCAGATGCTTAATCAACTGAGCCACCCAGGCGCCCATGAGTCTTCTGTAATTTCTATCTCTTACCTCTGTCAAAAAATAACATATTCTATTAAAAGAAAAAAAAAAGCTTGACCATGTCTATTAAATTTCTATTAAAATTTCTTTGGGTTTTAAGCAATAAAGTTATTTTTAATTTTAAAATATTTTATTTAATAGATAACATACCGATAATATTAGAGAAGATTCTTAAGAAAATATAATCATCTCTAATTATTTTTATTACCACTTTACAGGCTTTACCTACTTGCCTAGATGACTTTTTTTTCCATGCAGATGCAATCCTTGTTCTCCTATAGTTACACATTTTTTTCTTTGTAATCGATATTATATTTAAAATATTAATATAATTTTTAAACATATAATGTATTATTTGTTTCCAGTGTACATGTTTGTGATTCATCAGTCTTCTATAATACCCAGTAGTCATTACAACACATACCCTCCCCAATGTCCATCACCCAACTACCCCACCCCTAGCCAACCCTGCAGCAACCCTCAGTTTGTTTCCTATGATTAAGAATCTCTTATGGTTTGTCTTCCTCTCTGGTTTCATCTTCTTTCATTTTTCCTTCCCTTCCCCTATGATCCTCTGTCTTGTTTCTTAAGTTCACATTTAACCTCACTCTTTTTTACTAAATAGATACTAGATGAATAATATTTCACATAGTTGATATATCATATTTTTAACTATTCTGATTCCTCCTTCTAGAAATAAATAACTTAAAAATTAAATGTTAAAGTATAGCAAACTTAAAAAAAAAAATAAAGTATAGCAAACTTATAACTTGAAAACTGTGTTTATACTAGTGGCATTATAGAGCCAAACAATTGATAGCTCATGATGAATATCATATTTCTTCTCTGTACACCTAGTGTATATCAGGACAGGAGGAGCTGTATATCCCAGTAGTTACCTAGTAGTTTTGACTAAAGACAATTTCTACACCAAGGATTGGCAAACTATTGTTCTTAGAAAGAATGTTTAAATACATTAATTTTCATTGGAATACAGCCATGTCTATTCATTTACATAAAGTCCATGGCCATTTTTGCCCTATAATGACAGAGTTGAATAATTGGGAGAGAGACTTTATGGCCCACAGAGTCTAACATATATACTATCTGGTCAAAATGTCAATACCAAATGTTAGGATTAATCTCTAGCACATTGTTTTAATATGAAAAATATGAAATATGTTTTAATATGAAAAGGATATCTTTTAGCAAATTAGCTCTTGAGTAAGAGAAAAAGAGAGTGTTTAGACCAGAACAGATCTGCTCCTCTCCTCCGTATCATTCACCCTGATGATACAGTGACTTTTTTAGCACACAAATATGTCACTCCAGTGCTGGAAAAATAAGTAGTCACACATAGCTTTCAGATAATATTAATTCCTTAGTATGTTTACAAGTGAAATGTGAAAAAAATATTCTGATGTCATCATAAAAGTTTCATTCACAGCAAACATATAATCATTTCTATGACTGTCAATCAATAGTTGCATGTTATTATTTGATGTTTTATTCATACTTCTGATGTGTCTAGTTTTTCCTACATGAAATGTTTTTGTTCAGAATTTATTATTTTATATCTGTTAATCCCCTAGCTGAACATTTGAATATTGGCAGGGCTTGATATTTGCATAGTCACAGGTATTACAATAAAAATTCACAGAAGCCTTTTTAAACAAAACCTTAATATAATTCTTCAAACATAGTATTAAACTAAAATATGAAAAAAAAAACCCTGAAATATGACTGCTTTGGGTAAAATCTAGAATCATAAAATTACTAGTTAGTAATAGTACTTCAGCTTCCATTCAGCTCTGAATCAAGTTTTTATTGAAATACAGGCGCTTTAATAAAAATAAAAATTAAGTGCTATTTTGTAATTGATATGTTGCAAAATGTGAATAATCTCCTTCAAAATGCAAAAACCAGAACACAGATTGGTGTGTTCCAAAATTCAGGCTGCTTAGAACTTTCGTATTTGACACGGGATACATGTATTGTCTGATTTCCAATTCCCACTCACAATATCAAGTACATATCTGGAGCATCTGGTAAATACACAGTAAATGAATTAATACCAGACATTATATCTATGTATATAAAGCAAAAGTCAGTTTTTGAGACTTAGACTTGGCTACAAAGTTCAGTTGTGAACCTTGATATAAGCCCAGAATGAATTAAAATTAGTATACCTGGATCCTTTCATGTAGTGAAAATTAAAAATGAGTAGACAATTTATAGTTAGCTTATCTTGGACTCTATCTAAGGTGGTTTCTAGTAGAATCAAAGACATCCTTGTTATGACATGACTCTAACTTATAGCTCATTACTACAGAAAAAAAACCTATGAAAATGGCACAGTGAAGCTTCAGTGTGGGCTTTAATTGTTATCACAATAATTAAATAAAAGGCTTTGCCTAGAAAGATGTGGAACATGCAGAATTGTTTGAGAATGATTCTGTGATGCCCAAACACATTCAAAGGAAGACTTTCCCTTCTAGCAGCAGGACATGCTGTATTCAGGGTTAGCTTCCCTTCAAACTGGGAGAATCTTCATTTCCCACTCACACGCCCATCTCAGCAGAAGGCATTGCCAAGCTTTATGGGACCTATAGTCTCTATGTCCTTGCCAGCTGGAGTTTCTAGATAACTTCTATGGTCACCTGGTCTATAAAATACAGACTCTATGTATTACACTATTGATAAATTTGGATTGTTATGTTATACCTACAAAAAAGAACAACAACAAGAAGCAAAGTTCCTCCATTGAAATGCAGACCCACACTACTGGCCCAGCAATATCCTGGTCCAGACTCCTTTGCTATGGAATAATGGGAGGGTCTGGACCTGTGCTTTTGGATTTCTTCATTCTCACTCTGCCATTGATGATTTTCTATTTCCCCAATAAACCTATTTTGATACTGTGAGACATGGTGAAATTCAATCCAAACCCAGAAGAGACGTACTTTGAAAATAAAAGCTAAGCAATAGTTTGCAAATTAATATTTTTGAATATTTATAAAATAATGAAGCAGTTATATAATAGTATATGTGTTGGGGGAAAAGCTCTTTGGGTGTCTATGTGAGTGTGAATGATGAGTCTGAAAAAAAAATGAGCTTAATAGCTTGTTTTAAAAAGGAATGACTAAAGTTTCCTCAAGTCAAGAAAGATTAGTTACTCCAAAGAACTTGATCTGAATTATCATGCCAGCTGGTCTAAAAGTCTTAGCCAGAGTAAAGTTAAATTGCAGGTATATGGGGGTCAAGGAGATTTCAAATGTTCTCATGCCAAATGGCTTTGACAATACTGACCTATATTATTCCTCATAGAAACTGACCATCCAATTTATTCTCATTTGAATTTTTATTGTTTAAGGATACTTCAGGGGTATTACTCCAGTATCCCTGCTATTGCTTCTTTTGACAGAATAAGACAGCTAATCAGAACATATAAGTTTTGAAATAAGGATGATATAAGTGCAGTGGCAAGAAGAGAGCTAACCAAATAAAGTTCAGATATTAGATTATTTTCTTAGTGGGGCAGTTTCCCACCATGATGGACCATAAGGCTACCTTTACAAAAGGACAGAGATCTCCTGCCTAGAAAAGTGCACATGTCATACTGAGCCCATGGGCAGTTTAAATTACAAACACAACATGAAGGAGCATAACCAGGAGCATTAAATCAAGTGTATATTCATAAAAGTTGCTTTAGGCAGAGATCCCAGAGGGTAGTAGAGGAAGCGGAAAATGAGATGGGAGAACATGTTGCAGAGATTGCAGAAGGCTGTGAGTCAAGGTCAGCCAGTAAGTAAGGACATTATACAGTCAGCATCAACCTCAAAACAAACAAAAAGCACATGAACCTTGAAGCTGACCTTTTTGCTAATGAAGAAGTCAGTTTCAAGGTGTGGTCTTTGGTATGGGGCAGGTAAGTCATGTTAGAATGTTAATAAGCAAGGTAATTCCTGAAGAGAGCAGTCAAAGGTTAGGCCAACTCCTACTTTAAGCTACTCCAAATGAAGCTTATTACTCCCACTGTGATACTGCCCTTCTAATTGCTTTTTGAAGAATGATGGAGACTAAATCCACAGGTTCAAAGAAAATTATCTTTCCCCTTTTCTTGGCTCAAATTTCTCTCTTGGCTTTATGTATATATGTATGTACGTGTATGTACACACACACACACACACACACACACACACGATGTAAATGCAAGAATACACTGTTATCAAAGCCAGAAATCATATAGAAAGTAAAATATTTCCCCCCATTTTTTGATCATTCCAACAAATTTCCCTAGAGGATGAAGATTAGCCCAACTTTGGTTATATGTCCACTCCTGTAGAAGGGAGGCCCAATCTGCATGATAGGCATTTCCATGATGTGGAGAAGGGAGAGCTAAAAAAAAAAAAAAAAAAAAGTTGCACTAGCAAATAATATGACCATGACATTTTAGCAAGTGGCATATTCCGTTAAAATTTTTAATATGATCTTATCTTTTCCAAATTCAAAATAATTGCTTGACTCAGCAATATCTAAAGAGCTTTGGGTTGCATTAAAAAATACTATAGGGTCACATCTTTGTCTTAACTTGTCTATAATCTCATGAATAGAAATCTCTATTTACGTAGCTGTAGCCTAACCACAAGTACTTTAGAAAGAACGAATGATTAAAACAATCAATCACAGAACTTACAGATGCAAAGAAGTTCAAGAGATCATCTGGATAAGCCCTTTGTATTTCAAATGATAAAATAAGCATAGATCATGATCTATTTTCTTGACCAGTCAGCTTTTGCTTGCTGGATATGGATATGGAAATAGGTGGTTTACAGAGAACACAACAGAATTGTTTAGAAATTTTCAAAAGAATTCTGGGAGTTAGGCAGTCAAAAGAGTTGTAGATTTTTCTACAATGCAGATACTATGGATATCAGAGAAAGAAAATTCTAAACATAGCTGCTCCAACTCCTTCCTGTACCAATAGCAGACATGTCTTTGATACTGAACATGGCTTTATAACTATTACCATTTACGCAGCTACTACTGAGGAAATAGAACTGGCTATAGAGGTAAATACTCATCACCCTTCTGTGTATAGCCGACTGAAATGAAATAACCTTATTATCATAGTTTCATAGATTTATACTGGGGGAAGTCCATAATAAAGCTGAACCATACTCCATAATTTATGAAAAGAACTCATGTATTTAGGATAAACACAGAAGAAATTATATACAAAGAAATGACCACCCTAACTTGAAAATATATTATATTTGAAATTAAATGCTGAGAAAGATACATGGTTGTTATAACTGCCTGTTTAAGACACCAAACTCAAATCTTGGCACTTCCAAGAAGTATCCTATTACCAATCAAAACAAAGATACTTCTGCCACTCTGATGGCATTTCTTACATGATGCATCTTTAACCTGATTTATTATACACTGTATCTTTACTACTAGAAAAGGGTTAATAGATCCATATACCTAGAAGGGCTAAGTACAAACCACTTAGATCAGTTCTTGCCACATGATCTGTTTTGATAAACAGATTTGTCTGCTTGCTTTTCAATCTATTGCAGCCTGATATATTTATAAAGTACAATTATTTTGTTAGAAAACAAAACATAAAGATAGATAAACAAAACAAAGATAGATAAAGAAAGATAGATAGATAGATAAAGAAAGATAGATAAAGATAGATAAAACAAAAGCTCTCAAAATTTCAAGGCATTATTGTTATAATAAACACATCAAATCATTTCAGTAAGGATGAGTAACAGTTTGCCAACAGACTGCTGGCAGTTTTCACAGAACAAATCTGAATAGCAATTATATAGACCAGTGAAGTTTCTTGGTATCTTTTAAGTATCTTATTTTAGTATCTCAAATAAACTATCTTATAAGTATCGTGTGTGTGTGTGTGTGTGTGTGTGTGTGTGTGTGTGTGTACGCACATACATTTACTAAGGGATTTAATGTTACTCAATTGTAAGAGTTCATTAACCAGTCTTTGTAAGGATGCTGTCTTCAGACCTGATGCTAAAGATTGAAGTCCATAGAGCAAGAAATAAGGAAGGGAAAATTAATGTAAAGTTGGGAAGAGTAAGAGCAAACAGGAACCCATAAGTATAATCTGGAGTTCACGAAGATGGACTGAAACTTGTGTAAAATTGTGCTGCCTCTGACCTTGGAAATGAGGGTATCCTGCAGAAGCTGGGACCCTTTGTCTCAAACCTAAACACACTGGGCCCAGGAGTTGGAGAACCTAAAGAGGATGCAAGGGAAGGTAGAGCAATTGTACAAAGCCACTGATTCACACCAAGTTAAGTCAACAGGGGAGCTACAAAGTGACCACTGCTTACCTTCTGAGTTCCAAATCTTCCACAGGAATCTCTCTTGTAGACTGCCTGAAACGGAAGAAATAGGGGAGAGAATTTGGGGAGATAAGGTTCAAACTAACCAAGTCAAAACATTACAAACTCACATCACTAATGTATTTGTTCTCCAATTATTCTTAAAGGTAACAGTAATTATGCTCAAAGGTAATACTATGAGTGAAACATCAGTGCATATTTGATGAATCAAAAGGAACTCACATCTAGCCCAAGTATCAAGGATATTTTATCAACAGAAGACATAATTCTAAATTACTATGTGAAAACTTTCAGTTGTTTAATTTTGAAAAACAATTATCATGCAAGTTTAAAACACCAACAAAAACACTGTTCGGGGCACCTGGGTGGCTCAGTGGGTTAAGACCTCTGCCTTTGGCTCAGGTCATGGTCCCAGGGTCCTGGGATCGGGCCCCACATCGGGCCTTCTGCTCGGTGGGGAGCCTGCTTCCTCCTCTCTCTCTGCCTGCCTCTCTGACTACTTGTGATCTTTGTCTGTCAAATAAAAAACAAAACAAAACAAAACAAAACAACAACAACAAAAAAACTGTTCAGGTAAAACAAAGAGATCTGTGATATTTAACTCACAAATATTTTCCAACTTCCGTAGTAGAATATAAGCATCTTGAGTGCCATATGTTAATTATATTTGAAGCTCTGACAAGACCTTACAAAGAGACTTTTCTTAAAGAGTAGAATGAATGCATATACGACTGGATAAATAAATTGGGATGGGGAGTTGGTTAAACATTGGAACAATGGTCTAAATATGCCCAGATAACATGATGAACTCCATGCTATATCAATGATTCTCTGATAAACCATACTTTGTTTCTATAACCAGTTCAGAAAAATATTAGTACATTAATTGCTCTGATTCAATATCTCAAAGTTAAATGAGGATTAAGTCAGGAATAAATTACACTTTTTAAAATAGTTGCTCATCCCTTAAAGGGATGAAAAAAATCATGAGGGAAAAGGCAAATGGTAAATCTAAAGCTGTAGGAATTCAGTTCTCAGGTCTTAGAAAGCAGGCACATTCTTTTATGAATTATTTATAAACTAATTAAAATAGCATAAATCACACATTTCTGATGGATGCAGATGGGACTCTGTAATGCCAGTCCACCAGGAAGGACAGTTTTGATATGACCTTAAAGTGTTCAGTAATTGCTATTTAGTAGAGCAGTTGAGTATTGTAATATTGCCTATTTTGTAGCCCAAACTGAAGGAACACCATGTCGATTAGCATATGTTTAAGCCATCTCTTTTTTATTCTTTCGCTGGTGTAGCAACTGTGCTAAGGAACTGACTTCTCATTGGAACTTTGAAAAGGAGAAAACCATAACAATAAAGTTAAAGTAGACATACTGAAAAAATACTGTTCAGAATGTAGGAAATACATGTGCATGTCCATGTGTAGGTGGAGTATACGTAGTTTTGTGGGTGAGTTGTTCTTAAGAAACTGCTCAGCCTCCTGAAATCTGCATGCAGATTTGTTTTCATGCTTGGGCAGAGACAGAAACCACAAGTGTTACTCAAAACTAGTGCAAACTATGTGAGATAAAAAATCCTGTCTGTGCTTAGCATGAGAGAAGAAAAAAGAAAGAAAATGCAAGCATAACCTTGTTGTGGAAAGAGTAGTGGCGGAGCGGGTAGTGTAAGAACTAAATGGTCAAAGTGGAAAATGAGTCAACCAGAGAGTTACCAGAAGCTATTAAATCAAAGAGAAAAGTAGGAGGTCTTTCAGGGATCAGATCATGACCAGTGAAAGCATTGCCTATTTTCTTTCTTTTCTTTTTTTTTTTTTTTAAAGATTAATGCATGTATGTATGTATGTATTTATGTATTTTTAAAGTTTTTTATTGTGTTACATTATGTCTGTTTTCAGTGGGATTCAACAATATTGTTGAGAGTCTACATGTAATAAAATACTTGATAACAAAATAAAATGGAAGCTAAATACTTTAAATATCTTGCATGTCTACTTTTATACCTACAGTGATGTATTAGTTTTTTAAGGCAGTTGGAACTAATTACTACAAAGCTTGTGCCTTAAAACAATAGAAATTTATTTTCTCACACTTCGAGAGACCAGAAGTCCAAAATCAAGATTTTGGCAGTTTTGGGAAGGCTGTATGATAAACTCTTCCTTGCTTCTCTCCTAGATTTGATGAATGCCAGTAGTCTTGACATCTTTTGGTCTGTAGACACTCTCTGTATCCATCAACTTCTTCCATCTGTGTACTTTTATGTCTCTTATAAGGACATTTCCTTATAAGGGCTTAGGACCCACTATAATCTAGTATGATCATATTATATATATATATATATATATATATACACACATATATACATATATATATTATAATATTCAATATATGAATATTGATCATATTTCAATTCTGGTTACATCTGCTAAGACTCTATTCCAAAAATGGTCATGTTCTCAGATTCAGATTAAGTATGAATTCTGGGGAAACACTATAAAACCTACTTCCATGATTTCTTTCAAAGTCTAGAAGCATATTATTCAGCTATTTTCTGAGAATGTTTAGAGGAAAACTATTTGTTTCCATATTTAATAATTAATAGTTATATGATGGAAATTTAATTCATTATTTTTAATCAAGTGGCATCAGAATGGTTATGTAACTACCTGTATTAATACTGTAAAAAATTGCTTATAGGTGACCCAATTTAGAAAACAACTAAATACATTTACAAAATCTATGATTTTTTTATTCTTCTTTTAAAAGATATTTTATTTATTTATTAGAGAGAGAGAGAGAGATCACAGAGGGAGAGGGAGAGGCAGACTCCTCATTGAGCAGAGAGCCCAATGCAGGGCTGGATCCCAGGACTCCAGGATCGTGACCTGAGCCAAAGACGGACACTTAATCAACTGAACTACCAAGAACCCCTGATTTTTTTTTTTATTCTTAGTGGAATAAAAAAAAAAATTATAGAATCCTGGGTGAGAGGCACTTAATTTTGCTATTAGATACAAAGATGTCAGTTGAAGTCATTGGCAGTCTTTAAGTTAGTACGATGCCTTAAAGCAGTGCTCCAACAATTTCTCCAGGTGATCCCGGTACTTAGTCAAGCTTGAGAAACACTACTTTAGAGTTAACAAGTGATTTCACTTGCATTACCCGTTTAGTTCTTGAGGCAAGCCAATAATTTAGGCATTATTATGTTTTTCCTTCTTTACTGGTCAGACGGCTGAAGGTAAACTGACTAAATAGACTAAATCATTGAGTTGATGGCAAAGTTGAACCAAAAATTTAATAATATCGCTTAATGCAATATTTACTTAGTTTCATGAACAAAAACAAATAGCATGTAGTCCACCAACTTTATCTATCTAGAATGTATCTCTCTTGCTTTTTCTGTTTCTTGTCTTCTCAAGCTGGACGTAGTAGTAAAAACCAACATCTAATCCCAGATGTCAACATCATCAGCTGCAGGGCATTCTGGTTCCCCCTGTGTTCTGCCTTGCACCTGTGTGCTCTAGTCAGCCTGGATGTTTGGAGGACCCACTGTGCTAAAGCTCCTCCACAGATGTATGACCTCCACAGGTGTATCACTATCCCTTGTATAGGAAAAATTCTTAGTTTAAAACAAACAAACAAACAAACAAACAAAAAAAAAAAACAAGAAAAAAGAGGTAGGGGAATTTAGATTTGGATATTTAAATTTATGGCCCTTGCCAGAATATTTCTCTCTCTTATAAAAATGCATGCTTTGCATTCAGTGGTAAGCCACACATGGGAAAAGTTATTCTTAAGTGTAGCAAACAAATGTCAAAATAACAGTCAACCTTTCAAATATTGGTCTTTGCTAATCAGCAGGAACTGTGAACTAAAACTTATGGAATAAACAGAATCTTAATTGCTCCTTTTCATCTTGCCTGCCAAGTTTCATTTCTCATCCAGAAAATGTAAAAGGAAATTGTGAGTTGAAAATAAGATGACTAACGTGTGGCTCAGATTATATAGACCAGAAAATAGAATATATCACTCTGTATAAGGGAATACTCAGATCTCCTCCAGCCCATTCTTAACTCAATATATGACCTTTTTTTCAATTGAGTGTCTTCATTTTTCATTAAAGTGATATAATAAATGTTGTCTTCCTTATGTACATATTAAAGAATATGTATGAAATTTTAGACAGAATTTTAGGAGAATTTTATTCTGTCGAAAATATTGGGCCATGTGTTTTTATTTCAAGAAAAATTCCAAGTTAAATTTGCATCATAGAAAGGATCTGTAAATCACCATATTGTTAAAGGTCTGTAGAGGGATTATTTCACTACCTTGTTCAGGGGAAGTAATCTAAAGAGAACTAACAATGCTTAAAATTGCACTGCTCCTAAGACCAACTGCATAGGTCTAATAAGTTATGCAAAACCTGTAGACTCTGAACAAAGCAATCACTTATAAAGTCTTGCAGGGATGACATTAAATTAACAACATTTAGAAATCAGCAATATTGCACAGAGGATTAGAGGATAACCTTGATTTTTTTTTCTTCATGGTTAGTCAACCTCTTGGAGTATGTGAAGTTTTAAAATGTCACATTATAAAAAAGAATGCCTGTAAAGCAGACCCCAATAAAAGTATTTCTTCTAGTTGATACTGAATGTTGTATATAATTCTCAATTCTTGCATTATCCTAGGTTCAAATAGTAACTTCAGTTACTATTGTAGTAACTTCAGTTACTACATTGCATAATGTACCATCTTAAATAGAAATTATTTCTGTTTTATTTCAGTTTTCTTTACTTAAAAAGAGTGTGATAACACAGCACCTTGATGGTACAGGATTTCAAAAAGACATCTTCAAGGACTTTGGAGTTTATCTCAGAATGCCTATGCTATTTAAAATGTTACTCAGTTGTTACTGGTTCACAACCCTTTCAGGAGATTCCTGGGTATCTCAAACCTGGGAAGGGAGAGACCGAAGAGGCAGGCCACTCCAGGTTGGCAGGTGTCAGTTTTAATAAGCAAAGAGAAGTTACATATGAGACATGTCTTGGGTGCCAGAAAGACAATGGATCTCTGAACCCACCTGCCAAATCTTAAAAGTTTGTAAGGAGGCCATAACTGGATTTAGCCTGTATACTGTGGAGGTGTTCTCAATGCCACAACACTGTCTCAAAGCCATATCCTAGGAGCAGCTTCTGGGAGTGAGGAAAGGCAAGCAGGATTCACACCAAGGACAGGGTAGGGGTAGAGAGGTTAGGGACATCCGAGTGCCAGGATCAGCTCACAGGTCAACTGCTGACCACATCTTTTTAATGATATTCAGTTCTTCAGTTGCAATAGTCACATTTTAAATTCTCAGTATCCACATGTGGCTAGCAGCTACTGTAATGGACAGTAATTTCTATGTGACAGTGCTGATATAAGTTCTTGAGATTTGGAAACAACTGCTTGGTGTTAGGCATTGGGATGGCATCCATATTTGTTTAAGAAGCAATGTAGACAAGAGAGAGAGACTAAATGCAAGGCAACTGAGTGGTTCCTCAACATAGATTCCTGTCTCCCACTGATGCTTGACTTTCTTGACTTCTCCAGTCCTGAAACGTTCTGCCTTCTCTATGTACCTGTAGTTTTTTGCATTCCCAAATGTAATGTTCCAGTCCACATAATCTTACAATGTGGAATTACAATTCTTACAATTAACACTCTTCCATTGTGAGGTGATATCTATAATTTCTACCCAGACAGCTGAATTACACTAAAAGTGGCACTGCATGACAGGGCTATAAAAGGCAGTATAGCTTTCACAAGACTCACTGGTAACATGTATCACCATGCACTCACAGTCTTGCAACTCTAAAAAGTTTGCCTTTGCTTAAAGTGGCCATGATAGAGGGGCCTCTTGTCTTGAGATGGAGATGACTGAGCAGCTCCAACTGTTCCAGTCCCCAGCCGTTCGTTCCTGGACAACACACCTTCAGAAGATTCTAGCCCCTAGCTAATATTGAGTAAAGGCAACAGACCTTCATCAGCAATTCCTGCTCAGATTGCACACTCATCAGCTAAATAATTGTTTTAGGCCATTGAGTATGGAGAGGTTTGTTATGTAGTGCTAGTAACTATAACAACACTCACACTGCATTGTGATATTTAATTACTAATTAGGCTTTATTTGATCACTGTAATCAGTCTCTAATATGATTATTTTTTCATATGGCTAACTCTTATATGTTCATATCTTAAAATCAGGACTTTATTTTGTACCCCTAATGTCCTCGTGACTGCCTGGTATATGGTAAAGGATAATGAAGAGAATCCTCATAGAAACAGAGTCAATATGAGGTAGCTCAGCCTTGGATATCATCATGTGGTATTAGTAACAAAGATAGAGAAGAGCAAGCTATAAGATAATTTATCTACTGAGGTGAATATATCCTTAAGGATGATAGGAGAACTCTGCAGCAGCAAAAGCTGAAATGATTATTATTTTTATTAGTCTTTCATAAATTTCATCTTATGCTTAGGCTTTTATATTTCTAATACATAAGATAATCTATCACAAGACGAACATATAGATGTCACTGATTTTGTAATTAAGAAGCATATAGTAAGAGAAAAAAAAGAATATATACCATGATTACTAAATAAGTTGGTCTAAAGTTGGGTACAAAGCAAAAGATAATGGACTTTTTATAGTTCTGAGATTCATTCTTTGACTCAACTGGCTGATTATTCAGTGATTAAAACACAAATCCATTCCACCAGTAACATTTCCTTTTCTTGTCTGATTTAAAGCCTCTAGTCTCTTTTCACCTGTGTCACAATCATATCAGAAATTATTTGCAGAAAAACACTATCTCTGGTTCTTACACACCTTTAAGGGATGGCATTCAGGAATAAAGAACAATTCTTAATTGACTGTAGACTTATGATTTAGTGTTGGTGCTCTTTGATGTCTAAATTCTTGCTCCCTTACCTCTTTCATGTTTTAGGCTTTTCTGAGAAATCTCTCTGACTGGAAGAATGTGAGGCACATTGTGGTTGGCTTCTCTTCATGCCCTAATTTTTTTACCAGTCAGTGTCCACATCCAGGAGTAAGCCTTTATTTCTTCTTACTGTGTGATTATTAATTTTGTCAACTTTATTAGGCTGTGCAGTGAAGAGATACTTGGTCAAACATTACTACTGGGTGGTTCACTGAAGGTGATTTTGAATGAGATTAACATTTAAATCTGTAGGCTGAGTAAAGCATACTGCCCTTCTTAATGTGTTTGGGCTCATCCAATCAGTTGAAGACCTGAATATAACAAAAGTCTTCCTCCCAAGTAAGAAATAATTATTCCTGCCTGTTAAACCTTGAACTAGGACTTCTACTTTTTTCTGCCTTCAAACTGGAACTGAAACAGTTTTCCTGAGTCTTGTGCCTGTCAGTCTTTAGGCTAGATTTACACAATCAGCATTCCTGTTTCTCAGACCTTGGATTCAGATTGGAGCTGCGCCATAGGGTTTCTGGGACTCTAGCTTTGATGCACATCACCCTGAAGATCTTGGGTGTCACCCAGCCTTCATAATTATGTGATTCAGTTCCTTATGACGATTATCTATATATTTATATCAACACTGATCTATTTATCTACCTATTTAATCTATCTACAATCTATCTATTATATATTATCTATGTCTGTATTTTATTATAATCAAGGTAGATATGTATCTGTATCCTCTCTTAGATATTTCCTTTGGAATACACTGGGGATGCCTCGCTCCCTGAAGGAAGACTTCTTGAATGATGTCCTTTTGAAGCTCACTTGACCAGGCTATCTTCTGAACTACCAGTTGATTCATGAGAAAACATTAACTACTATGAACAGTGTGTGTGTGTGTGTGTGTGTGTGTGTGTGTAGAATGAAAATCCAATCCAATTAAAGTTTGGAAGGATGAACAATATCATAATTAGAACTAATTCAGGGAGAATAATGTGACAGGAAATGGAAAAATGGAGTATCTGAAAGACTAACTTGGATTAATGTTCACGTAAATGTCCATAATGAATATATCATCTAGTCTATTAAAAAGGGTTATGTGGTAATTAAAAAGGCTATTTCAATTTTACCAAAATAGCATGCTCTAAAAGTAATTTGTAAGTTTTGTATTTTTAAATTAATTCGTAAATTAGCTATTTTCATATAGAAACAATGTATTGATGAATGATAGTAGCCCAGAAATGCTTCTCTCTCCCCCAGCCTCCTCTACAAAGTAAAAAAAAAAAAATAAAACTTTTTAACAAAGGATACTCAAGGTCAAACACATGAACACATGTCGGGTGTGGAAGTGACTCATGTCTCCTCCTCCTCATTGCACCACACACATTGCTTAGGCAGCTGTGTGCTTGATGAAAGACAATAAACTTCCAAATAGCTTTATGTGTAGACATGTATTACTGAGAAAGGAAAATTTAAATCCCATAGCTATTTTAAGTTAGAAGTGATTTAATATGGGTAAATAGGAACTTAAGTAATCGATAAGAAGGCTGAAAGAGCAAAGGAGAGCAAAACAGATTTCAGGAAGTAAACCTGGTAATTTAGAAAGCTCCAAGAGGCTGCCAGAAGGATCCACCTGCTTAAAGACCAAAGGAGATGATTTTCAAATTGTTTTGGAGCTGCTGAAAGACAGTCATTCAGTTACCTACCCAGAGTAACTTCCAGTAAAAAACAAATCCCTGTTCTCTCTGCTTGGACTGCTACAACAAAATACTATAGATTCAGTAATTTAAGTGGCAGGCATTTATTTCTCACTGTTCTGGAAGCTGGGAAGTCTCAGATAAAGGAGCTAGCTGATACAGTTCCCAGTGAGAAACTCTTCTGGCTTGCAGATAGTCACCTTCTCTCTGCTGCTCACATGGCAGAAAGATAGAGAGAGAGAGAGAGAGAGAGACTGACAGATAAATCAATCTCTATCTCTTCTTATGTCAGTAATTCCATAATGAGGGTTCCACCCTCATGGCCTCCTCTAATCCTAATTACCCCCCAAAGGTTTCATCTCCAAGTACCATCACATTTCATTTTAGGGCTTCATCATAAGAATTTGGGGGCCAGGTGTACAGAAACATATAGTCCATAACATTGCCTTTTGAATTTTGCCTGTGTCCCTCACCAGTGAGTTCTAGTCAGACTTTCTGCCAGCTTTTCTGCTAAAACTAAGCTCATTAAATACAAATTTATCTCAAAGAAATAAATTTTTCACTTGTGAGATGTTAACAGTGATTTACAACTTTTCCATAGTGTTTACTTAAACATTTATTGAATTTTCATAGTCTCACTGGCTACTTCAGACAATGGATTTCTTACTTTTCTGAAATAGCCACATGTTACTTAACTAAGTCATGGTAACCAATAGCTTACCTGGTAACTAAATTATGAATGGGAATGTTGTGATTTAACATTAGATTTTCAATACTACCTCCTCTAGAACTTCCTAATTATCAAAGACATTCAAGGTTCATTTCAACCCATTGTTTCCTAATCTCAGAAAAAATGATCATAATATAATTTGATATTTGCAGAAAAAATAAATATGGGCGTTAATTTGAGATTTTAAATCATAAAAACTTAAGGTGAATTTTGGAGGGCTTATTTCTATTCTCAATCCTCTATATTATGCTCTCAGGAGTCAAGGAGAGTTTGAGAAAGCAAGCATTCAAAGATTGACTGTGTAGATACACAATGTCAGTAAGCTCACAGAAATTTTCACTCAAGGAGTTTGTGAAACCCAGAAGGCACTATTTCAAAACAGAGCTGCCTTAGATATAATAGAAGACACTCAAGTTTGTTTATTTTAAAGGAAGAATATTGTACTTCTATCCCAGCTTACATCTGAAATTTTTAATATTATTAATATCCAGGAAACAAATTAACAAAATCATAAAAATGGAATATTTGGCTATTATTCCTTATGTGGTCAACTCTTCTTGGATTGGCCTTGATTTAATTGAGGATATTTTGGCTCCTTATTTGAAGTAACTAAAAACTTTTATCTTAATCTTTTTTTTAACTTTATTTTATTTTTTTCAGTGTTCCAAGATTCATTGTTTATGCAGCACACCCAGTGCTCCATGCAATACCTGCCCTCCTTTTCTTAGAATTTCATTTCAGCATTTAAATGTGTAATCTTCAGAATTTTAAATGTTATTTACTACTTATTGTCCAATTAAATATTCCAACGTGGAACTACTCAACAAACCATATATTTATATGTCTGTATCTATATCATCTATATCTGTATCTGTATCTATATCTATATCATCTATATCTATCTATATCTATAGAGTGATTGAAACAACCACTACTGGAATACTGATGTGTATTCATGACTCTTCAAACCATGGTGTGGATTAGACTGATCATGTCCGCAGGCTAATTCCAGCCTGGGCTAAGAATGACTACAAAGCAAGAACTGAAAATTGACTCGATATGTTAGCATGACATATAAGAATGTAGATGACCTATATCAACATGAATTATGTTTTCCAAGAAACTTCTGTATGAGAAAGATAAGACCATAAATGGGTAAATGAATTTACTGTTTCTTTAAGGAAATTCTTACAGATAAATTTATCAGATGAAGTAGTCCAGTCAGTTGGACAACTTGTCAACTACTTATCAAATATAGCTTCATTTTAAAACTCACTTTAGGGGAGCCTGGGTGGCTCAGTGGGTTAAAGCCTCTGCCTTCGGCTCAGGTCATGGTCCCAGGCTCCTGGGATCGAGCCACACATTGGGCTCTCTGCTCAGCAGGGAGCCTCCTTCCTCCTCTCTCTCTCTGCCTGCCTCTCTGCCTACTTGTGATCTCTATCTGTCAAATAAATAAATAAAATCTTAAAAAAAAAAAAAACAAACCTCACTTTAACATGGCAGTTCATGTGTTCACCAATGTGAAACAACTTAAAAAAAAATCACAAACTTTGTCCAATCCTATTAAGTTTTCTACCTTGAAACTCTAATCATATGGCCCCAAATTGAAAACATAATAAATATTCCACTTACTTTTTCCCTTTCAGAGACACTGTCAAAATGTTTTAGTGTGCTTCCTTACTGAAGTTAAAACAGAAAAATTTAGCTTTACTTTATTAAGAGATCTCTTGGTGGGATGCCTGGGTGGCTCAGTTAAGCTTCTGCCTTCAGCTAAGGTCATGATCCCAGGATCCTGGGATGGAGTCCTGCTTTGGGATCCTTGTTCAGGGGGAGCCAAGCTTCTCCACCTCCTCCTGCCACTCCCCCTGCTTGTGCTCTCTCCCTCTCTCTGACAAATAAATAAAATCTTTAAAAAAAAGAGGCTCTTGGTGACATTTTGAGTGAGTTTAACAGTATTCATCCATAAATGATGCTTGGAGACAGCATTGAATAAGAAGTCATGAAACAGAAATTTTGTTACTTTTTTTTTTTTTTTTCTATTTATTACCTTTCAGGAATTCAACTTTCTCATTTCTTTTTTTTTTTTTAAGATTTTATTTATTTATTTGACAGAGAGAGATCACAAGTAGGCAGAGAGGCATGTAAAGAGGGAGAGAGGAGGAAGTAGGCTCCCTGCTGAGCAGAGAGCCTGATGCGGGGCTCGATCCCAGGACCCTGAGATCATGACCTGAGCTGAAGGCAGAGGCTTTAACCCACTGAGCCACCCAGGCACCCCCAACTTTCTCATTTCTAAAGGAGAAGTTAGTGCAGACATTTTACATTTGTTCTTATTAAATTTTAATAAATTAATGACTAAATATAAGAAATTTTCATAATCACACATACTTATTTGGTTTTATGAGTGATTTCAATCTAATACTTAATATTTTTTTCTTTTTACATTAATCATTTCAGTACCAAAGTCTATGTATGTATGTATATATATTATATTCTCTCGAGCATATATCTATTCTCTAGGTACCCTATGTACCTATAGGTTCAGTACACCTATTATTTCTGATAGTTGATACATCACATTACATTTCCATTTCATATGTAAATGAATTTTATTTTTAAGGTCAACTGTTCAGTTCTTAACCAAGATATTTACAGGATTTATATATTGTTTTCTGCATTCTTGGTATAAATACAACAGAAGGCTCATATAGTAAACAAATATACACAATTCATTTAACTTAACTACTCCTTCTCCACAGGAAAAATCTTTTTCTTTTAAAAACTTGAAAACAATTTTTTTTTTAATAACAAAATTTGACCTTACTTACAGAAAGCAATAATGGCTGAATGTAACTTGCATTGTGCTTCTCCAGGCAAAGTCAAATTTTGAAGAACGCTTTTGAGACTCCAGATGTCACCTGATCCCTTGGGTATTATGGACTTCTCAGGATCACAGATAAAATTCATGTTGCTAGAAGGACTCTGTGAAAGTGTCTTTTAAGTGTTTTCCCTGTAGATTCACGTTCATTATTCTTTTCTTCAGTCAATAGGAAATTTGAATATGCACTTTTTTATCACTTTGTGTTTGGGAATAATTTACTTGAACATATAAATATTAACAAAAATGGTCATTATCCTATTGGAACTATAATTACTTTACCAATCAATCAACTAAGTATGCAGACACAATTATTATGGGTGACTTTGTAATAAGAAAAACAGATTAATTAAGAAACACACCTCAAGAAGGTAAACACCAAGTGAGGAAGAATAGAGGTACAGATCAATGAACAAATGAATGAATGATTTAAAAAATAATGATTATATAAAAATAGCAAGTGTATATGACATTTTTAAAAGATATGTTAGTCAAATTGAAAGATAGATAAGGAAATTCCTGAGTTGTGGATTAAACTGGTTAATAAAGTTTCATAAAAAATGTGTGGTAATAAAAATATATTATATGTTTATAAAAAAATTAAATTAAATTAAAAAAAAATGTGTGGTAAAGAAGGGGCATGTGCACCCAACTGTTTCAACTCTGCGGAGTATAGTGTGATGTTATTGTCTTTAATACACACTGGTTAATTAATTGCTGCTGTTTATTAGATCTATGTTTAACATGAATTAGCTCATATAATATTCATACACATTCTAAAGTAGGTCATCTTTTTTAGACAAGGAAACTGAGGCATAGGGATAGTAATAATTGTTACAGTCATACAGGCAATTCGTGGCAGACATAAATTCCAGCTCTGTCTGCATCTGCCACCTTTCTCTCAACTACAATTCCTCTATGCAGTTCACATGAAACTCATTTTAAAGTCAAAGAAAAGTAATAGAAAGAAAGAAAGAACCAAAGAAAGAAAGAAAAAATACATCACAAAATTAGATATATCTGGGTGGCTCAGTCAGTTAAGTTTTGGATTCTCGGTTTCAGCTCAGGTCATGGTCTTAGAGTCAATGAGATCAAGTCCCATGTTGGGCTCCATACTCAGTCTGCTGGGGAGGTTGTTCTTCTCCCTCCCCCTTTCTTCCCCCCCACTCATGCTCTCTCATTCTCTCTAAAATAAATAAATAAAATCTTAAAAAAGAAGAAATTCCTAAAAATAAATAATAAAATTAATAATAATATGGGGTGTCTGGGTGGCTCAGTGGTTAAGCATCTGCCTTTGGCTCAGGTCATGATTCCAGGGTCCTGGGATCAAGCATCACCTTGGGCTCCCTGCTCAGAGGGAAGCCTGCTTCTCTCTCTCTCCCACTCCCCCTGCTTTTATTTCCTCTCTCTCTGTCTCTCTCTGTCAAATAAATAAGTAAAATCTTAAAAAAAATAATTAATAATAATAATGATCGTGATGTCTCAATTTCACACAGTGGATAATCTGAAATTTGCTTGTCTAGTCAAAAGTGGAACAGTTAAAATATAACTTACTCAAACTATTTTTAAAAAATAGTAAGAACTGTACAGTATAAAAAATCAAATACCATCAGTGAATGATATTTAAAAAAAAAAAACTACCCAAAAAGTCATCAATAATGAAAAAACCTAAAGACAATCTTTATGTTACAGTTATCTTATAAATTTAACATAAAAAAATTTGAACAACACCAGAAATTTATAAGTGGAGGTATGCTACTTATGAATATATTAAGTTATATTATGGTTTGGGTTAAATCAATTATTCATAGATCTATTTCTGTGATCATGCTTTAGAAAGTGTGATACCAGCATGTCACCACAGATTCATGCCCCAGGAAAATGTGCAAATATAATTTTGAAAAACACAAATGAAGCTCTATAATCCATGCCCATCCAAAAGGAAACTTGATAGTGCCTCTTTTATGCAACACTTTTGCGTGTTTTCCCTATAATGTTAGACAATATTTAAGTAGCTGAGAATTGGTACTTACACTTCTAAGGAAGTGAACACATTAGAGAGCAGAAGGTGACATTAAAAAATAAGCCTGAGAAATTTGCCTTTCAAATAAGCATATGGCTGTGTGTATGCATGTATGCATATATAATGCATAAATATATTTTAATACATATATTAAAATTTTATATACTCATATAAAACATATACATAATAAACAATTTTTATGTATATGGAGAGAGAGATCATATATATATGTGTATATAACACAGATGCAAAAATTTAAAATGGTTTAAAAATAATTTGTTGCTTTCCTTCTTAATTTTGAAGGCATTGATACATTGAGTATGCATTTTTGGATATATTTTATTCCATATGTAGTGATGTATGTGCCAATATATAAATATTCACATTTAAACAATTTAAGTGTATAAAAAGTGATATAGTTAGTGTATTAAGAATGCTTAAAAATGGAATGTTGTTGTTTCAATTTTGAGATTATTGTCCTCTCAGTATGAAACTTACATATTTGTAGAAACATGGCAGGAAAATACCAAGAAACTTTAAAACTTAAAAGGATAACATTGAGTCTTGTTATGCATTTTGATATCTTTTAGTGTTTTCACACAGCAAATCCATACATTTAAAAATAGTGTGAAAACTGGAAAACAAAAATACCACAACATGATGATTTATGATCACTAATATTCTTGACAAGTTTCTCATAGCAGTGCGTAGTATAACAGTGATTATAAATATGGGTCAAACAACTATAGCATAATTAGTAACAACCACCTGTTGGAAACAGGGTTTTATGGGCCTCTACATTGCTTATGTATAACATATTTTCACACAAACATACATCATTTCTTCAATGTTTATTTTTGTGAACTCAGACATGATTTCTGACTTTTGCAGAAAACTAAAGGAACTGTTCATAAAGCCACAGGGATTGCTGACTTTTTTGCTCAATAATCTGATTGACCCAACAAGGCAACAAGGATATGTAGTTAAGATATTATTCTACTCTGGTATTGCATGACTATGAAATTATGATTATTAAATTCATAGAGACCTTTATTTTAATGATGTTTATCTATCTATTCATTTGCTATTTTTAGACAGTCTTTCCAGTTAGCTAATATTTTATCCCAATAACTATATAGAGAGCTGAGATTATTATGCATTATTTACAAATTTGTGTTCTTCTATAACTAAAATTTGTTTAAAAACTTTTTAAGATGAGAACTAAAGCCAACAAAATTTCCTGTCCCCATGTTAATTCTGTTACTAAGCAAAAAATGTCTTAGGTGCCTCTCCAGGATGTATCTACAGCAAGGAGATAAGATTGAACCAATGAAACAGATTGCCTATCAAAACTAATAGCTTGCTCATCAAGAACTATACCAAGACTTTATTTTTGCTGTGTTCACCAATCCAATAGCATTTCATTATCAACCTCCACAATCCTAATCAGCTTCCCATCTGGCAAGACCTTTTTATCTTCCTTATTCACCCATTTTGATACACTACTAATATGGTCACAGTGAGGATTTTTTTTTTTCCTTGCAGCAAGAGGTCTAATGAATTTAGCTATAACTAATCAAGAGGCATTTTTGGTGGTCTTTGGGGGAGTTTTCATGCCTTTCACCTAGTTTCACCATTTGTGAACATTTGCTGCATTTACTTCACAAATTTCTCTCTTTGGGCTTTTTTTCTTTTATTTCTTTTTTTTTTTTTTTTCCCTGAACCATGTGAGGTAAATTCCAGATATCATGGCCTTTTAGTTCTTAATGCTTCAGTGTATATGTTCTAAAAACCAAGACAGTCTCTTGCATTTTTCAAAATCAGGAAATTGGGCATTATAGAATGCTATGACTTAATGTACACTCCATATTATAAATCTGTTTACAGCAAACTTAAACCTTCATCAGTACTGCAGTGTAACAGATCTGTTAAATTAGAAGGGTCTGAGTTCCTATTCTACTAATGAGCTAATAAACCTGCAGCTGTTGTGTATAGTTCTATATTAACTTTATCTGTATATCCATATGTGTATCAACATACTACATATATAAACATACTATATTTGTATGTGGTGTGTATGTGTAGCTTTTAAAGAGGGCCTGCCTCTGAGTCAGAAACAAAGAGATTTTATTTCTCATTGCAAATCAACAGCTAGAGCAATAGCTTGCACCAGTTCCCCAAGCCCCAATCTTGATAGCATAACATGGTAAGGGACAGATTGTACCTGTACATGTGGTGAAATGCATTTCAGGAGAATGACCCCAAAATTAGGAAACCTTCTGGCTACATCCTCCCCTCCAGATAGATAGAGAAGATTTATCATTATTCTGGAATCTATTTGGAGAAAAAAAGGTCTATATTGTTATTTCCTTACATTAGTGAGGGTATAAATTATTTACATTGTTTGCAGGGGAAAAAAAATAACTTCCTAAAGTGAATATATCACACCTCCTTCTAGATATTCCCAAATGAATGCCTAACTTAGAGAAAAACTAGCAGTGGCACTTCAGAATTTCTATACCCAAGGAATGTAGGAATGGTAATACTGTTAGAAAAGAGGTTAAGGGCACCAGGCTGACTCAGTTGATGGAGAATGTGACTCTTGCTCTCAGGATTGTGTGTCTGAATCCCACATTGGGTGTAGAGATTACTTAAAAATAAAATATTAAAAAAAAAAGGGAAAGAAAAGAAAAGAGAGATGGGGCGCCTGGGTGGCTCAGTGGGTTAAGCCTCTGCCTTCAACTCAGGTCATGATCCCAGGGTCCTGGGATCAAGCCCCACACCAGGCTCTCTGCTCAGTGGGGAGACTGCTTCCTCCTCTCTCTCTGCCTGCCTCTCTGCCTACTTGTGAGCTCTGTCTGTCAAATAAATAAAAAAAACCTTAAAAAAAAAAAAAGAAAAGAAAAGAGAAAAGAGGCCAAGTTGCTGGTCTTGATAAGACATGTTTCTAAAACACTACTCTATGTACTTATATTGTATGTTGAGAACTTTGTGGCCTGTTAAAATTTATAGAGGGGATGCCTTCACTTTCTGCTGTTCACAACCCCTAAATGAGAGCAAACTAGCAGCTTAGTTTAAATTTGAGCAAAAGGAATTATTAAACTACTACAAAATTTATAGGCCTGGATGACAAATAGAACAACAAGTTATTTTAATCAACTTTCTCAGTTCTCTAAACATTGCTCTAAATCAACTAAAATGAATAATGTGGCAGTTTATTATTAACATTCATTTTTAAACATCTCAGTTGGAAAAAAAAAGCAGACTTCAAATGTAAATAACAAGTTTATCCAAACTGTAACTCACTGAGTAAACTCAGTACTGATTCCCAGCAGATGCAAGATAGTTTCTTTTAATACATAAAAAAAACCCTTTTCATAATAAACATGCTAGAACCTCCTAAATCCTGTTTATATAAATATTTTATTTTTTGTTAGAGGAGGCCATAATAATAAAACTATAAGTGTGAGGGTTTTTTTTTTTTTAATGTTGATTCAATAAATATCTAATTAATTTAAAATAGACTTTTGGGAAAATAAAAAAATATCAAAAGGTGTTAATCTGAAGAGGTTTAAAGAAGATATCGATAAAAAGAGAAATATTAGGATCTCTTTTAGGCAATCAGAAAACATAAAAAATGACTTTATGCCCTAGGAAAAAATACGCAAGGAAAACAACAACAACAACAACAAAACAAAACAAAACACTGGAGGTTTTGAAGCAAGGCAAACATTTGCATGAGCAGAGTCTTAGGTGGCCAGAAGCAGGTCAACCCCAAGATTGAAATAGAAAGGATCTATGTGAATTAGTAATATAAGCAGCAAGTATCCGCAGAAGGAAAAATGATAGTTGGAGGAAGTTTGGGTAGAGAGAGAGAGAGAGAGAGAGAGAGTGTGTGTGTGTGTGTGTGTGTGTGAATGTACTGTTCGTGTGGTGTATTACTTTTCTAAGACTACCATACCAAACTACCACAAACTAGATGTCACAAAACAGCAGAAATTTATTGTCTCACAGTTCTAGAGGCTAAAATTCCAAAATTAAGATGTCAACAAGGTCATCTTCTCTCTAAAACTTATATGGGAGAATACTTCCTTACCTTTTTATAATTTCTGATGGATTGCATGCAATCCTCACCATCTCTTGACTTGTAGCTGCATGATTTCAATCCGCTATGCCATAATTTTTACATGATACTCTCCTCTCATATGTCTATTTCTCCTCTCTGTTTAGAAGGACACAAGTCAGATGGCATTGAGCAGCCAACCTAGTCAGGTGTGGCTTTATCTTTATTCATATCTTCCACAAGCTTATTTCTAAATAACATCACATCTTGAAAAACTAGGATTTAGGGCTTTAACATATATTTTTTGGGGGGAAACAATTGAACCTATAACATGTGGGAAAGTAATATCCATTGATGAAGGGTCCCACGTTCTTGCAGTTGCCACCATCAAAGCATTCTTAAAAAAGATCTTGATATTAGTAATTAGATATATAAATTTAGGGAACTATGTATCAATTATCATTTTGAAAATGAACTAATTCCATATCTAGTAACTTTGTCATATGAGGTATCCTAAAATGTGTTGATACACAAAGATATTCAATGCAACATTACATGTGTCACCAAAAATAAATAAATAAATAAATAAATGTACATGAAGTAAAATTGTTGAATACATTGAAATATTTTCTAATTATTAAAATGATACAAAAGTTATTATCATAAAAACAATTTCTTACGATATAATGTTAAGTGAAAAAAAAGATTAAAATTATGAAAAAATTATGTACACAATGTAAGCCTATAGTTAAAGCTTAAACAATGAATGGAAAGAAATACTCCAAAATATTAATAGTGGCTATTTTGAGAGGATATAGAGTAATGGATTTTTTTTTTCTTTTCAGTGTAACAGAAAACACCCAGTGCTCCATGCAATACATGCCCTCCATAATACCCACCACCTGGTTCACCCAACCTCCCACCCCTGCCCCTTCAAAACCATCAGATTGTTTTTCAGAGAACTTAGACTCTCATGGTTCATCTCCCCTTCTAATTTCCCTCAAATCCCTTCTACTCTCCATCTCCCCTTGTCCTCCATGTTATCTGTTCTGCTCCACAAATAAGTGAAACCATATGATAATTGACTCTCTCTGCTTGACTTATTTCACTCAGCACAATCTCTTCCAGTCTTGTCCATGTTGATACAAAAGTTAGGTCTTCATCCTTTCTGATAGAGGCATAATACTCCATACTGTATATGGACCACATCTTCCTTATCCATTCGTCCATTGAAGGGCATCTTGGTTCTTTCCACAGTTTGGCGACCATAGCCATTGCTGCTATAAACATTGCGGTACAGATGGCCCTTTTTTTCACTACATCTGTATCTTTGGGGTAAATACTCAGTAGTTCAATTGCAGGGTCATAGGGAAGCTCTATTTTTAACTTCTTAAGGAATCTCCACACTGTCCTCCAAAGTGGCTGCATCAACTTGCATTCCCACCAACAGTGCAAGAGGGTTCCCCTTTCTCCACATCCTCTCCAGCACACATTGTTTCCTGTCTTGTTAATTTTGGCCATTTTACCTGGTGTAAAGTGGTATCTCAATGTGGTTTTAATTTGAATCTCCCTGATGGCTAGTGATGATGAACATTTTTTCATGTGTCTGATATCCTTTTGTATGTCTTCTTTGTAGAAGTGTCTGTTAATGTCTTCTGCCCATTTTTTGACATGATTATCTGTTTTGTGTATGTTGAGTTTGAGAAGTTCTTTATAGATCCTGGATATCAGCCTTTTATCTGTACTGTGATTTGCAAATATCTTCTCCCATTCCGTGGGTTGCCTCTTTGTTTTGTTGACTGTTTCCTTTGCTGTGCAGAAGCTTTTGATTTTGAAGAAGTCTCAAAAGCTCATTTTTGCTTTTGTTTCCTTTGCCTTTGGAGACACATCTTGAAAGAAGTTGCTGTGGTTGATATCGAAGAGGTTACTGCCCATGTTCTCCTCTAGGATTCTGATGGATTCCTGTCTCACATTGAGGTCTTTTATCCATTTTGAGTTTATCTTTGTGTACAGTGTAAGAGAATGGTCGAGTTTCATTCTTCTACATATAGCTGTCCAATTTTCCAGCACCATTTACTGAAGAGACTCTTTTTTCCCACTGTATATTTTTTCCTGCTTTGTCAAAGATTATTTGACCATAGAGATGAGGGTCCATATCTGGGCTCTCTACTCTGTTCCACTGGTCTATGTGTCTGTTTTTATGCCAGTACCATGCTGTCTTGGTGATCACAGCTTTGAGTAAAGCTTGAAATCAGGTAATGTGATGCCTCCAGTTTTGTTTTTCTTTTTCAACATTTCCTTAGCAATTCGGGGTCTCTTATGATTCCATACAAATTTTAGGATTATTTGCTCTAGCTCTTTGAAAAATACCAGTGGAATTTTGATCAGAATGACATTAAAAGTCTAGATTGCTCTAGGTAGTATGGACATTTTAACAATGTTTATTCTTCCGATCCAAGATCATGGAATGGTCTTCCATCTTTTTGTGTCTTCTTCAATTTCTTTCATGAGTGTTCTGTAGTTCCTCGAGTACAGATCCTTTACCACTTTGGTTAGGTTTATTCCCAGGTATCTTATGGTTCTTGGTGCTATAGTAAATGGAATTAATTCTCAAATTTCCCTTTTTGTATTTTCATTGTTAGTGTATAAGAAAGCAACTGATTTCTGTACATTGACTTTGTATCCTGCCACATTACTGAATTGCTGTATGAGTTCTTTTTTTTTTTTTAAGATTTTATTTATTTATTTGACAGACAGAGATCACAAGTAGTAAGAGAAGCAGGCAGAGAGAAAGAGAAGAGGAAGCAGGCTCCTTGCTGAATAGAAAGCCCAATGCGGGGCTCGATCCCAGGACCCTGGGATCATGACCTGAGCCAAAGGTAGAGGCTTTAACCCACTGAGCCACACAGGCGCCCCTGCTGTATGAGTTCTAGTAGTTTGGGAGTGGAGTCTTTTGGGTTTCCCATATAAAGTATCAAGTCATCTGTGAGGAGAGAGAGTTTGACTTCTTCATTGCCAATTTGGATACCTTTTATTTCTCTTTGTTGTCTGATTGCTGTTGCTAGGACTTCTAATGCTATGTTGAACAAGAGTGGTGAAAGTGGGCATCCTTGTTGTCTTCCTGATCTCAAAGGGAAGGCTGTGAGCTTTTTCCCTTTGAGGATGATATTTGCTGTGGGTTTTTCATAGATAGGTTTTATGAAGTTCAGGAATGTTCCCTTATTGCAATACTTTGAAGCCTTTCAATCAGGAATGGATGCTGGATTTTGTCAAATACTTTTTCTGCATCAATTGAGAGGACCATGTGGTTCTTCTCTCTTCTCTTATTGATTTGTTCTATCACATTGATTGGTTTGCGAATGTTGAACCATCCCTGTAACCCAGGGATGAATCCCACCTGGTCATGGTGGATAATCTTTTTAATGTGCCATTGTATCCTATTTGCTAGGATCTTGTTGAGAACCTTCGCATCCATATTCATCAGTGATATTGGTCTGAAATTCTCCTTTTTGGTGGTGTCTTGCCTGGTTTGGGGATCAGGGTAATGCTGGCTTCATAAAAAGAGTCTGGGAGTTTTCCTTCTACTTCAATTTTTTGAAACAGCTTCAAGAGAATTTCTTTGGTGAAATTTGAAAGAATTTCTTCTTTGAAAGTTTGGTAGAATTCCCCAGGGAATTCGTCAGGTCTTGGGCTCTTGTTTTTTGGGAGGTTTTTGATCACTGCTTCAATCTCGTTACTAGATATCAGTCTATTCAGATTGTCAATGTCTTCCTGATTCAGTTTTGAGGGTTTATATTTTTCCAGAAATGCATCCATTTCATCTAGGTTGCTTAACTTATTGGCATATAACTGTTGACAATGACTTCTGATGATTGTTTGTATTTCCTTGGTGTTAGTTGTGATCTCTCCCATTACATTCATAATTTTATTGATTTGAGCTTTCTCTCCTTTCTTTTGGATTAGTGTGGCAAATGGTTTATTGATCTTATTGATTCTTTCAAAAAAACAGCTTCTAGTTTCCTTGATACATTCTACTGTATCTCTAGTTTCTATCTCTTGATCTCTGCTCTAATCTTGATTATTTCCCTTCTTGTATGTGGAGTTGGCTTAATTTGTTGTTGATTCTCCTCTTCTTTAAGGTGTAGAGATAGCTGGTGTATTCTGGATTTTTCAATTTTTTTGAGGGAGGCTTGGATGGCTATATATTTCTCCCTTAGGGGAAAACCTATATGTATCCCATAGGTTTTGGACCAAAGTGTCTTCATTCTCATTGGTTTCCATGAATTGTTTAAGTTCTTCTTTGATCTCCTGGTTGATCCAAGCATTCTTAAGCAAGGTGGACTTTAGCTTCCAGGTGTTTGAGTTCCTTCCAAATTTTTCCTTGTGACTGAGCTCCAGTTTCAAAGCATTGTGATCTGAGAATATGCAGGGAATAATCGCAGTCTTTTGGTATCAGTTGAGCCCTGATTTGTGACCCAGTATGTGGTCTATTCTGGAAAAGGTTCCATGTTCACTTGAGAAGAATGAGTATTCTGTTATTTTAGGGTTGAATGTTCTGTATATATCTATGAGGTCCATCTGGTCCAATGTGTCATTCAATGCTCTTGTTTCATTATTGATTTTCTGCTTGGATGATCTGTCTATTACTGAGAGAGGCATGTTAAGATCTCCTACTATTAATGTATTCATATTAATATGACTCTTTATCTTAATTAATAGTTTTCATATGTAATTGGCTGTTCCCCTATTGGGGACCTAGATATTTACAATTGTTAGATCATCTCGGTGGATAATCCCTTTAAGAATTATGTAGTGTCCTTCTGTGTCTCTGACTACAGTCTTTAGTTTAAAATCTAATTTATCTGATATGAGAATCACTACCCTGGCCTTCTTTTGAGGCCCAATGGCATGAAAGATGCTTCTCCATCCCTTCACTTTTAGTCTGGGTGTATCCTTAGGTTCGAAATGGGTCTCTTGTAGACAACATATGGATGGGTCATGTCGTTTTATCCAATCTGCAACCCTGTGTCGTTTTATGGGTGCATTTAGGCCATTCACATTGAGAGTGATTATTGATAGATATGTTCTTATTGACATCGTGTTACCTTTGAGGTCTTTCTTTCTGTAGATTGTCTCCATATATTACTCTTCAATGATATTCTTAGGATTTTTCCTCTATTATAGAACCCCCCTTAATATTTCCTGCAGTGTCAGCTTGGTGGTCACATACTATTTTAAGCCTTGCTGGTCTTGGAAACTCGTTATCTCTCCATCCATTTTGAATTTCAGTCTTGCTGGATAAAATATTCTTGGCTGCATGTTCTTCTCATTTATTGCCCTGAATACATCTTGCCAGCCCTTTCTGGCTTGCCAGGTTTCTATGGACAGGTCTGATGTTATTCTGATGAGCTTTCCTCTGTAGGTAAGGAGCTTTTTTTCCTAGCTTTCAAGAGATCCTGTCTACAATTATGATTCCTCATTCTTACTATCAGGTGTCTTGAGGACTTTCGAGATTCTATAATCTTTTGGAAAGACCATTCTCCCTCTAGTACATGAACCCTGGTTCCATTCACGAGATTGGGAAAATTTTCATGGAAAATTTGTTCCACTATATCTTCCAGTCTTCTTTCCTTCTCCTTCCCCTCAGGGATTCCAATAATTCTGACATTGGAACATTTCATGGCGTCATTTATTTCCCTAATTCTCTTTTCATGGTTTCTAAGCTGTTTGTTCCAAGCTTCCTCCTGATCCTTTCTCTCTATCTTTTTGTCCTCCAGATCACTAATTCTATCTTCTTTCTCAGTTACCCTAACATTTAGAGAATTTAGATAAGATTGGAACTCACTGAGAACATTGTGAACATCATCCCTGGTGGCTTTCAGTTCTCCCTAATCAATTCCATTTTGTCATCCGTGGCTTTCTCCAACTTAGCTATTGCCTGGATAATTGTTAGCCTGAATTCCCTTTCCAACATATTGTTTATGTCGATAGCCATTAGCTCTGTTGCAGAAGGCTCAGCCTCTGAATTTTTCTTCTGTTGGGCATTCCTCCTCCTAGCCATTTTGGTGAGAGATGACTGAATGGATGTAGCTGAATGTATCGACCGTGGTGCAGGCAAGGTGCACCCTGGAATGCTTCTGAGCAATCAAGTGTCCCCACCCAAATGAAAGAAAAAAACAAAGAGAGAAAAAAGAAAAAAAGAGAGAGAGAGAGAGGAAAAAAAATGAAAGATAAAATAAAAGAGAAGGCCCAGCCCAAATGGGCCCCAAGGTAAGATTTATGAAGTATACAAACAAAAACAGACCAACAAAAAGACTGATAAAAGTAGATGACAAGAGAAAAAAAATGTATATATATAAAAGCAAAACAAAACAAGAACCTCGTCAAAAAGAGCCCAATGTATAAGATTTATATAATACCAGGACAAACACAAATACACAGAAACACTGGCGGAAGAAAAAGATGGGAGAGTGCTTATATATTCTCAGTGTGGGCAAGGAAGTTTATTTTGATTCTTCCTGGATGTATCTTGATATCTTTGTTAAAGGACTCAACTTTCCTAAAATAAAGGGGGATTAAAAACTGGTTTACCTATAGGGGTAGCATTGATTGGGGAAAGGGGATTACCTTGGAGTTTAACTCTATATGAATATTAAAAAATAAAAATAAAAAAAGAATAAACTAAACTAAAATAAAATAAAATTTAAAAAAATTAAATTGAAAAGCAAAAGAAAGACACAGGTATATGTATCAAAAATTTCAGGTTAAAATGTTATTATGGAATTTGATGTACTGGACAGATCACTGTGTTGGTAAATAGGTTAAAAAAAATTTATTAAAAAAAAAAGAACCAGAATAGTGGGAATGAATTAAAAATGAAAGTTGTATCTATGAAGTAGTGGTGGTTGTTCTCTCTCTCTCTCTCTTTTTTTTTTTTTTTTTCCTGTTGGCTTTCTTGGGGAGGGGCCTGCCCCGTGAGTTTTCAGTCAATGATGTTCCTTGAGTTAAGTCCTCCCACCCCCATCAAGGGGCTGGGTTCTGAGGAAACCGGTTTTTCAGGCTTTTGTTCTCTGGATGTTTGTTTGTTTGTTTGTTTTCTCTCTCACCTTGACAGCTTTTGATGGTTTTCGGACGTTTAGAGGAAAGCAAACTCTACCCAGACCTCCCTTTCAGAGAGAAGCCTCAGTCTGTCCCCCTCTGGGTGCTCCAGAGCACATAAATTCCCCTTTGGCTGCTGACAGAGCACGTTCCAGTCGCAATCCCTGGAGATGCAGGAATTCCTGATTTTACCCAAAACCACGACAGCAGAGGCTGCCTGGGCAGCTCCAGACCACTAGAGAGGTCAGACTTTCCGGGTCCAAGAGCACAGGGCTGGCCCCTGCCGCACCTCTCTCAGGGGAGGGTATGGGGTGAGACCCAGACTCTGGTCGTGTGGCCTGCGCGCATGGATGCACAATGCTGTGGTTCTGCTGGCTGTTGAAGCTCTCAGCCCCTCACAGGAGCCACCACCCAGGCGTTCTCAGGTGCACTCGCGGCTCAGGGACCAAGACCTGGTTTCTTTGCTGCACTCTTTCCAGCTCAGCACTGGGGGTGGCTGTCCTGGGTCCGGGAACTTAAGCCCCTGTCCTCAACTGCCCCCATTCCCACAATTTTCCCCCATGATCCTTTGCTCTTTTTGAGTGCTTTCAACCAGACTCCAAGTTAATGCTGGTTCCCAGTTGCAGGGCACTCTCGTATTGGGGTATTACTTTCCAATGGGTCACTTCTGGTGGCTCCTTCCCCATTTTGTTTATCTTCTGATATCAGTCTGATGTTCCTGCTCCACTCTACCTGCCCACTGGCATCTTCTGCCCCCATAGAGATCCAGAAGTGTATAATTCTAATCTCAGGCTGATTTCATGGGTGATCAGAGTTCTTTAGTAAGTGATCAGCTCACTTTAGGGTACAGGTTGAAACAACACCTCCTCCTAGTTCCCCGCCATCTTGTCTCCACTGAGTACTGGATAATTTTTATACATTTTCCATATTAATTTTCAATGAAAATAATAACATGTATATAGGAAAGAAAATATAAAATAAATCTTTGGTGATTAAAATACATAGTTCATTTATTTGTTTCAGGTAGTGAATCTATTGATTTAATCTTACCCACTGGATTTTTAAACCTTTAGACAGATCTGGATGTTGTAGGTTGTCTTTTCTTGCACCTCTGATGAAGTCATATCACTTACCACAGACCAAAAAGCCAATTAGAGCCTATTATTCTTGAATCGGTTGAAAGAGTTTGCTTAATAACCAGTTACCTGGAACATTTCAAAAAAATTAACGACTTCCTAAGTGAAAAACTGTCTGAGGAATAATTATGGCTAAATGTGTCTGGATATGATCACCAAAAGAATGAAGATAACAGAGTTACACTATTTTTTTACAAAATATTTACTCCCATATTTCTACCATTCCAACCACTACACAGATACATTAAATTGGGGTTGTATGTGTATATTGAAAGCATATTTATCTTATAACTAAAATTAAACAATAATCCAACCTGTATCTATCCATATCATATAAATACAGATATAGTTTATTCATTCAAAAAATTTAACAATATTGATGAACATAAAATAAAATAAAGTGGTGTTAATATGAAAGTAGCAGATTGTCTCACTCTTGCTTAGCATGTAAATTTATTCCCTAGACATGACTCTTTTTAATTTTATAGATATATTTTCATGCATTTACTTTTAATTTTCTATTATTTTCATACATGTTTGGCTTTGAATTTAGACTTTAGACATTAGTCATAGACTTTTTTTTTTTCTTTCCACTTTATTATTTATTTCTTTTTATTAACATACACTGTGTTATTTGTTTCAGGGGTGCAGGTCTGTGATTTATCAGTTTTACACAATTCACAACACTCACCATAGCACATATCCTCCCGAATGTCCATCCCTCAGCCACCCCATCCCTCCCATCCCCCTCCTCTCCTGAAACCCTCAGTTTGTTTCCTGAGTTTAGGAGACTCTTATGGTTTGTCTCCCTCTCTGGTTTCATCTAGTCTCATTTTTCCCTCCCTTTCCCTATGATCCTCTGTCTTGTTTCTCCAATTCTTCATATCAGTGAAATCATATGATAATTTTCTATCTCTGATTTACTTATTTCATTTAGCATAATACCCTGTAGTTCTACCCATGTCATTGCAAATGGCAAGATTTCAGGTTTTTTGATGGCTGCATAATATATATCTATAGATATAGGTATAGATATAGATATAGATATAGATATAGATATAGATATCTCACATTTTCTTTACCCATTTATCTGTTGATGGACATCTAGGTTCTTTCCATAGTTTGGCTACTGTGGACATTGCTGCTATAAACACTCAGGTGCATGTGCCCCTTCAGATCATTACAGTTGCATCTTTAGGGCAAATACCTAGTAGTGCACTTGCTGGGTTGTAGGATAGCTCTATTTTCAACTTTTTGAGGAACCTCCATGCTGTTTTCCATAGTGGCTACACCAGCTTCCATTCCCACCAACGATGTAGAAGTTTCCCCTTTCTCCACATCCTCACCAACACCTGTCATTTCCTGATTGGTTAATTTTAGTCATTCTGACTGGTGTGAGGTGGCATCTCATTGTGGTTTTGATTTGTATTTCCTTGATGCTGAGTTTTGATTTGTATTTTGGCCATTTGTATGTCTTCTTTGGAGAAATATCTGTCCATGTCTTCAGTCCATTTCTTGATTAGACTATTTGTTCATTGGGTGTTGAGTTTGATAAGTTCTTTATAGATTTTGGATACTACCCTGCGATCTGATATGTCATTTGCACATATCTTCTCCCATTCTGTCAGTTATCTTTTGGTTTTGTTGACTGTTTCACTTTGCTGTGCAAAAGCTTTTAATCTTGATAAAGTCTCAATAGTTCATTTTTGCTCTTGCTTCCCCTGCCTTTAGTGATGTTTCTAGGAAGAAGTTGTGGCTGAGGTCAAAGAGGTTGCTGCCTGTGTTGTCCTCAAGGATTTTGATGGATTATTGTCTCATTGAAGTCTTTCATCCATTTTGATAGTCTATTTTTGTGTGTGTTGTAAGGAAATGGTCCAGTTTCATTCTTCTGCATGTGGCTGTCCAATTTTCCGAACACCATTTGTTGAAGAGACTCTTTTTTCCATTGGACATTCTTTCCTGATTTGTCAAAGATGAGTTGACCATAGAGTTGAAGGCCCATTTCTGGACTTTCTATCTATTCAATTGATCTATGTGCCTGTTTTTTGTGCCAGACCATACAGTCTTAATGATTATAGCTTTGTAATAGAGCTTGAAGTCTGGGATTGTGATGCCACCAACATTGGCTTTCTTTTTCAGTATTCCTCTGCTATTCAGGTCTTTTCTGGTTCCATATAAATTTTAGGATTATTTGTTCTATTTCTTTGAAAAAAGTTGGTGGTATTTTGAAAAGTCATTGACTTCTAATTATGCATAGTAATCAAAGGTTTTAGCTCTCTTTATTTTTTTAATTAACTGATTTTAATTTGTTTTCAATTTTTTTATTTAAATTTTAGTTTATTTAATTTTAGTGTAATATTGGTTTAAGGAGTAGAATTTACTGACTCATTACTTGCATATACCACCCAGTGCTTATCACAATAAGAGTCCTCTTAAATACCTATCACCCATTTAGCCTTTCTCCTACCCACCTCCCATCCAGCAGCCCTCAGTTTGTTCTTTATAGTTAGGAGTCTCTCATGGTTTTCTTCTCTCTCTCTCTCTCTGTCTTTTTTTTTTTTTTTTTTTTTTTTTTCCTTTTCCCATGTTCATTTGTTTTGTTTCTTAAATTTCACATATGGGTAAAATCATGTAGTATTTGTCTTTTTTTGACTGACTTATTTTGCTTAGCATAATACACTCTAGCTCCATCCACGTTTTGCAAATGGCAAGATTTCATTCTTTTTGATGCCCAAGTAATATTCCATTGTATTTATATATACATACCACATCTTCTTCATACACTATTTAGTCGATGGCCATTTGGGCTTTTTCTCTAATTTGACTATTTTTGATAATGTTGCTATAAACATCAGGGTGTATGTGGCTCTTTGAATCAGTATTTTTGTATCTTTGGGGTAAATACCTACTAATACATTTGCTGGGCTTTATGATAGTTCTATTTTTAACCTTTTGAAGAACCTCCATACTGTTTTCCAGAGTGGCTACCCCAGTTTGTATTTTCACCAACACTATAAGAGGGTTCCCCTTTCTCCATATCCTTGCCAACATCTGTTATTTCCTGAGCTATTAATTTTAGCCATTCTGACAGGTGTGAGTGGCACTTTTTCATGGGTGTGACTTGTATTCCCCTGATGATGAGTGATGTTGAGCATCTTTTCATCTGTCCCTTGGCCTTCTGGGTGTCTTCTTAGGAAAAAATGTGTATTTATATCTTCTGTCCACTTCTTAACTGGATTATTTGTTTTGGGGTGTTGAATTTGATAAATTCTTTATACATTTTATGTATTAAACCTTTAACAGATATAGTATTTGCAAATATATCCTCATTCCATAGGTTGCCTTTTAGTTTTACTGATTGTTTCCTTTGCTATGCAGAAGCTTTTTATCTTGATGAAGTCCAAACAGTTCATTTTTGCTTTTGTTTCCCTTGCCTCTGGAGACATATCTAGTAAGAAATGACTTTAAAGTCCTCTGCACAATATAGACACACACACACACACACACACACACACACACACACACATCTCCCCACCAAACACACATACGGTCTGTTCTTTACAACATGATTTATGCCACATTTTGGTAAACTGATAATACTTATATTATATTACTATACAAATACCATGTCATCTCAGTTGAAGGGAATAATATGAAAAATTTTTTGTATATTTTCCCAAGAATTAATAACTTTTATTTTTTTAATTTTCTTTTTACAATTTAACAGTTTTCTGGAATGTTCTAACATCCATTAACTTTTTTTTTTTCCCCAAAAGTTCTTAAGCACATCGGATAATATGAAGTCCACTTTTTTTTTTCTTTCTTTCCAATGGCCTTCTATTTTAGCTACCCATCATCCTGTCTAAAGTAAGTGAGATCTCTCTTGGTCTGATATTAGCCACTTCTTAGATTCAGGTATCCTAAACAATAGGTTTTGATTGCTAGATTTTCCATATTTCTCTTTAAAGGTTTCTTTCCTTTTTACTTTGGTAAAAACTTGAGAAAGTGTTCTTGCCAAGTAATTTATTTTCTTCTGAGGCTAGTTCTTCTGCAAGAGAAATGTTTTCTCTCTCTAGATACATTTAAATTCTTATTTTCTGTGTCATGAAACATTATGATAATGTGACCTGACAAGTATTTTTCATCTATCCATTCAGCATATTATAGACCATTATTATTATTATTATTATTAAATTATTTTGATGATTCCTTTTCTATTCTTTTCTTTTCCCATCTGAGAACTCCTTTCAGTTAGATTTTAGATGTTCTGATTTTCTAATTTTATTTTATTTTGCTCATAGTTTCCATCTCTTCATCTTTTTTTCCCCTCATTTCTGAGAGTTTTAATCTACATTACCAGGATGACCATTAGACTAGAAGAAATAGCAACCTAAATTTTGGTGGCCTAACACAATAAAGGTTTATTTTCACACCAACTAAGATGTTCTTGTTGAACAGCTTCCTTGGATAACTGCTATAAGCAGAGGAATTAGGGAGAGATTTCTTGTATTTTGTGTCCCTGTTGACTTCTAGGCCCTCAAAGATCTAGATATACTAGGAAGATAATAGTATATAGTACATTATGTGAGAAGGATTGGATGTTTCTTGTGTCATTTCCAATCTTTTCCAGAACATAGCTACATGATTTCCAACTTAAAGCAAGAGGATTTGTGAAATGCAGTTTAGCTGAATTCCTATGAAGATGAGAGCTGAATGTTCATAACATAAGCAATCTCTACATCATAGTAATTGCTGCTATGTTGGTATGTTTCTTAGCCAAACTATTCTGAAAGTCAAACTACTCTGACAAATCCGGATGCATTTATAACAATACCACTTATGAAGTGGTATTTCTCTTTTTCTATATCTCCTTAATATTAAAGTACTTCCAGCCTCCATTTAAACACAATTCTAAATAATTAAGTATTCTATGCATTCAAATGAGTTTTTTCAAATGTGCTCACAAGTATGGTCTTCTCAACCACCATATCATATCTATTAAAGTCTTCTATTTCTGTTCTTACACTATTCACTGGTGTCTAATTTCTGAGCATTCTTAAATCCTTCACTACGCCTATAAAACTGCTAAAGGAACTATTATACTATTTTAGCAGGGTGGCATATGAAAGCCACTTCACTGGAATGGCAATGATTACACAAGCAAATGTAAGTATCAACTAATAGCCAGACATTGTACCTTATGTTTTCATTTCTTTTAATAGTACACTGAGTATAAGGAGAAACTATTTAAAAAGTGGGCCTCCTTTACTATTTAAATATCTCTTCTCACCTAATTCCACTCTATCCATTTGATTGCAACAGAAGCTAACCCTGTTGGTACAATTTGATTTGGATACTCTGGCCACAGGCAATTGGTTGAGGGGTAATTTTTTGAACAAAAATGGATCAATATTTGTCTATCAACTGTGAATTTGAAACTGAAGCAAGGAAAGCTTAACTTAAATTCAAATATATTTGCGAATTGATACAATTGGCAATTGACTTTTTTTTTTTTTTTTTTTTTACTACAGAGTAAATCAATAGACACTGTAGAGTTGAAGAAAAAGACAGAATGAATCACACATGACATAAAATTTACTGGCCTCTTTTTGGCCTCTTCATGGTGTTTCAGGACTTGATTTCAGTGCATTTGGAATCTCAGCAACACTCCCATTCTTAAGGCTTATAAGATGTCTTAAAAGACTTCCTCCCACGAACAAAGGCCCACTTTTCTTGCATAAATCCTACTGGGTTCAAATATTTAAGATCATAAACATTTCCATTTCCAGAGGTCCAAACCAAACCAAAATAGAGAAAGGTAAGTTTAATTTTCAAAAATTGCATAGCTTATGAATCAAGAGTCAGTGAAAACAGTTCAGTCATTTTGAAACCAAAGTTCCCACTCCTTCTCCCAAATAACACTGCATTGAGAAAGATTTGGTGTTCACAAAGTGCTTAGAAGATCTGAGATGAAGGAAGTACAGACAATCTATTATAAACTAACATGAGTGTGTGTGTGTGTGTGTGTGTGTGTGTGTGTGTGTATATATATATATATATATATATATATATATATATATATTTGAGTATTTAGGCGATATTTGAATATCAGAAGTTAATATATATTTCTTTTGATTAACCCATATGTAAGGAATAGCAATGCCTGTGGGGAAAGTCTTTTACTGCGTATTGTATTAGAAAATAGTAAACAGTGCTCTTCTGACAGTTGAGTATTTTAAGAAATTTGTCCAAGAATATTTGTCATCCATGTTAGACTTTGAGACCAGAGACAGCTGATTTTTAAAGGATTTAACACATTAACAATGGGACATCATAACACACATTTTAAAAACATGTTATAGACAAGAATAATTATTATTTCTTTGTAGACTAATCCATTATAAAATGAATATTTTAGGAAAATATGTAGATGGAGAAAACATTCAAAAGTAATCATTAATATATAGCAAATGTTTTGTTCTTGATACTATAATTATTTCTTTAGAAAATATCGTCTGAAAGATGAGAAATAATGAGACCAATTTGACATCACTAAGTGTGACAGAGTATCTTTAACTGAAATCAAAATTTGATACCCAAATTTGGGTGACAATATTTTTATAATTGTTTTCCCAACTTTATATGCAAGGAATTCTTTTTTAATCTAAAAGAATGGCTAGATAAAAGTAATTAGTAAATTATATGGTTTCTGTAAAAAGCATTACTGTGATCCTTTATGAAGACAGAAGAGGTGGATAAAAGCAGAGGAACTCTATTTAAGAGATTTTTTACACTGCCATCCACTGAAGTGGACAATTATGACATACTTCTGGTGTAAAAAGGCTTATTTACAGACATAAGTGAGTTTTTCAGCTTTAAAGAGTCACAGGAAAGAATCTTAGGAAAGAATCACAGGAAAGAATCTTAGAAGTCAGCAGCAATAATTAATGTTACTCCCTTAAATGGTTTTTAGACTAGAGAACCTGGACAAATTTGAGACATGACAAGAATGTTAATAAATAATTTGAAAGAATTTTCTTAAAGTACCTGGTGTCCTAGCTCCCTCAAATATGCATGAAGAGGTAATGTGAGTATTGATATTATTTTTTTTATTTTATTTTTTATAAACATATAATATATTTTTTTCTCCAGGGGTACAGGTCTGTGAATCACCAGGTTTACACACTTCACAGCACTCACCATAGCACATACCCTACCCAATGTCCATAACCCCACCCCCCTTCTCCCAACCCCCCTCCCCCCAGCAACCCTCAGTTTGTTTTGTGAGATTAAGAGTCACTTATGGTTTATCTCCCTCCCAATCCCATCTTGCTTCATTTACTCTTCTCCTACCCCCTTAACCCCCATGTTGCATCTCCTCTCCCTCATATCAGGGAGATCATATGATAGTTGTCTTTCTCTGATTGACTTATTTCGCTAAGCATGATACCCTCTAGTTCTATCCACGTTGTCACAAATGGCAAGATTTCATTTCTTTTGATGGCTGCATAGTATTCCATTGTGTATATATACCACATCTTCTTTATCCATACGTCTGTTGATGGACATCTAGGTTCTTTCCATAGTTTGGCTATTGTAGACATTGCTGCTATAAACATTCGGGTACACGTGCCCCTTCGGATCACTACGTTTGTATCTTTAGGGTAAATACCCAGCAGTGCAATTGCTGGATCATAGGGTAGTTCTATTTTCAACATTTTGAGGAACCTCCATGCTGTTTTCCAGAGTGGTTGCACCAGGTTGCATTCCCACCAACAGTGTAGGAGGGTTCCCCTTTCTCCGCAACCTCGCCAGCATCTGTCATTTCCGGACTTGTTAATTTTAGCCATTCTGACAGGTGTGAGGTGGTATCTCATTGTGGTTTTGATTTGTATTTCCCTGATGCCGAGAGATATGGAGCACTTTTTCATGTGTCTTTTGGTCATCTGGATATCTTCTTTGCAGAAATATCTGTTTATGTCCTCTACCCATTTCTTTATTGGATTATTTGTTCTTTGGATGTTGAGTTTGCTAAGTTCTTTATAGATTCTGGACACTAGCCCTTTATCTGATATGTCGTTTGCAAATATCTTCTCCCATTCTGTCAGTTGTCTTTTGGTTTTGTTGACTGTTTCCTTTGCTGTGCAAAAGCTTTTGATCTTGATGAAGTCCCAATAGTTCATTTTTGCCTTTGCTTCCCTTGCCTTTGGCAATGTTTCCAGAAGAAGTTGCTGCGGCTGTGGTCAAAGAGGTTGCTGCTTGTGTTCTCCTCAAGGATTTTGATGGATTCCTTTCTCACATTGAGGTCCTTCATCCACTTTGAGTCTATTTTCGTGTGTGGTGTAAGGAAATGGTCCAGTTTCATTTTTCTGCATGTGGATGTCCGGATTTCCCAAAACCATTTGTTGAAGAGAGTGTCTTTTTTCCATTGGACATTCTTTCCTGCTTTGTCGAAGATTAGTTGACCATAGAGTTGAGGGTCTATTTCTGGGCTCTCTATTCTGTTCCATTGATCTATGTGTCTGTTTTTGTGCCAGTACCATGCTGTCTTGATGATGACAGCTTTGTAATAGAGCTTGAAGTCCGGGATTGTGATGCCATCAACTTTGGCTTTCTTTTTCAAGATTCCTTTGGCTAATCGCGGTCTTTTCTGGTTCCATATAAATTTTAGGATTATTTGTTCCATTTCTTTGAAAAAAATGGATGGTACTTTGATAGGAATACATTAAATATGTAGATTGCTTTAGGTAGCATAGACATTTTCACAATATTTATTCTTCCAATCCAGGAGCATGGAACATTTTTCCATTTCTTTGTGTCTTCTTCAATTTCTTTCATGAGTACTTTATAGTTTTCTGTGTATAGATTCTTAGTCTCTTTGGTTAGGTTTATTGCTAGGTATCTTATAGTTTTGGGTGCAATTGTAAATGGGATGGACTCCTTAATTTCTCTTTCTTCTGTCTTGTTGTTGGTGTAGAGAAATGCGACTGATTTCTGTGCATTGATTTTATATCCTGACACTTTACTGAATTCCTGTACCAGTTCTTGCAGTTTTGGAGTGGAATCTTTTGGGTTTTCCACATATAGTATCATATCATCTGTGAAGAGTGATAGTTTGACTTCTTCTTTGCCGATTTGGATTCCTTTAATTTCTTTTTGTTGTCTGATTGCTGAGGCTAGGACTTCTAGTACTATGTTGAACAGCAGTGGTGATAACAGACATCCATGCCGTGTTCCTGACCTTAGCGGAAAAGCTTTCAGTTTTTCTCCATTGAGAATGATATTTGCAATGGGTTTTTCATAGATGGCTTTGATAATATTGAGGTATGTGCCCTCTATCCCCACACTTTGAAGAGTTTTGATCAGGAAGGGATGCTGTACTTTGTCAAATGCTTTTTCAGCATCTATGGAGAGTATCGTATGGTTCCTGTTCTTTCTTTTATTAATGTGTTTTATCACATTGATTGATTTGCGGATGTTGAACCAACCTTGCAGCCCTGGAATAAATCCCACTTGGTCGTGGTGAATAATCCTTTTAATGTACTGTTGAGTCCTATTGGCTAGTATTTTGGTGAGAATTTTTGCATCTGTGTTCATCAAGGATATTGATTTGTAGTTCTCTTTTTTGATGGGATCCTTGTCTGGTTTTGGGATCAAGGTGATGCTGGCCTCATAAAAAGAGTTGGGAAGTTTTCCTTCCATTTCTTTTTTTTGGAACAGTTTCAGGAGAATAGGAATTAGTTCTTTAAATGTTTGGTAGAACTCTCCCGGGACGCCGTCTGGCCCTGGGCTTTTGTTTGTTTGGAGATTTTGATGACTCAATCTTCTTACTGGTTATGGGTCTGTTCAGGCTTTCTATGTCTTCCTGATTCAGTTGTGGTAGTTTATATGTCTCTAGGAAGGATCCATTTCTTCCAGATTGTCAAATTTGTTGGCGTAGAGTTGCTCATAGTATGTTCTTATAATTGCCTGTATTTCTTTGGTGTTAGTTGTGATCTCTCCTCTTTCATTCATGATTTTATTTATTTGGGTCCTTTCTCTTTTCTTTTTGATAAGTCTGGCCAGGGGTTTATCAATCTTATTAATTCTTTCAAAGAACCAGCTCCTAGTTTCGTTGATTTGTTCTATTTTTTTTTTTTTTTTGGTTTCTATTTCATTGATTTCTGCTCTGATCTTTATGATTTCTCTTCTCCTGCTGGGTTTAGGGTTTCTTTCTTGTTCTTTCTCCAGCTCCTTTAGGTGTAGTGTTAGGTTGTATACTTGAGACCTTTCTTGTTTCTTGAGAAAGGCTTGTACCGTTATATATTTTCCTCTCAGGACTGCCTTTGTTGTGTCCCACAGATTTTGAGCTGTTGTATTTTCATTATCATTTGTTTCCATGATTTTTTTCAATTCTTCTTTAATTTCCTGGTTGACCCATTCATTCTTTAGGTGGATGCTGTTTAGTCTCCATGTATTTGGGTTCTTTCCAAATTTCCTCTTGTGATTGAGTTCTAGCTTCAGAGCATTGTGGTCTGAAAATATGCAGGGAATGGTCCCAATCTTTTGATACCGGTTGAGACCTGATTTAGGACCGAGGATGTAATCTATTCTGGAGAATGTTCCATGTGCATTAGAGAAGAATGTGTATTCTGTTGCTTTGGGATGAAATGTCCTGAATATATCTGTGATATCCATCTGGTGCAGTGTGTCATTTAAGGCCTTTATTTCCTTGTTGATCTTTTGCTTGGATGATCTTTCCATTTCAGTGAGGGGAGTGTTAAAGTCCCCTACTATTATTGTATTATTGTCGATGTGTTTCTTTGATTTTTTTATTAATTGGTTTATATAGTTGGCTGCTCCCACGTTAGGGGCATAGATATTTACAATTGTTATATCTTCTTGTTGGACAGATCCTTTGAGTATGATATAGTGTCCTTCCTCATCTCTTATTATAGTCTTTGGCTTAAAATCTAATTGGTCTGATATAAGGATTGCCACTCCTGCTTTCTTCTGATGTCCATTAGCATGGTAAATTATTTTCCACCCCCTCACTTTAAATCTGGAGGTGTCTTTGGGTTTAAAATGAGTTTCTTGTAGGCAACATATAGATGGTTTTTTTTTTTTTTTTTTTAATCCATTCTGATACCCTGTGTCTTTTGATTGGGGCATTTAGCCCATTAACATTCAGGGTAAGTATTGAGAGATATGAATTTAGTGCCATTGTATTGCCTGTAAGGTGACTGTTACTGTATATTGTTCCTTTCTGATCTACTCCTTTTAGGGTCTCTCTTTGCTTAGAGGACTACTTTCAATATTTCCTGTAGACCTGGCTTGGTGTTTGCAAATTCTTTCAGTTTTTGTTTGTTCTGGAAGCTTTTAATCTCTCCTTCTATTTTCAGTGATAGCCTAGCTGGATATAGTATTCTCAGCTGCATGTTTTTCTCGTTTAGTACTCTGAATATATCATGCCAGCTCTTTCTGGCCTGCCAGGTCTCTGTGGATAAGTCTGCTGCCAATCTAATATTTTTACCATTGTATGTTACAGACTTCTTTTCCCTGGCTGCTTTCAGGATTTTCTCTTTGTCACTAAGACTTGTAAATTTCACTATTAGGTGACGGGGTGTGGACCTATTCTTATTGATTTTGAGGGGGGTTCTCTGAGCCTCCTGGATTTTGTTGCTTGTTCCCTTTGTCATATTGGGGAAATTCTCTCCAATAATTCTCTCCAATATACCTTCTGCTCCCCTCTCTCTTTCTTCTTCTTCTGGAATCCCAATTATTCTAATGTTGTTTCGTCTTATGGTGTCACTTATCTCTCGAATTCTGCCCTTGTGGTCCAGTAGCTGTTTGTCCTTCTTTTGCTCTGCTTCTTTATTCTCTGTCATTTGGTCTTCTATACCACTAATTCTTTCTTCTGCCTCATTTATCCTAGCAGTGAGAGCCTCCATTTTTGATTGCACCTCATTAATAGCTTTTTTTATTTCAACTTGATTAGATTTTAGTTCTTTTATTTCTCCAAAAGGGCTTTTATATCTCCTGAGAGGGTTTCTCTAACATCTTCCATGCCTTTTTCGAGCCCAGCCAGAACCTTGAGAATCGTCATTCTGAACTCTAGATCTGACATATTACCAATGTCTGTATTGATTAGGTCCCTAGCCTTTGGTACTGCCTCTTGTTCTTTTTTTTGTGGTGAATTTTTCCGCCTTGTCATTTTGTCCAGATAAGAGTATATGAAGGAACAAGTAAAATACTAAAAGGGTGGCAACAACCCCAGGAAAATATGCTTTAGCCAAATCAGAAGAGACCCCAAATCGGTGGGGGGTGGGGGGGAAGGGGATAAAAAGAGGTTCAGAAAGAAAAAAAAAAAGAAAAAAGAAAAAAAGAAATAAAAAAAGAAAACCAATAATGAAAAAATATAAAAAGGAAAAAAATTATATATATATTAGATAAACTAGTTAAAAAACGTTAAAAAGAAAAGGGTAAAAGTTAAAAATTTAGCAGAAGAAGAGAAAAAAATTGAAAAAGAAAAAACAATTAAATTAACTGCAAGGCTAAAGAATCATGGGGAGAAAGCCATGAGTTCCGTGCTTTGCTTTCTCCTCCTCTGGAATTCCGCTGCTCTCCTTTGTATTGAAACTTCACTCCTCGTAAGTGAACTTGGTCCTGGCTGGGTTTATTGTTGATCTTCTGGGGGAGGGGCCTGTTGTAGTGATTCTCAAGTGGCTTTGCCTCCGGCGGAGTTGCACCGCCCTTTCCAGGGGCGGGGCTGAGTAATCCGCTCGGGTTTGCTTTTGGGAGCTTTTGTTCCCTGAGCGCTTTCCGTAGAGTTCCGGAGGACGGCATTGAAGATGGCGGCCTCCCAGTCTCCGGCCTGGAGGAGCCGAGAATCCGGGGCCCCACTCCTCAGTGCGCCCTCAGAGAACAGCGCCCAATTACTCCCGTCACCCTGGCCTCCGGCCGCGCTCTGAGCTACCGAGCCTGCGACCAGTTCAAGGTAACCCCGAGCTGAGAGTCACTCCTCGGCTGTGTCTCTGTAGCTGGCTTCCCCGTTCTAATACCTGCAAGCTCTGCGACACTCAGACACCCCGATCCTTCTGTGACCCTGTGGGACCTGAGGCCACACTGGCCCCGCGTGGGCTTCACCCCCGTAAAGCCTCTGGAGCGATGTCCCTCAGCGGAACAGACTTTTAAAAGTCCTGATTTTGTGCTCCATTGCTCCGCCGCTTGCCGGGAGCCTGCCCCTTCCCCCGCGGTCTATCTTCCTGTTGCTTTGGATTCACTTCTCTGCCAGTCCTACCTTTCAGAAAGTGGTTGATTTTCTGTTTCTATAATTGCTGTTCTTCGATCTCCCGTTGGATTTGTAGGTGTTTGCAATCTTTAGATAAGCTATCTAGCTGATCTCCCGCAACCTGAAGTAGTCTCAGCCTGCTACTTCTCCGCCATCTTGACTCCTCTGAGTATTGATATTATTTTTAATATGTACTTAAACTTTATACTTCTGAAGGCATTTGATATAGAAGATCAAATTGGAGCACACAACAATCATTTCTTAGAATGGTTACTTTTAAAATCTTATCTAGAAAATTTCATTTCCTGGCAATATATTGGACTAAATACCTGTATTGACATTTTTCTCTTTCTTCAATCATCTCACTTTTAACAATGAAATATTGTGACATTTTTTTTTAATGTAACATCTTTTTAAATATGTCCAAGAGTTGGTACTAAAGTCAGTCATGTTCAGTTAAGCGTTGAGGATATTGGCCAAACCTCATAAATTTGAACATAAGAGTCTTCAGATATGTGATTTGGGAGAGATAAAACAAATCCAGGAAAGCTTATACAAGATTTAAAGTTTAATAACCACCACCTTATAAAACATAATGCCAAATGGATTAGGTGAAAAAGTTATGAACACAAAATTACTTTTCCACATGGAGCTTATAATCTAATATAGGAACACACTAAATATACTCTTTATCAAATTGTGATAAATGCTATGGTGGAAATATAAAGCAGCAAGAGGGACAGGGTGTATTATTAAGTTGGCATGTTAAACAGCTTTGTCTGAGAGAGCTGGGAAAAGATGACATTTCAGAAGAGATCTTAAAATAGATGGAGGAATGAGATATGTGGTTAACTGGGAGGTGTGTGTTTTAGGCAAACAGTAAAAATGAGCAAGAGCCCCCTGCATTTTGGAGAAAATGCAAGGAGGGCAGTATGGTCATAGCAGAGTGATTACAAGGGTTAATAGGATGAGATGATGTTAAAGGATAATAGAGGACCAGATTGTATGAGACTTATGGAGTAGAGTCCATATATTCAGATTTGTCCAAGACAAGTTTTGTTCACATCTGTTGGATTGTGTAATTATTACTAGAACCTCTACACATTTTCAAAAATGTGTCTGTTTGATGATAGATTATATAGTGACTTTATTTGTAAAGGCTTATCCTTTAGTTTCTCTTCTGAATCATATGTAAAGCCAGTGAAGGATGATCTGATAAATCACCTGATTTGATACATATTTTAATATGGTCACTCACATATTTTTAAAAACAAATGGAGTGAAGCAGGGAAAGGGTAGACTCTGTTAGACTAGTGAAGGTTGACTGTGATTATCTGGGCTAAAATCAATGAAAGTTCAAATTAGACAGGTTGTGGCATAGATTTCTAAAAAAATGGCCTGATCCCTGATATGTTTTGAATATAAAAAATAATGTAATTAAGTAATGTATTACCTGTACAGTTTGAAAGAGAATGTGAAGCCAAGATTCGGACAAGTTTTGTTTGATAGAGAACAAATGCTATTTCCATTAACTGAGATTGGGAAGAGAACAAAATTTGGGAGTGTGAAATTTGGCCAAGTTGATCAGAAATTCAATTTTGAACAAGATAAGTTTGTGATGACTAGAACTAAGTTGTTAGATATTTAAGTATAGAGTTCAGTTGAGAAGATTAGGTTAGAGACACATTGTGACATATCATCCTCTGGTTAATATTTGAAGTCATGAAATTGGATTACATTTCCCAACAAGTAAAGGTAAATAGGAACATAGGTGGACAAAAGACCAAGACCCAAGGTAGGCCAGAATTCATCACAGAGTGGAGAAGTTCCAGTAGAAAAGAAGTATGTGATGTTTCAAAAGAAAGTGAAGATAGAAACTACTGGTATTGCATTATTGAGTAGGCATGAATATATGACCTTAGGAAAAAATTGAAGGAGCCACCTCGTGATCATGGATACTTTGGTATGAAAAGTACAGTACTTGCATTGGCAGAAGATATATATAGATATAGATATAGATATATACTTTTCCTTGATTACCTCATTCAATTCCTTCATTCCTACTGAATAAATTAATTTCTTGAATTTTATGTTAATCCTTTCTTTTTCTCTGAGTTTGTTTTCTCAGAAGGACTGAGATCTTCAGTAACAATAGGTTTTTAATACCTATCTCAGAAAGTTGTTTTAAGAATTAAACAAAATTAATGTGCATAGAAAGTTAGTATAAAGTACAATAAAATAGTCTATTATTATTATATGTGTTATTTTATTTAAAGGGATTAAGAAGAGAAAATGAATTGGAAAATTGTTTCATGAATTCTTAAAAAATTGCCCAATTCTTTTGGCTATATTTGCATTTAACTTTAAAATTTCCTGGTTAGATTTTTATTGAACAAGTAAATTTCTAAAAAAAGAAAAAGAAGAGAAAGAAAGAAAAAGAAATCAAAAGCATCTTTCCTGAAAAAAATGTCAACATTGAAATACTTTTCGACTCATTTTTTAATCTTCCCCATTCACTTTATTTTGAGAGATCTTTTCCAAAGTGGGCTTCTTATTCTTTATGCCAGATTTCACCTTAGCATTTATCTGCAGGTTTCCTCTGCAGTTGAGACTCCCTTAGTATACCTATTATTACTAAAAAGACAGAAGAATATACGTATTGTATACTATAAATATATATATTTATGTATTTATATATAAATTAATTCAGTTACATTAATTTACTTAGTAATTAAATGGGTCATGATTCTACTTTTTTGTGTTTCTAGACTATAAAACAGTAAAAGGAAACTACTGATGAGAAAAATGGAGATTTAGGGACAAAGAAATGAGATACATGCTAATATAGTTTGTAATTGTAGTTTCCCCCTGCAAAAATGTTGTATTTGTAATTTTTAGAGACAACCCAAATATACTTTTTTTTTTTTTTTTTTTCTCTAGGGATCTTTACATCTTTACACGATAGGCAATAATTTTCTGAATTTTTTTTTGGACTTTTTCTTTTTGGTGAAAAGGAGCAAGTATCAAATATCATCTCATTTACTGGTTCAAACTTAACAGATACCAATTTGAAGAGCATTTATTCTCATATTTTGTTATCCAAAACAAAACTAGGTGGTCATGTGAATAACGAGCAAGACCCATGGCACCAAAACCAGTCTCTTTAGCTTCATTATCAAGATTTGAAATGATGGCATTTGCTGAAGTGCATTATCTGATTAATTATGCTGAAGGAATCAGTTAAATTAGATCTAGTCAAATAAAGCCAGACATAGAGTCACCCAATTTAGCTATTAAAACACTGTTAAGTACATTTACTAATGTTATTTTGTTTAAGGAGCCAGTTCTTCATTCAAATATTGTAAAGTCCAGAATTTTTTTTTCTATTCATACTTCAAAATAACAAAATGACCAGTAATAGTCAAGAAAACAGAAGCTTACAAAGCTTCTGAAAGCACTGAAACAGAAGCAACAGCCTTTGAAAAGAAGGAACTATCAAATGTGATTACAGTTCGCCTTCCTACTTAGCAGCCAGGATGAGAGACATTCTGTCACACTGGTTTATTGATGCCAGTTTGCTAAGCTTTTTAATATTTTATTCCATTTTAATGTTTATTATATTTTTAACTGTAGTGTATTTTTTTAACTGTAGTGTATTTTTAATGTGAGACTCATAAGGGGGTCATTTATAAATTTAATTATTAAGTATAATAAAGTAATAAGGAACTAGTCCATAATGAAGAAATAACTTAAGAATTTATAATGGAAAAAATATAGCAATCTATCGATCTTATGAAAAGATAAAACACACTATTTAGAAAGAAAAGGAGACTTGAATAGTACAAGAGGCCAAGAAGATTTAAGAATTGAAGCATCAAGAATATCAAGAATATCTACATAGATAGCATTTCTAAAGTCTGTATTCTTGTTTTATGAGGAAAAACAAAATAGTCAAAATTAAGCATACATTGCTAAATTGTTTATTCCACATCTTTTTTTTTCATCCCTAATATAATTCAAAAAATACTTAAGTAGCCACTGTCTGTATTTCCATTTGGCCTTTAATTTAGGATCACAAACATTAATGTTGTTAGTATACCTAAGATGATAAAAAGAATAGCAACTCTGTAAGCTATTACATCTTCTAGAAATCATGCTTTTTAAAAATTATAATTTATCTTCCCAAAGGAGTGAAATATGTTATGATATTTGTGATAGGGTGTTCTATAAGGGTTGTCTTTGGTTGTGAGTAGCAACAGCCAGACTGGGGATAGCCACATCAAGTTTAAGGATCTGTAAAGTTAAAAGAAGCCACGAGGAGCCAGAGTTTAGATACATCTGTATAGTGAGGATTGCAGGAAGAAGTACAGCAGGTATTAGGCAGATTGAGAGAAATTTGTGAGTGTAATACATCCAGAATATCCAAACAGGGAAAAAAAGAGTGGAAACACAAGACCTGGAGGAACTAAGAGCTGGTACAAAGTAACAGAGCCATGGTTAAAATGTACAAGGAATAAGGAAGTATTTTATGTTTAAGCCAACATTTTTTTCTTCATAGTATCAGTTAGGATGCTTTTGCGTCTAAAGGTCAAAAAAAATCCCCAAATCGGGGCAGCTGGTAATATGCCTTTGGCTAGGTCAGGTCCCAGGGTTCTGGGATCAAGCCCCGCATCAGGCTCCCTGCTCAGTGGGAAGCCTGCTTCTCCCTTTCCCACTCCCCCTGCTAGTGTTCCCTCTCTCGCTGTCACTCTGTTAAGTAAATTAAATCTCAAAGATAGAAGGAAGGAAAGAAGGAAAGAAAAAAAAAAAAAAAGAAGGAAAGAAAGAAAGATTCCCAAATTAGAGTAGTTTAAAAATAAGCTATGAGGTAGAGTTATAAAATGTACCACTTCAGCATAGCATCTAAACTCTTGTTCTCACTGATATAAATACAGACATAAAACATATACACACCATATAGAATCATCTAGAAAATAATATATGCATGCTTAGCATGTTTAATCTATCCAGTTGCCCTGGAGCTGACTATTTCAGCAAAGGTTGCCAATGGCACATGCCAGTGGATCAAGGGTCCCCAGGTTAAATTGGGAAGACATGCTGAGTGTTGTTTTTTGTGCTAGTGCTGAAGGTCCGTCTTCATAAAAAGAAGCCAAAGGGAATTGGGAATTTTCATTGCCCAACAGTTTTTACAGGTATCAGCTAGTTACTTTTTGCTAGGAGGGTTAGAAATCTGTTGACTGGTTTGATTTTTTGAAATTGCACTAAAAGATAACTTTCAGGGATGCCTGGTTGGCTCAGTCAATGAAGCATATAATTCCTGATCTCTGAGTTGTGACTTCAAGCCCCATGTTGGTTGTAGAGATTATTTTTAAAGATAAAAATGTTTTTAAAATATTTAAAAGTAAAGATAACTTCAGAGCTACAGGTTCACCTGAGACTAAAACAATTATCATGTTCTGTAAATTCAGGGATCTGACTGAGAAAATAAGGTTTGTATCTCAGCTTATTTTTGTCTTCTAGCTGCTGACAATCTTACCTCATTCAGCCTATGAAAGAGGGGGTCATTACAAACATGAAATGTTATTGTTTTATGAGAAACTTTGATTCACTATGCAGGAATTATATTGGGTTTTCAATGTATTATTATATCAAAGATGTTATTTTTGACTCTCAAAATTATATTAGAAGTAAAATACTTAGGAGAGATTAATGAAAACAATGGGGAATAAAAGGAGTAGAGTGGACTCCAAGCTTGAAATAATTAGTGGGTCAAGATTCCTTCCTCAGACCAAACTCTGTCATCAGAGTCAAGTCTTCTCCTTTTCCCTGTTCCACAGTTGTCTGTGTTGGCCTCATTCTACTGCTGATTCATGTTGTAGTAAATAAATAAATAAATAAATAAATAAATGAATGAATGAATGAATAAAAGTCTGCCTACGATGACTGGAGGGCACACTTTCCTTTATCACTATCAGGATAGAGAGAGATAGCATTATTTTAAATATGCAACAAAGCAAAACAATAGCAACAAAAAATTCTCCCCTCTGAATATGAAGGTGAGGGTGATAGTTGAAGAAAATTGATGCTTTGGGAATAAAGGAGAAAGGGGCGGGGGAATTGTTGTTGGGTGGTCTGCTTAATATGAAAAAAATAACTTGTTTGATTAAGAATAGGAACAAGTCCTTCCCTAGAAATTGGAGCAGAATAACTGAGAGAAGACACTTTGGCTATTTGGCTAATAACATTTTCTTTGGAATGTGGTCAACCTGAGTACAAATTATGGCTCTGCCATTTTTCATAATTGAGAAATCATGTAACCTTTCTATAGCCTTGTTTCCTCATTTCCCAATAAACATAGTAACAGTGCCTACATCTTGGTGATTAAATTATATAAAGTACCTAAAACACTAACATATAACCATGCCTGACCCATAGTAAATGAGAGAAACTATTTTCATTGTTACTGTTATTAATATCATTGTCCTTTAGTATATCCTATTATTCATTTGTTTTTAGATAAATTCTTTGTGGGAAAAAAAAATATTTAATAGGTAGGGAAGTCAAGGTCCCTGCATGTAATGTGGAAATAAAGAAAGAAATTGGAAGGGCAAATCACGATCCCTAAAGGGATTCCTGGGTGGCTCAGTGAGTTAAGAGTCAGATGCTTGATTTCAGCTCAGGTCATGATCTCCAGGTCGTAGGATTGAGCCCCTCATAGGGCTCTGCCCTGGGGTCTGGAGACTGCTCTTCCCACCCCCACTTGCCCTCTATCTCTCTCTTAAAAAAAAAAAAAAAAGCATAGTTCCTAAATATTTCTTATTAGTAGTAATATATGAGATTATCATGATGAGAACAAGTAGTCTCATGAATGGGTATGAAAAAGAGGTCAAACACTAAGCAGGACAAAGATACTCTCTGAAACATTATTAACACATATGTGCTCCTTTTTACTGGACACATGTAAGATGCACTTTCCAAAATGATACATCAGGTTCACCACATGTTTAATATCACATTTAATGTATAAAAATATTTATCATAATTTAACTTAGTTTCCTAATATCTGCAAATTCATTTTTTATTTGGCTCTGTGACTGTTTGACCACAGAAATCAATCATTGACAAATAAAGTCTTCGACATTAATAAAATTGCTGTATTAGGAAAACAGTGTATTGAAAACACTAGCTAAATGAGGATTCCTGATACCTGAGTAAACATATAATTATTTCACAACCACCAATGATGTCACACACCACTATGAACAGAATAAGTGTTTAATTTATGTGATGTAACTTGTTCTTAGCTCAGTGACTGGTTCTGAGAGAGCAGGACCTTGTGCCACAGTACAGGAACTAGAGAATACAGCCTGGTTAGAAAGCTTAAATTTTATACCTACAATTCTCAGGCCAAAATAATCATAGCACACTTGAAATAAAAGAATAATAATAATAATATTATAGTGATAGTCCTTGTGAAAATTAATAGCATATGCTTATAAATGGATCTGAAGTCAAAGCAGAATTAACTTTGTGATTTTTTATGAGGTGAAAAAAATCTAAAGAGGATATCAACAATTTCAAAGATAATTACAGATCTCTATCCTAGTCACAAGCCCTGCTTTTCCTTATTTCTAGTATTTGGCAATTAGTAATAATCACCAATTTGTTAAAGTAAAAGAGTTTAATTGAACTACACGGGAAAGTCTATATTCATAGATAATATATTTAAAGGTATCCCTATGTTAAAAGCTGTATATAGCTCTACAGTTTATTTAATCAAAAACATTTCCAAATGATTCAAACATGAAAGATGTCATACAGATTTCAACCTCCTACTGGCTTTCAGTGAGTCTATATTTTACCATGCTCCTACTTCCAAGCCATTTTATATCTAATGTCTTCATGTCTACAGAATGTAGAGGATATTTCTAAGAAAAACCACAGTGGAAGAATCATTTTATTTTTCCCATTTTAATGGGCAGAAAGATGTCGGTACTGTAATAGAATGTCAAAAGCTCTTCTATGAGCCAGGACCCAAAGAGTGCATCACAGCTTGTAAAAACCTCTGAAGACAATTGCTTGTGCCAGTTTCCTATTATAATAGCAGCAGAGCCTCTGGAAAGTCCCATGGTCAAAATATCGATTTATTCTTGTCACAGGCCTTCAGTCTTCCTCTAGCTTCTAATTAAATCCCACTTATGTTCTTCTCTGCTGTGTACCCCTTTTGTTATCCACGAGATCAAGCTAGTGCTGAACTTACCCTCCACGGCTACATGGCTATGGCTCTGCTACAGGAAAGAGGAGCTCTGGAGGACTCAGCCACTTCAAATGTGGATACCTGCAACGGATCTTTGTTCATTATATGATTTTAATGCTATGTGGACTCATTTATATGGCTCTTCAAAGTATCACTTTATATCACTTATATATCACTTATCACTTTATAACTTTATTGCTTATTACCTTGAGCCACAGATGTGCCTAAAACGTGATACTTCAAAAAGATTTAAATGCAATGAACAAATGACTGCATGGCAAAGAAGTATCATGGAATCTAGAGTGAGAATATATATCTTGGTCTTGCCACTCATTGTATGTTTACACATTCTGTATGTTTACACATTCAGCATCATTCCTGATGTAGGCTTTATTATGAGGACTTATCATATTACAAATACTAAATATATTCATAATGCTGCCCCTAAGTTTAATTTAATATCTGTTTCCTATATTACTCATTCTCTGGATTTTTACAGCATTTGTAAAATGAAAACTTACAGGAAACTAAAAGTAATGTTGAGGCTACATAGTCAGAAGTGAGAATTTGAACTTTTCCCAGCCCTGTTAGTCCCTCAAACTCTCCATAGATGAGTGGGGCCACAAATTTGTAATGTGACTAATTAGTGTTTCAGGTATTGACCATGATCCTTTACAGGGATAACACCAAAAACAGTCTGGGAAAATATAATCTTATGTAATGAAATCATTTGTAAATGTTGGTCTTTGAAGTCAAAAGAAATGTAATAAAAAAGGTGGATTTTTGTTCCTGACTCTTTCACTTTTTCCTTTAATGAACATTGCAATTTGGATATAAGCTGATGACTTCTCATTCCAAGGACAAGACAAACATTTCTTTAGGATATGACAGCTTACAAAGTATAGCACCTAATAATTATGTGGCTAAATAGTCTATAATTTGGTTTCCTTCTTATAAATACATTTAATTATACTTCGTAAAAGTAACTTGATAATTTGCATAAGTAATATATGAAAAAATGGTCTAGTTAAATATAAAGTTCTCTACACATGAAAAGTGTCTTTTTTTCTAGGATATTATCTATACAATGACATTTTTTTGTTGATAAACATAAAATACACCCCGGCATAAAATCTCAATCATCAAGAAAGGAAATGCCAAAGAAACAGTAGAAAACAATTTGAAATAGAATTAATTTTATTCTTTTCAACTTCTTAAAATGATATCCTCTCCTTTTTAGATGGGTGTATATATCTGACATTCTGCTAGGCTTTTTCATTCAATTTGTTTGAAGTCACATTATGTGTTCTTTAGCTGAAATCCCTATGCTTGTGTTAAGATGAAGCGTAGTTGCTTTTGAGAGTAAAATATATATATAGATTTTATATATATATATATGGAAGGTACACAGTGCTAGGTATTTTATTGTTGTTAAGGCTTTTTTTTCCTCATAGGGAAGTCCACTGTAACTGTCACACAAATGCACAATGTGAAGCTATCAATTTTGTTATAGATGTGAACAAAGACAGAAATATCAGTATGACAGCCCATTTCAAATTCAGTGAATCTGTGTTATTTAAGTGGACAGTGGGGACAGTGTGATATAAACCCACGGCTCATTCACAAAACTATCAGCCTAGTATGTCACCGATTAACCAACAGGTTAAAAATCTACCTCTCTTCTAACTTTAGTTCTCCTCATACTGATTTATCAACAGGTTAAAAATCTCTCTTGTAACTTCAGTTCTCTTCATACTTTATATGAAGAGAATAATAATAATAATAATAATAAACAGTGCAAAACAATATAGGAAAGAAAGTCATTATAAAGTATGTACTAAAACCATCTAATTAAGTATATGCACAAAGTGTACCACAAATAATACAATTTTAACAAAAACTTCTTGTGTAACTTGAACAGTATAACAGCTGCCACCCATCAAACCAAACCTAACAAATATATAACATTTTTCCATGTTATAATAAATGTCAATACATTTTAAAAAAATAAGAATCACAAAGACTAGAGAAATACAAAATCATTTTGTCATTCTAATCAGAGTTGTCTTGTATATTTTGTAAACTGCTATAAAATATCCCCATTATATTCATGCCTATACCTTTGCTTTTATTTTCATTAAATGATGTTTGACCTAGGAAGTCTTCCTCTATTGTAAGCACTTTCCTGAAATTCTAGTACAAAATAGGATTGGAATTCTGACTATCATGGTTTCTCTATTGAATTGGCAAGGTACCATTCTTTTATGACCACCTTACACTGGTTTTTGTCTCACAGCTTCTTCTCACATGACAATAGAAGAGTTAAGCTTCTCTCTATAACCTACCTGGCTAACTGAATTCTTCCAATTAAGCAGAAGAAAGCAAACAGAAGTTATTATTCTTTTTTCTTTTCTTTTCTTTAAGGGTTTTATTTATTTATTTGACAGAGAGACACAGCAAGAGAGGGAGCATAAGCAGGGGGAGTGGGAGAGGGATAAGCAGAGCACACACATAGCTGGGAGTTTACATGGGCTAGATCCCAGGACCCTGGGATCATGACCTGAGTTGAAGGCAGATGCTTAATGACTGGGCCACCCAGGTACCCCTGGAAGTTATTATTCTTAATAATTTATTTCCCATAAACCAATAGTGTCCATGTCTTTGCTAATATAACAGAGTAAATTTTCAATTCAGTGTGTGTGTGTGTGTGTGTGTCTGTGCGTGCGTGCGCACATGCCTGATTCATGGGCAGGATTTGTCTTCTCTGGTTCCATATAAATTTTAGGACTGAGACAATATTCTTAAAGGAACAGTAAGCTGCACCCTAATTGATGATAGAGAATACTTTATTTGAACCTGTTGATAATTTGGGGGTCATAGCTCCTTTTGAGAATCTAGTATTAATATTGGGCCATACCCAGTGGAAAAAGTGTATAAATATTTGACAAAATATTGGAATATTAATTGGAAGATAATCTTCCTGGCTTGTTTAATCAAATAATTTTTACACAGGATATACAATTAAAAATCATTTGGATTTCACGAAAGTTAAAAAATAAATTCTACCCTAAAAATACTCTGAAAAAAAAAACTCTTTTGTGACAAGCTTTAATAAGCCATAAATTAAGACACAATATTTGCACATATATATATATATATATATATATATATATAACAAAGTTCTTTTATTAAAAAAAAATAAAACTCTTTACACCTATATCTCCTTAATAAAAAACACCAAATATTCTCTAAGATCTAGTGTTATTAAAACTTACATGCATTTTCATGAGAGTGTAAAATGGTACAATCTCATTGGAAAGAGTTTGGTAGTTTCTTAAACAGTTAAATCTGCACTTTCTATATGCCCCAGGAATTCCATTCCTAGGTAACTACAGAAGAAAAACAAGAATTTATATCCATTTTTTGCATAAATATTCAATGTAGCTTTGTTTATAATACTCCTGAACTAAAAAAAAGTCTCAACATCCCAGTACCACAAACTGCTTATCCTTTTCCTTCTAAAAATTGACAACTTAATAATATAAAATAACTGCTAATATATTACAGACCCTAGATGTATCTCAAAAGCATGCTTAAAAAAAGAAGCCAGTCATAAAAGAATATGTATTATATAATTCCATTTATATCAATCTCTATTGACAGATATTAGATCAGTTGTTACCTGGGATGGTGTGTGTGTAGACAGGTATGATAACAAAGAGGGGAAAAAAAAATTGGTGTGATAGAATTGTCTATTTTGGATTAAAGTTATACGTGTTATATATTTACATAACCATAGTTATAGACATGTTCATTTGCCAAAATTCTTCAAACTGTAAGCTTAAAATTTGTGTGTCTAACTGCATATAAATTGCACTTCAATAAAATTGAAAAATAAAATTCAAAACAAAAGTGAAAATGGATATTTTAAAAATTAAACTGAAATTAAAAACTCTAAAATTTTCAACATCAAAATTAGTTTATATATAAGATAATATTTTGAAAATAACATCTATATTAATAGTATATACAACAAAAACACATTTAAAGAACAATTATAAAGAACTATAAAAACTATTTGGACAGGATTTTTTTATTGTTGTTTATTTTTTACAGTTAAACAATATAATGTCTTGACAGGTTTTGAGGACTTACATAATGAAAATCATACCATATGTTCTCTTGGGTGTCTTCCTGAATAGTGTTTCACTCTATTAATATACTGTAATTTCTTTATCTCTTCCACGGTTCCCACTAGATGTTCAGGTTGTTTCTATTTTGAAGCTATTATATATAGTGCTTTAAGCACATTGTATATGCACACTGGACGATGAGTTTTTATAGGATAAATCCTAAAAGTGGGATAGCTGGGTTATAGGTTATACATTTCACTTTGTTCCGATAATGTCAAAAATGTGTGTATCTGTGTGTGTGCCTGTTTGCACATTCCAAAGGTAAATGAATTCTATCAATTATTTGCTTATTAGTTAAGAAAATGTTGCAGTGTCATTATAATATGCTGAGATGTTAGACTTATGCACTCATTTCACTTAAATAACCTTCTAAAGTCTTGCATCAGCGTTTGCTGGCTTAAAATTTACTTATTTTTCCTATGTTCTTCCTTTTTAATGGTTTGTAGTTTTAGAAAAATACTAATGCTACTGGCCTTTTCAATGTTTTTGTCGTTATTGATATAAATGATATATTTCCTGAACCTGTTAATTTAACACGTAATAAGGAGGCAGAATATAAATAAGATTTCTTTCTAAGGCAGTCTACAGGTTTACCCACAAGATACACAGAAGTAGACAGAAGTACTGTTTTTGTTCCATTTTGTAACATCTATTAAAAATACTGTATTCTCAAATAAAATCCTGCTAACTTAAATCAGTGTTTAGACATGGATTATGATCTTTTATAAACCTCATGCATTGTGCCATGCTTTATTGTGAGAACTGTGAAGCGCAATCATCCCATCAAAATTTCAGTCCCAACATCATTTTGATTTTTCATTCAATAAATTTCAAAGTTTAAAGGAACAGAGAAACTTGTTTTTGAACAGGAACAACCATAACAATGTTTTTATACTGGCTTCAGTTAAATAGAATCAAATTCACCTGAATCTATATTACTGTGAAAGACAAATATCAATTTATGAAGATTATTGTTAAAGAAATTCAACCATGGTGTATCAGTCAAGGCCTACTCCAGAAAAATAAAGATCACAACAGGTATTTTAACAGATAAAACCTATTATTAAAAAAATGTTCATGGGTCGCCTGGGTGGCTCAGTGGGTTAAAGCCTCTGCCTTCGGCTCAGGTCATGATCCCAGGGTCCTGGGATAGAGACCCATACCGGGCTCTCTGCTCAGCAGGGAACCTGCTTTCCTCTCTCTCTGCCTGCCTCTCTGTCTACTTGTGATCTCTGTCTGTCAAATAAATAAATAAATAAAACTTAAAAAAAAAAAGTTTAGGGGTGCGAGGTGAGGTTAAACACCAGATTCTCGTGTTGGGCTCAGGTTATGATCTCAGGGTTGTGAGATCCAGCCCTACAGTAGTTCTGTGCTGGTGGGGGAGCCTGCTTAAGATTCTCACTCATTCCTTTCCCTTAGCCTCTCTCTCCACCCTGCTCTCTCTTCCTCTCTCTCCCTATTAAAAAAAAAAAAAAAAAAAAAAAAAAAAAAGTGACACCACAGAGATGGTAATTGCAGGAAGCAACTGGGAGAACAAAGGGGAGAAAGATCTTGGAACAAGGCCCCCAGGTCTGGGACCAAGATCTTTGAAGAATAGGTCTTCACTCAGTGAACTAATACCTTGGTAGATTGGAAGAAAAGCCAACTAGAGCTAGGGCATGGATTTTTGAGAAGGAGGAACTGTTTGGCTACTGCTGGTAATTTAAGGAGCCCAACGGGGCTGTTCTTCTGGTCTGAAAATAAAAATAAAAACAAAAACGTAGACTAACAAACCCTGGAAATAGAAATCAACTGCTGCTCCTGGTGCACAGTTATCTCTTCTGTGAAGATTTCAGAACCAGGAAGCCAACAGAAAGGAATAGGTCTGTTTTCTCTCCTCTCTCTCTCTCTCCTCAAGCCTACTAATCTTCCCTAGCCACCCCCACAGTTGGGAGCATAGAACTGCAATCCAGCCAGCACAGGAGAAATGTGTCCTAGTATCACAAAACCCCTCATAGATGAGCAGGTTTGAAGTTATGAGATAATACCTTAAATGCTGGCACACATGGAAAGTCATAAAATCCCTCATACCTTAACTAATAAAAGCTGTGTAACAGGTATCACTTGATGAATGCAATTCAATTCCAAAAGCTAAAAAGATTATGTTTGTGTGCATGCATGTTTGCTATTGGTTCTATGAACATTGCTTCTTCTGAAAGATTAAAAGACATTCTTCCACTAAAAAGAAGTGAAGAATTAAATACGTAATTTAATCCTTTTTAGTTATGTAAAAATATATATATTTTTATTATACATGCAGTCTCTAAAAATCAGCTGTATGTTTAATCAGAAATGTATGTGGTTAAATAATGAAAAATAAGGATTAAAAAAAGGTAACATAAAATCATGTAGTTTTTGAAATAAAACAAGCTTCTTAAATTAGTGATATATAGGTTGTTTCTATATTCATTATATCATGATTTATATTGAAATTATTTTATTACCAGGATGACTAAGAATTCAAATAGCAAAAACATAGAGACTCATACTATTTGTTTACTGCATCATCAAGATAAGAGTTGTGCTTAAATTGAGAAATTTTATCTGCCACAAGTTTTTTTTATTGTGAAGTATAAGACCCCACAAAATTAAAGTTATTATTCATGTACAGTAGCATTGTTTTTGAAGGGATAAAGACAAAATCAGCACAATCTTGTCTTTATAGAAGACATGCAATTAATAATGGGTACTTTGTGATGCTCATAGTTACTGTAATGTTTTATACCTTCAGCTTGATTATTGATACATGGATTTGTATTTTATCACTATTATAATCTAATGCATTTATTCATTCATGTTTTCTGTGTATTTATAATATAATCATAATAAAAATTTAAACTATTTTGTGGATTTATTATTTATTTGCAAATTAAATTTGAGTCTCCAGAAAGCTAGAACAGTTATGCTCATTCCTTGGAATGAAAGTATTAATGAGCAATGGCACAATTTAAGCTCATTTAATACTAAAAACCTGAAAGTAAATAGAAGAATTGCTAATACAGAATTTAATTTAGAATTAACTGCTTAGAACTGACTGTTGATTTCAAGCACCTGGGATGGCATGGTAAAATTTGAGGAATAGAATCCTTGAAGTGAATTTATAAAATGGTCCCAGGAATATCCAAAAAAGAAGAATCAATCATTCTTGGTAAAATGCTGCTAGACTTTCTTTCATTATCTTACAGAAAACACCTTAATTTCAAATATGACTCCAATGCTAGAAATCCTTGTTATTCCAAAGAATCCACTTTGTTAATTTGACCTGGGCCATATCGATGCTGTTTGTTTTCCCTGATGCGTTTCTTCCTCTTCTGGGTGACACAAGTGATAGTCAGCAGCGCGCTGAGCAGATGTTGTTCCCCAACTAGTACATGATTATTTTCTTCTAAGGGTAAATGTTCCCATGTGTGTACCTTCCATTTCTCATCAGCTTCTCTGATACATAAACAACAGATTGTGTTGTTTTCTTAGAATATAGATTTTCAAGAGATCTCCATATATGCATGTGTTTTTCTAAAAACTTTTGGTAATTAAGCTAAGCTTTACTTCATTCTTCTTTAACGTTTTCAGTCTATCTTTTAAATCTGGCCCTAAAAAAATTATTTAGCTTTTCCAGTCTGTTACAGCATAAATTCTGTTTAATTACATCATCCAATTTCAATATACTTATTTTCATTTTAATTATTTTATACACAGGATAAATATATTAACTTTTTTCTGCATTCTCAGATGTTAACGTACTTTTTTTCTTATTTTTATTAAGATGATAGAAAAAACTGGACTAGGAATGAATTTTGAATTAATTCATTCATGTAATTTTCCATGTGTTACTCTGTTTTACAATCTTTTCTTCAATTCATAAGCTGTCAGTTCTATCTACTACAACCTGGAGAGGGTGCCTGGGTAGCTTAGTCATTAAGTGTCAGACTCTTAATTTTAGCTCAGGTCCTGATTTTAGGGTTGTGAGATCAAGTCCTGTGTCTGGTTTCCTCTGTGCTGCAAGCACAGTCTGCTTAGGATTCTTTCTTCTTCTCCATCTGCCTCTGTCCCCATTGCCCTGCCCACCCCCACTCTCTTCATAAATAAATAAACATATAAATGAGTAAATCTTAAAAAAAAAATAACCTGGATATTAAAATTCAGAGATTTTATTCAACAGATTCCTACTTCAGAAGTTTATTGGAAACACAAATCCTGATTCCACATTTTTTTACTGCTTCTTCCTAGACAAGTAGAAGCAAGCTCCTATTCTCCACCCCACTGCAAAAAATTAGAATAAAAAAGAATAAAACTTAGATTTCTCCTTAAAACTAGGGGAAAATGATAGTGTATGTCCTATTTCATCACATCACATGAACCACATCAGCACTCATCCAGAGACTGAGCAAAAATAACACATAAATCATTGAAGTATAGATTTCAAATAAATCTTACTCTTTCTAGACTATTTATTTTACAAATAGCAAGATCATATCCTAGAGAGGAAATTATACTTTCTCATGATTACACATTACTTAACAGCAGAACCATTTCAGTATAACCTAGACTTTATTAAATTGATTATTATGCTTTTGGGTTTACTGTTTAACTCAATCAAAATTAACTTTAAAAAGTCAAAACTCTCTATGTTGAAGTGTACTTTTTTTTTTTTTCCTGGCAATTTGCTCAAGACTGGTTTCAGAATATAACCTATAAGCAGTGCTAAACTTGAACAATAGGACTTCCTCAAACTCATATGTTTGCATATATGAGTGTGCAGACATCTGCCCATCAGTTGTTGAGTGTTTCCTAGTCGTGTAAACAGATGGGGACAGTGAGTAATTTCCTCCATGGTAGGAATTTAAACATGCTGGATGAAAAACTATCACCCCTCTTCACAAATAAGACTTGCTGTTTGGTTTTGGGTACTCCTGTGTCTATGTTGTCAATTTCTTTAGCTATAGGCATTGACTTTTGTGAAAATTTCATTATACTTTCAAAGAATATGATGTTAAGAAAATAAGTACTGCTAGAATTACATTGTAATGTATGATTAGCTTTCTTGGGGATGAGTTTTTAGTTGGAGAATTCAGACTGATTTCAGGCTTTATATATTTTTTAAAGATCTTATTTATTTATTTGACAGACAGAGATTACAAGCAGGCAGAGAGGCAGGCAGAGAGAGAGGGGGGGAGAAGCAGGCTCCCCGCTGAGCAGAGAGCCTGATGTGGGGCTTGATCCCAGGAGCTTGGGATCATGACCTGAGCTGAAGGCAGAGGCTTAACCCACTGAGACACCCAGGCGCCCCTCAGTCTTTATTTTTTTAAAGATTTCATTTACTTATTTGAGAGAGAGAGAGAGAGAGCATGAGAGGGAGGAGGAGAGAGAAAGAGGGAGAAGCAGACTCCCGGCTCAGCAGGGAGCCCAAGGCAGAACTCGATCCCAGGACCCAGGGATCATGACTTGAGCCAAAGGCAGACGCTTAACCCGCTGAACCACCCAAACACCCTGACTTCAGTCTTTAAATAAGTGTAATATCATAGAATTTGTCTCTATATACCCAGAAAGTAGAAGTTAGTATTTGATACAAACTGATTTCTTCACAGCTTTTTGTTTTTATTTTGTTTTGTTGGTTTTTGTTTTTCATATTTTGTCAATGGAAACCACAGGAATAAAATCAGTAGCCAAAGTTCAGGAACAGAAATGATTTGTGTCTTATCGCACTTCTACCAAATTTCATTTTGCAAGATAAGCTTTCCCATTGTCAGGTGACAATATGGTAGGAACCATAAACTGCATTTTATTTTTTTCTTAAATTTTTGTGTGTGTTATTTATGCTTTATTTTGTGATGATTATCCAAAATCAATGCAAACACTAGACTAATTTGGCCTTGAATCACTTTTGTTAACTAAATATAACCTAAGCAAGTGAATAGTCTGTATATAAGTTCATGAGGCCAATCTATCTTCTAAGAAGAAAGTTCTTTCTGTCTTTCTTGACCCATTTTCATCATATTTAATTTACCCTTTCTCAAACTTAATAATAATATAGTAATAATATAGTACTATTATAGAATAATAATTATTACATAGTATTATTCTATAATTATATTATTACTATATTATTATTGTTATTATTATTATAACAGCAAAAACAACAATAATATCCAGTCTGAGTTTTACCACTGGAGATAGATTAAAGAAACCTAAAGAAAGAAGTATAAGAAAATACCTTCTTTCCTTCAATACTTGCTATAACAAAGGATCTCTATAGTGCCTTAGTGTCCATTTTGGTTATCAATAGATATTCTAGGCTTGTTTCACAATTTCTACCAAAAAAAAGAACAGATAGAAGTATCAAACAGATTGATACCATAATATTTTTAGCCTTTGCTTGAATTGGAATCCTGGATCCCAAAATGATATGAAATGAAAAGCTAAGGCTATTTATTAACATTTCTGAGATTCAGTTTTCTTCTTTAAAGGGATAATAGTAATACCCACCTGGAAAGTAATGTTGATATTAAATAATATAGTGTACAGGAAAAGTCAAGCACATTACCTGATACATAAAAATTTTGTTTATATTAATTCATTTTATTGGGAAATAATTTATATGTAATCCACTGCACATATTCTAAGTTTGTAGACATTGAGTTTTGACAATGTCAAAAAAATGTTGTGTAGCCACAACCCCAGTAAAGATATAGAGTATTTCTATCATTTCAAAAGTCTTCTTGGTACACTTATATAATAAATAACCTACTAATTCCAGCAATAGATGTCCTCTTATCTGCTTCTGTCACTATCAATTTTCTTTCCTAGAATTTATATATATGGGACAAATATATACTCATATATATGAATATTATGGATATCTGAGTTCTTTCTTTCTGAGTAATATTTTTTTTAATATTTTATTTATTTATTTGAGAAAGAGAGTGGAGGAAGCACAAGTGGAGAGGAGAGGGAGAAGCATGCTCCCTCTGCAGGGGGCCTGATGCGGGGCTTAATTCCAGGACCCTGGGATCATTACTTGAGTCAAAGGCAAATGCTCAACCAACTGAGCCATCCAGGTGCCCCTTGGGATAATATTTTTAATTGATCTAAAAATGAACAAATATGGTCACGTCTTATCACTGAGTGATATAGAGTTTATTATGTTTTCTTTATTCATTTTTATATGGGTAAATATTTAGTGTTTTCAGTTTCAAGTGCGTGTATATATGCACACATTTATATATTTATATATATATATTTACATCTATTTTAATAACATATATCAAATGCATCAATATATACACATGGATACATATATTACATGTATTATATAGCATCTTGTGCTTGAACATACATATTCTTTACAAAGAATCAGCTTGATTTGACTGCTTTTTCTCTACTGTTTGTTAGCTTTTATGAGTTTCCCTTCATATATATTATTATTTTCTTTCTACTTTGAATTTAATTTGACTTATTTTCTAGATTTTTAAGGTAGAAATGTAAATCATTAATGATCTTTTTTTAATCTTGGAATATGAGCAGTTAGAGCTATACATTTTTTCCTAAGTATAGTTTTAGTCACATAACATATTTTGATGTGCTTTGTTTTCATTATATTCTTGTTAAAAGGCTATCAAATTTCCTTTGCTATTTCTTTGAACCATACATTACTTACACATATATTTAGGGTTTTGTTGTTGTTGTTGTTGTTGTTGTTTTTAGTATTTGGGGATTTTCAAGTTTTATTTTTGTTATTTATGTCTAACTCCATGCATTTATGAAATATGCTCTGTAAAATGTCAGTTCTTTTTAATTTTTGAGATATTCTATAATCTGACATGTGGTCAGTCTCAGTGAATATTATATGTGCACTTGGAAAAAACGTATTTTATTGTTTTTGAGTAGAGTGCTATATAAATGCCATTTAAGCTAGTATGTTGAATTGTATTATACTAGTATTTTCTATCCTCATTGATTTTCTGCCTACTTATTCTACCATTATTGAGAAAAGAGGATTGAAATTTAAAACTATAATTATAGATTTTTTTGCTTCTACATTCAGTTCAGTCCTTTTTTGCTTCATGTATTTTGAAACTTTTCTGGCACAAAATCATATCATGTATCATTTGGTATAAGTAGTGTTCCCATGATATGTACTTTTTTTATCATTTCATTTTTAATCAGTATATCTATAAATTTAAAGTGTGATTCCTCACCTATTTTGCCCATTACTCCCCCCACCACTTCCCTATGGCAACCATCAGTTTGGTTTCTGTATTCATAGATGTGATTCTGCTTTTTGTTTATACATTTGTTTTATTTTTTAGATTCCATTTATGAGGGAAATCACATGGCATTTGTCTTTCTCAGTCTGACTTATTTCACTTAGCATAATACCTTCTAGGTCAATCCATATCTCAAATGACACAGTCTCATTTTTATGGCTGCATAATATTCCATCATATATTTATATCACTTCTTCCTAATCTATTCATCAATTGATGGACACTTAAGTTGCTTTCATATCTTGGCTATTACAAGTAATGCTGCAATAAATATAGGGGTGCATATCTTTTTGAATTAGTGTTTTCATATTCTTTGTGTAAATACCCAGTAGTAGAATTATTAAATCATATGGTATTTCAATTTTTAATTATTTGAGTAAACTCTATATGTCCTTCCACGATGGGTGTAGAAATCCACATTTCTACCAACAATGTACAGGCGCTCCTTTATCTCTGCATCCTTGCCAACCCTTGTTATTCTGATAGCTGTGAGGTGAAATCTCACTGTGGTTTTGACTTGCATTTTCCTGATTAGTGATGTTGATCATTTTTTCATGAGTCTATTGGCCATCCACATGTCTTCTTTGGAGAAATGTCTGTTCAGATTTTCTGCATTTTTAAAAAAGATTTATTCATTTATTTGAGAGAGAGAGAGAGCTAGTAGGGGGAGGGGAAGGGAAAAAATCCCAAGAATCCCAAGCAAACTCTCCAGTGAGCACAGAGATGGACCTCGGGCTTGATTTGATGACCCTGAGATCATGACCAAGAGGCAGAGGCTTAACTGACTGAGCCACCCAGGTGTCCTATCTTTTCTTCTTTTCAATGAATATTGTATTACTGTTATTCCATTGAGTTTCTAATCTTGGTATTTCAACTCTTGCTTTTTTGTTTGCTCTGGGGTTACCTTATGCATCTTTAACTTGTTACTTTCTATAAGGGTTATTATTTCACATCGAATTTTAAAATCTATAAGAATATGCATCATTTTTTCTTCTTTCAGGTACTATGATTAGGTATCTTCTGCCTATTTTATAAAATTATAAAATATTCTCATTACCTTTTGTTTTGCTAATCAATTATTGTGTTAGGTCATTAAAAAAAACTCTACCTCATCCCCCAAAAAAACTGTATTTCCTGTTTCTTTATTTCTTTTGTAGCTCACTTTTCTATCTAACATAATTTTCCTTCCTTATGACAGAGTTCCTTTAAGATTCCTGGGTACAGGTCAGCTAGAAATAAATTATTTTAGTTAAGTAAGTCAGAATTCAACCTGGTTTTACATTTGTTTATGGAGAATATTTTTAATGTATATAGAATTTGAGGCTGATTTTTTCCTTCCCTTTGTCTTCAGTTTTACAGTTTCCAATGAGAAGTCTGACATGCCTATTATTTGTTCTATATGTACTCATGCCTTTTTCTTTTTTTTCTGGCTGACTATAAGTTTTGTTTTACTGATTTCAGCAATTTAATTAACATGTGCTTCAGTGTGCTTGTATCTGTGATTATCCTGCTTGACTTTATTTTAGCCAATTGGATCTATGGTTTTAGAATTCTCATCAAATTTGGGGCAAAAACATCAAGTATGTTATTAAATATTCTCCCCTCTCTCTCACTCTTTCTCTGTCTGCTTTTTGGACAGTAATTACATGAATATCTATCAACTTTATATCTCACAGTTCTCTGAAGCTATTTTTTTTTAATTTTTTGTTTGTTTTAACTATTTTTTGCTCTATGCTTTAGTTTGGGTAGGTGCTATTGTCTTCAACTCTTCACATTTTTCATGTTTTCTTCTTCAGTTGTTTAAACTTCTCTTGGTGTGTACTGGTGTATCTAGATTGTTTTTGTGAACATAAAGTCATTCCACATCAAGGAGCTAGAGTTTGAATTTTGTCTCCCAAAATGTTTCAGGTTGATTTCTGAGTTATGTAAAGACAGCCTTTGCAATTACTTTTAGACTACCTGAAATCCAATAAAGTATAATTTTCAAAATTTAAAATGCCCTCCCCTTAAATTGCTATGCATACTCAGAATTTGTCTTTCATTATGCTTTTATAATTCTAGAAAAACTTCCACTATATTTCAGGACAAAAGAATTCTGCTTTTTCTAGAAAACAACAAAAATTTATCTTATTACCTATTGCACACTAATCCAAAAGATTGAAATTGTAAGAAAGTAATTCTAATTGTAACAAAGTAATTAGTTTATACTTACTTAGAAAACTAAGTGGTAATTGTATACTGACTGCCATAGACACAATAATTTTACCAGAAACAAAGCTCATCAATAAAAACACTAATTTTTAGAACTATTCACATTCTGTCTTCACCATTTAATATTTGCAAAAATTAACATATAAATAAATATGACCCCAATAGCATAAATTTAAGAAGCAAAGTATGTAAAATTAAAATCGTGTTTAGTAATCAGTTTTAAATATTCCATTTCACTTAGAAATGGACTTATATTAGCAAACCAATGGTTATCCATTAATTAATCTGATATAACAAATAAGTTCTATCATCTAAGTTATCTAAATGATGTTCAAATTTACAAAAAATGAAACAATTACTGCTGTGCATTTTCTTACAAAAATATAATTCAGCATAGCTTATTAGAAATTTCTGATTTTTATATTCATAGATTTTTTTTTACATCTTAATTTTATTCTATTTTTTCATGTTCCAAGATTCATTGTTTATGCACCACACCCAGTACTCCATGCAATAATATGTGCCCTCTTTAATACACACCACAACACTCATCCATCCTCCCACCTCCCTTGCCTCCAAAACCCTCAGTTTGTTTCCCAGAATCCACAGTCTCTCATCTTTTATCTCCCCTCTGTCTTCCCCCAACTCACTTTTCCTTTCCTTATCCTAATGTCTTCCATGTTATTCCTTATGCTCCACAAGTAAGTGAAACCATAGATAATTGACTTTCTCTGCTTGACTTATTTCACTTAGTGAATCTTAAGTGGGTATACCTTAGCTTATTTTATGAGTAAACAAATCTAAGGTTTTTAACAGGTTCAGATTAATTAGGCAAACAGCATAGTTTGATTTGTTTGATTGGATTTGTCAGGTTTGTCCATGTTGGCTTCTTGGTTGAGCTATCAAAATTGCTAAAATACAATTTTAATAATATAATATAATATAATACAATACAATATATTTTTAAAATATAAAATGCCACTTCTCAAATATTCTATTCTTAAAGAGATAATTAATAAGGAAAAAAGTAAACTGTTAAGGCTGATTCAAAGAACATTTGTTTAGATGTTTATAAAATCTTTAATAATGGCAAGTTAAGATATTATTGTTGGATTAATTTCAAAACTGACAAATTTTCTGCTGAGCAACAATCCTTAACAATTAGAGATATCTTTTCTACTAGACATAAGTTATTTGCATTTTGATCTGGAAAACTCTGTGTTAACACGTAAGTTCACTAAGTCTGGAAGCTACAAGCAATAGTAAACAGTGAATCAAATAAAAGCATTCCCCTAGAAAATCCTTAGGTACACCGTAGGCACTATATAATATTGTAAATACATCACCCCAACTTTTTGCTTTATTTTTATGATTTGGATAATTTTTCCCCAAAATTTTCACAAAATTTTGCACTATGAAAAATAGGCACAAAAGTTTTTAAAAATTAAAAAGACATCTATTTTTCAAAGTGTCTTGAAAATAAAGAGAAGACATTAGTACTAATAGCCCATCTCTTATTCTCCTATCTATGTCAAAGGTAAAATTATTTATGAATTGGAAATTCTTCTTTTTCTGGTGGACATAGCTGACAGCTCATATAATGGTAGTATTTTCTATTTGATTATGACTCTTTATGGATGTTTTATCTTTTAAAAAATAATTTATTTAAACTTACAAAAAAACACATTTCACCCAGTATAAAGGATGTTTCCTTTATATTCATATTGAGAAAGTTAGGAAACTATAGTTGGATTTAAGAGTATGATTCCAGACTGATGAGTCACAGACCTGTAGCCTACCTCTGAAATAAATAATACACTATATATATATATATATATATATATATATATATATATATAAAATAAATAAATAAATCTGAGGCAATTAAAAAAAATAGAAGAGTATGATTCCAAAAAGAAATTATTGGTGAGATACCTGGTCAGTAAAGCACTGACTCTTGATCTCAGCTCAGGTTCTGATTTCAAAGTGTGAGTTCAAGCCCTGAATTGGGATCCACACTGGCCAAGGAACCTATTGAAACTGCTGAAAGGAAGAAAGAGAGAGACAGAGAGATAGGTCTGAGGTTATTAGGGAAGCCTCAGACCAAGGGCAATTTCCCCTAAGGATCTGTCCATCAGAGCCTGAATATTCTCTGGCCAATCCTCTCCAAGATTCCAGCTCAGAAGTAGTTTTTCTTGTTTTGTTTTTATCAACTGTAACACTTTACTTAGAATTATAAGACTGATCTGCTTGGTAACATAGAACAGCATTAAGATACTTAAAATTTATTTTATAAGTCAAAGTATATTTACTATCTAAATCTTATATTTGTCATATATATGTATACACACATACAAACACAAACATATATAACTTTCATTCCCCTTTTTTTGTAATGGAATTATTTAATAATTATGAACAATTTATGATGACATAAAATTGATAACTATTAATGAGTAACAAATATTATACAAAATATCATCAGATAAAATAGAGCAATAGAAACAAAGAATTAAAACATTTGATTAATAAATGTCTGATATATTAAAAAGGAAACTACAAAAAAATGAAAAACTAAAGATTAAATAAATGAAGCTGAACTTATTTATAAATAAATTAGTCACAAGTGAATAAAATCCACAACTTAAATGACAAAATGTGCAAATTGTGTAAGTAAACCAAATACAGACAAACTAAACATGAGTGATGAGTTAATACTAAATACCATAAATAGTTGAAAATAATGGAATGGACCATGATATACAAAACAAATGCAAGAAAACAAAAAGCAGAAAGAGAAATATTAAAATTTATGCAAATATTATTTCAAGGAAAAAAAAAAACTAGTTATCTTGGGAAGATTATATATATATATTATATAAATATATATAAATATATACATTTATCTTATATATATATACTGTAAGCACAGTATAACAAGAAAATAAAATAATAATGCATGAAATTAATTTTAAGTTAGAAGTGGGGATTTTGATACAACCAAATCATAATGAAAAACTCACTCTTTCTTAACAAATCAAGTGATGAAATTCACATTGTCTTTATCCATTCATCAGGGGATAGACACCTAGGTTTTTTTTTTTATAATTTGGCTACAACTTTAGAAGACTAAAACATTACTTAACAGCAGAAAACTCCCAATTAATAGGACTGGCATCTTCTTTTCCAATAGCAGATATCCATAAACATGACTTTAAGATATAGCTCGCATTGGGGCACCTGGGTGGTAGAGTCAGTTGAGCTTTTGACTCTTGGTTTTAGCTCAGGTTGTGATCTCAAGGAGGTGAGATTGAGAGCTCCATCAGCTCTGTGCTCAGTGCAGAGTCTGTTTGGGACCCTTTCCCTCCTCCACCCCTCACCTCTCCCCCACAAATAAACAAAATTTTGAAGGAAAAAAAAAAAATATCGCCTGGAGGAACCCCCTTAAATGTAGAGCCCGAGGCTGGGAACAGAAAGTTCTAAATCAGCAGTCTAAGTTGTTTAACAAACAGCTCTGATTCTGAAGCATGCGCTAAAAATTCCTTACTTTGAGAAACAGGAAATTAGGAGTATGTTGGAAGGAGCAGTAAAAGCAAGCTTGGGTGTGGAATATAAGAACAGGTCTGACTATGACCTATTACTTTGTAAAGAAATTTTTATTGAAATAAAACCATGCTCATCTGTTTATATATCAACTGGATATTTCTCCCTCTAGTGATGAGAAATCATGTGGCTGGCAAAGCCAAATGTCCTTATTATATAGCTTTTTTTGGAATAGGTTGTTAGGTTTTTTTAGGGGAAAAAAAGTTTTTTGGGTGTTTTCATTACTTAATGCATTTATTAATACATACATAATATGAGGCAGGACATAAGACTTTTGATTTTTTAAAAAATGCAATTTTAAATGCATTTGATATTTGCTATAAATGCTGTCTCAATATTATCCCCAAACCTTTCAGAATAAGCATTTTCACCCTTCTACTCTGTCACCAATGTATCTGATTATAAAATTTGAATAAATCCTAGAATATGTTGACATTTTTGCAACATATAACTGATAAATGATTGCTTGCTTAAGAGGAGGTTCAAGTTTACACATCTGCATTTGAAACATAGGACACTCTAATATCCTTAGTTTTAGTCACTTAGCCAAGGTAAATAAAGTTGGTGTTTACATTATATAAGGAGCTCAAATCAGGCAGAAATTCTTATGTTATCCTTGAGTGAGCAATAATGAAAATTTGGCTATTATTTTTATCTTCTCTACAAAAAGTTGCCAAAATACTCAATTTGGCAGTACCAAGATACTCACTTTGGCAGCACATATACTAAAATTGGAACAATACAGAGAATACTAGTATGGACCCTGCACAAGGATGACACACAATTTATGAAATGTTCCACATGCTTTTTAATTGCCTTAATAATAGAAACTTTCTAGACATAAACAGATCACACAAGGCAGTTTCTGCAGGACCAAATAAGAAATGCACTTTTCCTACATTTTTGGAATTGCCCCAGAATTTAGATTGTGCCTGTGACTGGAGCAATTGTATATCAATGTTGCATACTTTGACAATATTATAAAACATTACCTAGAGTTAATTTATAACACATACATTCTTTACAAGAAAAAGAGAAATCCAAAATTAAAGTCAATATTGATATTAAGGTGCAAAGAGTAAACATTAAAAGAAATGTTAAAATATAACTTTACAGTTGTAATGACAAAATCATGAAAAAGTTACAATGTAGCTTTTATTATCTAAAAACAATATTGAAAATAAGAACCTCAAATTTTGCAATGGAGTTTCAATAAAGTCTTGTGTTGACTAGCAGAAAGCATTCAAGAATAAAAAATAATTAAAAATGATAAACTGACACGATTTCTTCTATGTATGTTCCTATTCATTTCGTGTACCCTGTAAATGATCTTGGTGCTAATAAACTTAACGATTTCTTCTTATTTGCTCTATAAATTATCTGTGATGAATTTGCCCAGGTTGATCTATAATTAGAGCTAATTATTATAGCCAGCTTATCATAGCATACATAAAAATCATATTTCTCATTGAAAGCAAAATAAAATACCCTGAGAATATCCTATGTTCCATACCATGTCATGACAATGTCCACCATGAAAATGACACCAATAAATGCCATGGTATAGTATGGACATATTATGTCTTTTATAAGATAATACAGATATTTTCTTTCCATATAACTGGTATGACTTATTTTCCATAATTTATTTTTGATATATTATGACTAAATCAAAATGATAAGTGAAGTGCAAATATAACACCAATTGGTGGTTGTATACGGCTTTTTTAAAAGATTTTTATTTATTTATTTTTATTTGAGAGAGAGAGAGAGTGTGTGCCCACACATGAAAGGGGGAAGGGGCAGAAGGAGAGAGAGAGAATCTCTAGCAGACTCTGCACTGAGTGTGGAGCCTGATGTGAGGCTCCATCTCCTGACCCTGCAATCATGACCTGAGCTGAAATCAAGAGATGTCTGCTTAAGCAACTAAACCACCGAGGTGCCCCATGATTATATAATTTTTATCTCTAGGTGGTCGCTTTGAGGTTAACTTGAGATTACCATGTAGCTATAATTTATAACTAAGTGAAAAAGAGTAAGCCACCCCTAAATTTCCTTTATTTTTCTTTTATTATAAAAAGTCTACTCAGATTTAGTTTTTTTAAAGATTTTATTTATTTATTTGAAAGAGAGATAGAAAGCACAAGCAGGCAGAGTGGCATGGCAGAGGGAGAAAGAAGCAGGCTCTCCACTGAGCTGGAAGCCCAATGCGGGGCTTTATCCCAGAACCCTGAGATCATGACCTGAGCCAAAGGCAACCGCTTAACCGACTGAACCACCCAGGTGCCCCCACTCAGATTTAATTAAATGGAGGAAAAAGAAGACTCATTATTACTACTGTAACATTTATTCCATTAGTTGTTTACCTTATAACTAATTTAAATCAAACTACATATATACATTCTACTTCCTTTTATGAAGTTTATCAAATGAATTCTCATTGTGATTATATACAGTCTCTTATCAGTCACTATTTTTGATTGTTGTAAGAAGAATTCTTAAGATGTTTAATAATATGGTTATCAGTATTTGGTATGTATGAATTATTTCAAAAAACCAGGTTTTTATGCCAACACATAAATTTAAAATGGGCAAATAAAAAGGTCTACAAAATATGTGAATTAACAGAAAGGCAAACAGTAAAACAGATGCAAATAAGAAAAAAAAATTTCATTAAAGATACATCCCCAGATAATTTTCTTTTAACAATTAAATATTTTATAAAAGATGGATATATATTTAAAAATTAGTGGGTAAGTGATTTGTGAGGAAATGTGTATGGATAATACATAATCTTATGTTTTTATAAATCTGTTGTTTAAAATTCAAACTAGAATATAACATAACTAATAGTCACAAGAAAAATATTTAAAATATTTAACAAGACTGTTGTCATATACAACTCAGGGGCAAAATCCTGAATGTATTGTGAAATTATTCATACTAGTATAGCTACTATTTATGCATAGTGTTCCATGGATGCCATTTTATTAAATAAATGTACCAAATTTTCATAAAGTAAAAATTCCAAATTCAAAATATGAAACAATACCAGCTCCTCAGATGCGTTTCTTATAATACTCACTCAACTCTTACAAAACTCACTCAACTTCCTAACTGATCCAATCTCCTAATTTATAATACTATAAAATAATTTAACTGTTTTTAAACTTTATAATTAATATCATGAAGTATATGGTCTTTTGTATTTGGCATCTTTGCCTCAATATGTTGTTTGTGAAACTCATCATGTTTTTGTGTTTGGCTGTAGTTGATTCATTTTTATGTCTGTGCAGTATTCTATTTTATTTATATAACAAAGTGTATTTACCCATTCAGCAGCTAATGTGGATCTCATTGTTTATAATTTGGGTTATTTTAAATACTTTTGCTAGTATATTTGTATTCTTATCTTTTTGTGAACATATACACACATAATTTTTTAGTATATATCTGGACATGGAACTGATAGTTCAAAGTTATACATTTGTTCAGTGCAGTAGAAAACTGTCGGTTTTCAAAAATGATTGACAAAATTTATATAACATCCAGGAGCTCTGACTGTGAATTAGTTTTACAGACTCATCAAACTTGTTATATTCAGTTTTGGTTTTGTTTTTCCATTTAACCATCCTCTAATATAGAGTGATATCACATTATGCTTTTCATCTGAAAGCCTTGGAAGACAAATGAATATGAGGAACTTTTCATATGTTTAGTGGTAATTTAGATATCTTTTTCTGTGAAATGTCTATTCAAATTTTAGCCTGTTTTTCTACTGAATTTTATATCTTTTACATGTTTATTTATATGACTTTTATTTCTATTAATTATTTATAGATTCTAGATAATATCCTATGTAATATAAATTATTGTATTTCAAATATATTCTCTCACTCTATGTCTTGACTTTCCTCTGTCTTAATGGTGCCTATTGATAAATAGAAGTTAATTATTTCTTGAAAAGAAAAATATATATAATGAAGGTTAGTGTTTTTCATATCCTAAGTAAGAAATTCTAGCTAACTTTAAATCATAAAATATTTATATTTCTTTTAAAAAGTAATTATTTAATCCTCTCTTTCTTTCTAGAACCTGCACACAAAAATAAAGGAAATGTACCTCATACTTTTCCTTTATGTGAATACCTAATTAATTCAGCACTGTCATTTTTAGAGATCACTATTTTCCTTGCTGTGCTGAACTGTGTCATATATTAAATGATCACATAGAAGTGTCTCTTTCTGGATGATTTTTTGTTGTTTTTGCACAGTTTGTCCACTCTTGCACCAAAGGAACACTCAAAGTTACTGCTCTAATAAAGCATCTATTATAATGGGCAATATAATATTCAAAAAAATGAAAAATGTATTTTAAAAGAGTAACAAATACTATGAAAAAAGAGAGTACTGGGGGTTGGATGTATCGAGAAGGCCACATGAGAGAGTTTGAATAGAAGTTTATGAGAAATGTGAGGCGAAATAATTCTAGACAGTGGAAAGATCTGAAGCAATAGTTTTAATTTAATCTGATACACTTGAATATCTAAAAGAAGTTCATTATATATAACCTATACATGCCAAGGAGTAAGCATTTAAAGTTGATATGGGAGGTTTGAGACCAAGCATGTAGAACATTATTGGTCATGTTAAAGATTCCCATTTTTAGTTTAAAGAAATGATTTCTGGGGAATGGGGACTCAGTTAAGCATCCAATTCCAGATTTTGGCTCAGGTCATGATCTCGGGGTTGTAAAATTAATTCCTGCATTGGGCTCTGTGTTCAGTGGGGAGTTTGCAGGCGATTCTCTCTCTCTCTCTCCCTCTCTTTCTGTGCCCCTCCCCCCATGTGCTCACGCCATCTCTCTATCTCTCTCTCAAATAAATAAACATTTTTAAAAAAGAAATGATTTGGGGAAGATTTAAACCTAGGATATGTAAAAGTTTTAAAGGCTGCTGTGCCATTTGAAAAATTAATTGTAGGTGGTCAAGAGTTAAAATAGGGTAAGAAATGTAATGGGTATTCAGGCTATTCTTCTTGCTGACAGAAAACACTGATAATATGTACTTAGGTATTAGCAGAGGAGGTGGTGAGACATGGTTATCCGGGAAGTTAGAGCGAAGGAGATTCATTGATAAGATGATGGAAGAAAAGGAGGAATGAAGGAAGATTTTCAGGAGAGAAACTATAGAATTCAGAAAAATTACCATTCCAATAACTGAAATTGGAAGACAGCAAAAAGGGTATGGTTAGCAGGATTGATATGGAATCTTGACTTCAAGCTTTATGATTTATAACAATTTCTTTTTTGGATTGTTTTTATTTATTTATTTTTCTTCCATCCTAGAGCATAAAGCATTTTTGAGACTTTATTAGTGTCTAATTTATGAATACATGGGTAAATATACAACTTGAAAAGTTTTGACATATATAAGTATATGTACATATATATCTACATCTCTGTGAAACTAACACTAAAATTAAGATAGAGAATATGCTCATAATTCCCTCAATTGTTCTAATATCCATTTGAAATCCATCACTCTGTCCCACTTTCCTTCGTACCCAAGCAACCACTGCTCTATTTTATGTCACAGTAGGTTAGATTGCATTTTTGAGAAGCATATAAATAGAATCATACAGTATATGCTCTTTTGTTGACCAAGTTCTTTCAGTCAACATGATTATTTTAATATCTGTATATGTATGAAATCAACCAAAGATGCTTTACTATTAATAGCTAAGTATTATTCCATTGCATGGATATACCACTATTAATTTATTCATTCATTTATTCATGGGCATTTCACTTGCAGCCTACTCTTGGCTATTATAAATAAGGCTGATATGATTTTTTTTTAAGATTTTATTATTTATTTATTTAACACAGAGAGAAAACAGGTTTTATAATTTTAACCATCCTGGAGAGATTGTAATGTATTTTGATTATGGTTTTAAGTTTCATTTCCTTGGGAACTAATAATATTTAACATCCTTTCATGTGATTACTTGCCATTTTCTTTAGTGTAGGGTCTGTTCAAGTATCTTGCCTGTGTTTAAAATATGGTTGTTTATCTTCTGATTGACTCATAAGTGTTCTTCATAAATTCTAGATCTGTGTTGTTCTATAGTATAATCACTACCTACATAGGAGATATTTAAATTTAAACTAATTGAAGTTAAACCCAATTGAAAATTGAAAATTGAGGGAGAACTAGAAACAGAAAGTGAACCACTTTCTGAAAGGTACAGAGAAGTGAATCCAAAGCAATGGGAAGATAGACTATGGGGGAAGGGGCCTGCTCCTGGCAAGAGGCAGACAACAGAGCACAAAATCAGAAATTTAAAAAGTCTGCTCCACTGAGGGCCATCACTTCAGAGGCTAAGTGAGGGTGGAGCCCTCATGTGGACAGTGTGGTCTCAGGTCCTGCAGAGTCACAGAAGGATCAGGGATGTTTGAATGTAGCAGATATCGCACATATTAGAGTGGAGAAGCTGGCTACAGAGAGAGAGCCAAGGAGTGAGGAGTGAGCTCTCAGCTTGGGGTTACCTTAAACTGTCATCTGTGGCACAGTCAGACCACTGTTCTTTAGACAGGGACCCTACAGTGGCAGATCCAGGGAGACCCCCTCTGGAAGAGCAGAGCAGCAGGAATCTCCTAGGTTTGGAGACTCCAAATGGGACTGTGTCCCAGAGACAGAAACACTCGGTCACAGGTGGGGTGAGCTTGGAGCATGGCCAGAGACCATGGAGGGGGTAATGATTGAGTGCTTTTCTCCAAGGGCGCACTGAGGAGTGGGGTCCTGAGCTCTCTGCTCCTCTGGGTTGGAGATTGAGAGGCCACCATTTTCATTCCCATTCCTCAGAGCTCTACAGAAAGTTCTCCAGGAACAAAAGCTCCAGAGAGTGAACCCAAGCAGATTAATTAGGCTGGTCCCTGGAAAGGGTGGTGCAATTCCAACTCTGGCAAAGACACTTGAGAATCACTATAATAGACCCTTCCCCCAGAAGATCAGCAAGAATATCCACCCAAGACCAAGCTCATTGATCAAGGAGAGCAGCAGAATTCCAGAGGAGGGGAAAGCAAAGCATGGAATTCATGGCTTTCTCCCCACAATTCTTTATCCTTGCAAGGTTAATTAATTTTCTTAATTTTATTTTTTTTCTTATTCTAATTTTTAACTTTTATTCTTTCCTCTTTTAATGTTTTTTAACTAGTTTATCTTAACAATACCTTTCTTTAAAAAAAAAATCTTCTTGAACCTTCATTATTATAGTCATATTTTATTCTTCATTGTATCTCACTTTATTTCTTAAGACATATAGGGTCTTTTTCTTCTAAAAAAATTTGGGATACAATTGTTCTAATAGATCAAATTATACTCTAAATATAGCACAGAGCATTGTTCTAGTCTCCAGACCGAGCAAATTCTCTCCACTTTCTTTTTCTTTCTTTTCCCAACCAACTTATCAACTCCTTTTTTAGAATTTTTTTTTATTTCCATCTTTACAGTCATATTCCATCATGTTTACCCTTATTTGTGTATTTGTGTGTTTGTGTGTGTGTGTGTGTGTGTATATATATATATACATATATATATATGTATATATATATATACATAGTTTCTTCTAAGAGACCAAAATACACCCAAAATCAAGTGGGAGGCTCTGTTCTATTCACCAGTCACTCATATGTATATACATACATATATATATGTATGTATATACATATAAATTTTAAAAAATTAACATCATTTTAGCCCTTTTCTTCTCCCCATGATTTGGGTTCTCTTCTGATTTGGTTAATGCACATTTTCCAAAGGTTTTGCCACCCTTTTAGTGTTCTATTCTCTCCTTCACATATTCTTATCTGGATAAAATGACAAGGTGGAAAACTTCACCACAAAAAAAAAAAAAAAAAAAAAAAAAAAAAACAGAGGCAGTATGGACACTGGTAATATGTCAGATCTAGAGTTCAGAATGATGATTTTCAAGGTGCTAGCTGGGCTTGAAAAAGGCATGCAAGATATTAGAAAAACCCTGTCTGGAGAAATAGAAGCCCTTTCTGGAGAAATAAAAGAACTAAAATCTAACAAAGCTAAAATTAAAAAAAAAAAAGCTATTAATGAGATGTGATTAAAAATGGAGGCTCTTACTGCTAGGATGAATGAGGATGAAGAGAGAATTAATGATATAGAAGACCAAATGACAGAGAATAACGAAGCTGAGCAAAAGAGAGACAAAAAACTGTTGGACTATGAGGGGAGAATTTGAGAGATAAGTGATACCATAAAACAAAACAATATTAGAATAATTGAGATTCCAGAAGAAGAAGAAAGAAAAGGGGGGGGGCAGGAGAAGAAAGAAAAAGGGGGGGCAGGAGGTATATTGGAGCAAATTGTTGTAGAGAATTTCCCTAATATAGCAAAGAGAACAAGCATCAAAATCCAGGATGCTCAGAGAATACCCTTCAAAATCAATAAGAATAGGTCCACACCCTATCATCTAATAGTAAAACTTACAAGTCTTAGTGACAAAGAGAAAATCCTGAAAGCAGCCTGGGACAAGAAGTTTGTAACATACAATGTAAAAATATTAGATTGGCAGCAGACTTATCCACAGGGACCTGGCAGGCCAGAAAGAACTGGCATGACCTATTCAGAGCACTAAACAAGAAAAACATGCAGCCAAGAATACTATATCCAGCTAGGCTATCATTGAAAATAGAAGGAGAGATAAAAAGCTTCCAGGACAAACAAAAACTAAAAGAATTGTAAACACCAAACCAGCTCTGCAGGAAATATTGAAAGGGGTCCTCTAAGCAAAGAGAGACCCTAAAAGTAGTAGACCAGAAAGGAACAGAGACAATATATAGTAACAGTCACTTTACAGGCAATACAATAGCACTAAATTCATATCTCTCAATAGTTACCCTGAATGTAAATGGGCTAAATGCTCCAATCAAAAGACACAGGGTATCAGAATGGATAAAAAAAACAAAACCCATCAATATATTGTCTACAAGAAACTCATTTTAGACCTAAAGACATCTCCAGACTCAAAGTGAGGGGGGTGGGAAAAAGTTTACCATGCTAATGAATATCAAAAGAAAGCTGGGGTGGTAATCCTTCTATCAGATAAATTAGATTTTAAGCCAAATAAGAGATCAGGAAGGACACTATATCATACTCGAAAGGTCTGTCCAACAAGAAGATCTAACAATTTTAAATATCTATGCCCCTAACCTGGGAGCAGCCAACTATATAAACCAATTAATAACAAAATCAAAGAAACACATCAACAATAATACAATAATCGTAGGGGACTTTAACACTCCCCTCACTGAAATGGACAGATCATCCAAGCAAAAGATCAACAAGGAAATAAAGGCCTTAAATGACACACTGGACCAGATGGACATCACAGATATTTTCAGAACATTCCATCCCAAAGCAACAGAATACACATTCTTCTCTAGTGCACATGGAACATTCTCTAGAATAGATCACATCCTGGGTCCTAAATCAGGTCTCAACTGGTATCAAAAGATTGGGATCAATCCCTGCATATTTTCAGACCACAATGCTCTGAAGCTAGAACTCAATCACGAGAGGAAATTTGGAAAGAACCCAAATAGATGGAGACTAAACAGCATCCTCCTAAAGAATGAATGGGTCAACCAGGAAATTAAAGTAGAATTGAAAAAAATCCTGGAAACAGATGATAATGAAAACAGAACGGTTCAAAATCTGTGGGACACAGCAAAGGCAGTCCTGAGAGGAAAATATATAGCGATACAAACCTTTCTCAAGAACAAGAAAGGTCTCAAACACACAAACCTAACCCTACACCTAAAGGAGCTGGAGAAAGAACAACAAAGAAAGCCTAAATTCAGCAGGAGAAGAGAAATCATGAAGATCAGAGCAGAAATCAATGAAATAGAAACCAAAAAACAAGAGAACAAATCAATGAAACTAGGAGCTGGTTCTTTGAAAGAATTAGTAAGATTGATAAACCCCTGACCACACTTATGAAAAAGAAAAGAGAAAGAACCCAAATAAATAAAATCATGAATGAAAGAGGAGAGATCACAACGAACACCAAAGTAATACAAACAATTATAAGAATATACTATGAGCAACTCTACGCCAACAAATTTGACAATATGGAAGAAACGGATGCATTCCTAAAGACATATAAACTACCATAACTGAACCAGGAAGAAATAGAAAACCTGGACAGACCCATAACCAGTAAGGAGATTGAAACAGTCATCAAAAATTTCCAAACAAATGAGAGCCCAGGGCCAGATGGCTTTCCAGGGGAATTCTACCTAACATTTAAAGAAGAATTAATTCCTATTCTCCTGAAATTGTTCCAAAAAATAGAAATGGAAGGAAAACTTTCATACTTATTTTATGAGGCCAGCATTACCTTGATCCCCAAACCAAAGACCCAATCAAAAAAAAACAAAACAAAACAACAACAACAAAAAAAAAATAAAAAAGACCAATATCCTTGATGAACTCAGATGTAAAAAGTGTCACCAAAATAAGCCGATAGGATCCAACTGTGCACTAAAAGGATTATTCACCATGACCAAGTGGTATTTATTCCTGGGCTGCAAGGTTGGTTCAACATCTGTAAATCAATCAATGTGATACAATCCATTAATAAAAGAAAGAATAAGAACCATATGATACTCCCAATAAATGCTGAAAAAGCATTTGACAAAGTACAGCATCCTTTTTTGATCAAAGTGTAGGGATAGAGGGTACATAACTCAATATCATCAAAGCCATCTATGAAAAGCCCAGAGCAAATATCATTCTCAATGGAGAAAATGTGAGAGCTTTTTCTCTAAGGTCAGGAACATGGCAGGGATATCCATTATCACCACTGCTATTCAACATACTACTAGAAGTCCTAGCCTCAGAAATCAGAAAACAAAAAGAAAATTTTTATTCAGCTGTCATTATAATTTTAGTAATGTTAGTAATGTCTTCTTATATATTTCATATTAGAAAAAATAATAGAATAGACTAGAATATATAAATAACATTATTTCTCTTTACTACCTGGAAAAATGCCTCTTGAATTTTGCAATTTAAAACCAATAAATGGGAAATTATTGATTATATGGCTACATAGCAATGGTTCTACAAACATCTAAAGTGATAATTAAATATAATATGAAAATAACATATTGCAACTAAACTTTTTTTTTATGATGAGCAACAAACAATTAAGTTCTATTTATAACTTCAATCAAATCAATGCCTTTATAACTTTCTTATTTGGGCTAAAAAAAATCATACTTCATAATTTCAAATTCATTCTCTATGATGAAGCTAGAAGTATGTATGGAATAATTAGGAAGCATAAAGGGGAAATCTTTATCTTATATAAATGATTAAAATATGATAATATTAATAACATGTCAAAGCTGAAAAACCAAATAAGATGTATTATAACTAATGATTCTTCTCTTTATAATCATGCCCTAAAATAAAAATTTAAATTTTCTAAGAAATTATAAACACATTGAACAGTATTTTGAATAATATATTTTATCTTCTGAGAAATAAGAAAATTGACATTGTACAATGCTAGATAACAATAAATACTATCTTTGGAGTAAAAACCAGCATATATATGATTTCCCTTTGCTAAATCTCTCTAATAGATTTTATAGCCTATATGTTTACAAAATACAAATATTACTGTTCTTTCTCAAATATAAAATGTACTTACAGAATATGTTAGGTTTATCTGAAACTTAAAAAAAAAAAACAAAAAAACAAAACTCATTTTGTTTTTGTTTCTTTGCTTTTATTCTGGCTGTCCTATTTTACATCCTAAACTAGGTAAATTTCAAGCATACCTATATTCTTCACAGGTACTACCCTATGCATTTGGTTTTTGCTTTATAAAAATGTAGTGCAACCAAGAAGTCAGTGTGCATACTAAGCTTTTGTACTTCTTTACAGTTACCTGATTTTTCAAGTTCTGAGTGATTAAATCTACTAAAGCCCTGATTCCACACTTCTGGGATGGAGATGACCAATCATCTGTATGCATTACACGTTTAGTACGATCATTTCATTGGTAAACAAAAATCTAGGAAAACAGAATTAAAGCTCCAACTTTGAATATGACAATCGAGGGCATAAGAGTAGCAATAAAATTAAAGGCTCTCCTTTGCTTTTTTTCTCATTTTTGGAAAAAATGTTGACACTATAAATGTATACGCTAAAAATTTTTTAAGATACATTTATCACTCTGTTTAAGCTTCTAATCTCAAAATTGTTAGTTTGATTAAGCATAGAAGATAATTTATAAATATGTAATTAAATTATTTTGCATGTTTGTGGCATCATAAATTCCCTCTCAGAATTTCTAAGGAACTAAATCAAATAATCGATATAAACTGCCAGATAATATATTAAACATCATGTTAGTTTTCTATGTTACTGAACCTTTATCATTTATTATTTTCTATCAATATTCCCTTTTATATAAACCAACTGAAGAAGTGATGATATTTATGATGCAGTACAAGGTGCAAGGATTATTGCATCATTTATTTTAAAAATTGAAAAAAAAAAGTGACTAACACATCACATGATTTCTTATTGCTGTTTTAACACATTACCACAAATTTAGTGGTTAAAAACAACATACATTTATTGCCTATGTCATTTACTCTATTACAGTTCTATAGGTCAGAAATCTGGATTGAGTCTTACTGGCCAGGTGTCAAAATAGTGTATTCCTTTTTGGAGACTCTAGGGGAAAAGTCACATCCTTCCTCTTTTAATTTCTACCGTTATAAAGTCATTCCTTGACTCCCCATTCCTTCATCTTCAAAATTATTAATGACCCAGTTTTTCCTTCTCACATCCCTTCCTCAGGCACTGTGTGTTTGTTTGGGGTAAAATTTCTTTCTGCCATTCTGAGTCACACTTCTGCTTCCCCCCTTTCACTTTTTGTTTTATTTAAATTCAATTAACTAACATATAATGTATTATTGGTTTCAGAGGTAGAGGTAAGTGATTCATCAGTCTTATATAATACTCAATGTTCATTGCATCATGTGACCTCTTTAATGTCTGTCATCCAGTAACTTCCTTCCACCTCCCTACCCTCCAGCAGCCCTATTTGTTTCCTATGACTTTTAAACTTATTTATTTTTATTTATTTTCAATTAATGTATAATATATTATTGGTTTCAGAGGTAGAGATCATTGATTCATCTGGCTTATATAATACAGTGCTCATTACATCACATGCCCTCCTTAATGTCCATCACCCAGTTACCCCATCCCTCCACCAACAACCCTAAATTTGTTCTTATGCTTAAGAGTCTCTTATGGTTTTTCTCCGTCTCTAATTTTGTTTTATTTTTTCCTATCTTCCTCTATGATTCTCTACCTTGTTTCTTAAACTCCACATATCAGCAAGATCATATGATAATTGTCTTTCTCAGATTGACTTATTTCACTTAGCATAACACCTTCTAGTTCCATCCATGTCACTGCAAATGGCAAGATTTCATTTTTCTGATGGCTGAGTACATAAGTATTTTATATATATCATATCTTCTTTACCCATTCATCTGTCCATGGACATATGGGCTCTTTCTATAGTTTGGCTATTGTGGTCATGGCTGCTATAAACACTGGGGTGGAGGTGTCCTTTTAGATCACATTTGTATCATTGGATTAAATACCCAGTAGTTCAATTGATGGATTGTAGGGTGCCTCTATTTTCAACCTTTTGAGGAACATCCATAATGTTTTCCAGAGTGGCTGTACCAGCTTGCATTCCTACAAAAAATGTAAGAGAGTTTCCTTTATCCACAACTTTCTCAATATCTGCCGTTTTCTGACTTGTAAATTTTACCCACTCTGACTGGTGTGAGGTGGTATCTCATTGTGGTTTTGATTTTTATTTCCTTGATGCCCAGTGATGTGAAAGAGTTTGCATTCCCTCCAATAGTGTAGCAGGGTTCCCTTTTCTCTGCATCCTTGCTAACACCTGTCCTTTCCTGACTGGTTAATTTTAGCCATTCTGGCTGGTGTGAGGTGGTATCTCATTGTGGTTTTGATTTGCAATTCCCTGATGGCGAGTGATATTGAACACTTTTTCATGCATCTGTTGGCCATTTGGATGTCGTCTTTGCAGAAATGTCTGTTCATGTCCTCTGGCCATTTCTTGATTGGATTATTTGTTCTTTGAGTGTTGAGATTGATAAATTCTTTATAGATTTTGGATAATAGCTCATTACCTCATATGTCATTTGCAAATATCTTCTCCCATTTCATAGGTCATCTTTTGGTTCGGTGACTGTTTCCTTTGCTGTGCAAAAGCTTTTTGATATGGTGAAGTCCCAATAGTTCATTTTTGCCTTTGGAAGTGTGTCTAGCAGGAAGTTGCTGTGGCCAAGGTCAAAGAGGCTGCTGCCTGTGTTCTTCTCTAGAGTTTTGATGGATTCCTGTCTCATATTTAGGTCTGTTACCCATTTTGTGCATGCTGTTAAGAAAGTGGTCCAGTTTCATTCTTCTACATGTGTCTCTCCAATTTTCCCAACACCATTTGTTGAGGAAACACTTTTTTTCCATTGAATATTCTTTCCTGCTTTGTTGAAGATTAGTTGACTATGGAGTTGACAGTCCATTTCTAGGTTTTCTATTCTGTTCCATTGATCCATGTGTCTGTTTCTGTGCTAGTACCATACTGTCTTAATGATTACAGCTTTGTAACTGAACTTAAAGTCAGGAATTCTGATGCTACCAATTCTGGTTTTCTTTGTCCACATTCCTTTGGTTATTTGTGGTCTTTTCTGACTCCGTACAAATTTTAGGATTCTTTGTTCCAGCTCTGAGAAAACAGTTGATGGTATTTCAATAAAGATTGAATTCAATGTGTAAATTGCTCCAGATAACATACACGTCTTAACAATATTTGTCCTTCCAATCCATGATCATAGAATTTTTTTTTCCATTTCTTTGTGTCTTCCTTAATTTCTTTCATGAGTATTTTGTAGTTTTTACAGTACAGATCCTTCACTTATTTGGTTAGTTTCCCCCCACCCCAGGCATCCTATGGCTTTGTGTGCAATTGTAAATGGGATTGACTACTTAATTTCCTTTCTTCTGTCTCATTGTTAGTGTGTAGCAATGCAACTGATTTCTTTGCATTGATTTTATATCCTGCCGCTTTGCTGAATTCCTGTATGAGTTCTAGCAATTTCAGTGTGGAATCTTTTGGGCTTTCCACATAGAGTATCATGTTACCTACAGAGTAAGAGTTTGACTTATTTGCTGATTTGGATGACTTTTCTTTCTTTTTGTTGTCCAAATGCTACGGCTATGACTTCTAGAACTATGATGAATAGCAGTGGTGAGAGTGGACATCCTTATCGTGTTCCTGGCTTTAGTGGAAAAACTATCAGTTTTCCCCCACTGAGAATAATATTCACTGTGGGCTTTTCATATATGGCTTTTATGATATTGAGGTATATTCCCTCTATCCTTACACTGTGGAGAGTTTTAATCAAGAAAGGATGCTGCACTTTCTCAAATGTTTTTTATGAATCTATTGAGAGGATCATATGGTTCTTGTCCTTTCTTTCATTAACGTATATATCACATTGATTGATTTGTGATATTGAACCACCCTTGCAACCCAAGAATAAATCCCACTTGGTTGTGGTGAATAATCCTTTTAATGTACTGTTGGATCCTATTGCCTAGTATTTTGATGAGAATTTTTGAATCCATGTTCATCAGGGATGTTGGTCTTTAATCTTTAGTTCTCCTTTTTAATAGGATCTTTGTCTGTTTGGGGGATCAAAGTAATGCTGGCATCATAGAAAATGTTTGAAAGTTTTCCTTCCATTTCTATTTGTTAAAGCAGCTTCAGAAGTACAGGTATTAATTACTCTTTAAATATTTGGTAGGGGGCACCTGGGTGGCTCAGTGGGTTAAAGCCTCTGCCTCTGGCTCAGGTCATGATCCCAGGATCCTGGGATCGAGCCCCGCATCGGGCTCTCTGCTCAGATGGGAGCCTGCTTCCTCTTCTCTCTCTGCCTGCCTCTCTGCCTACTTGGGATCTCTGTCTGTCAAAAAAAAAAAAAAAAAAAAAAAAAAATCTTAAATAAATAAATAAATAAATATTTGGTAGAATTCCATTGGGAAGCGATCCAAACCTGGGCTCTATTTTGTTGAGACATTTTTGATTACAGCTTCAATATCCTTGGTGGTTATGGGTCTGTTCAGGTTTTCTATTCCTTCTTCTTTCAGTTTTGATAGTTTATAAGCTTCCAGGAATGCATCCATTTCTTCCAAGATTGCCTAATTTGTTAGCATATAGTTGCTCGTAATATATTCTTATAATTGTTCATATTTCTTCGATATCGGTCATGATCTCCCCTCTTTCATTCATGATTTTATTTATTTGGGTCATTTTTCTTTTTGATAAGTCTGGGGTTTATTGATCTTAATTCTTTCAAAGAACTGGCTTCTAGTTTGATCTGTTCTACTCTTCTTTTGTTTTCTATTCTATTGATTTCTGCTTTAATCTTTATTATTTCTCCTCTCCTGCTGGACTTAGGCTTTATTTGCTGTTCTTTCTCTAGTTTCTTTAGGTGTAAGGTTAGATTATATATTTGGGACCTTTCTTTTTTTCTTGAGAAACCTTGTATCACTATATACTTCCCTCTTAGGACCACCTTTGCTGTATCCCAAAGGTTTTGAACACTTGTGTTTTCATTTTGTTTCCATGAATTTCTTAATTCTTTAATTTCCTGGTTGACCCATTTATTTATTAATAGGATGCTTCTTAACCTCCATGTATTTGAGTTCTTTCCAAATTTCCTCTTGAGATTGAGTTCAAGTTTCAAAGCATTGTGGTCTGAACATATGCAAGGAATGATCCTTTATGTAGCAGCTGAAACTTGATTTCTGACCCAGGATGTCATCTATTCTGCAGAATGTTCCATGTGCACTTGAGAAAAATGTGTATTCTGTTGCTTTGGGACAGAATGTACTGAATATATCTGTGAGGTCCATCTGGTCCAGTCTTTTGTTTAAAGCCCTTGTTTTCTTTTGATCTTTTGCTTAGATGATCTTCCATTGCAGTGAAGCGTGTGTGTGTGTGTGTGTGTGTGTGTGTGTTAAAGTCCTGTAACATTATTATATTATTATCCATGTGTTTCTTTAATTTTATTATGAACTGACATATAATTGACTTCTTCCATATTTAGGGGCATAAATATTTGTAATTGGTAGATCTTCTTGTTGGATAGACTATTTAATCATGATATAGTGCCCTTCTTCATCTCTTATTACAATCTTTAGTTTAAAATCTCATTTGTGTGATATAGGGATTGCCACCCCAGCTTTCTTTTGCTGTCCATTAGTATGATAAACTGTTTTCCACTCCCTCACTTTCAATCTGGAGGTGTCTTTGGGTCTCAAACGAGTCTGTTGCAGACACCATATTGATGGATCTTGCTTTTTAATCCAGTCTGATACCCTGTGTCTTTTGATTGAGGTATATAGCCCATTTACATTCAAAGTAACTAATGAAACATGAATTTAGTGCCATTTTATTACCTGTAAAGTCAGTTTCTGTATATTGTCTCTGTTCCTTTTTGGTCTTTGTTACTTTGGGGATGTCTCATTGCTTTGAGTTCCTTTTAATATTTCTCATAGGGCTTATTTGGTGATCACAAATTATATTAGTTTCTGTTTGTCCTGGATATTTTTTTATCAATTTTCCTACTGTGAATGGCATCCTACCTGGGTAAAATATTCTTGTCTATATATATATATATATATACATATATATGTGTATATATATGTGTGTGTATATATATATATATATATATATATATATATATATTTTCAATTTAGCATCCACCTTCTACCACTTTTAAAGACATCTGTGATTACCTTGTGTGAACCTAGGTAATCCAGGACAACCTCCCTATCTTAAAATCAGCTGTTGAGCAACCATATTTCTATCTGCAAATTAATTTCTCTTTGCTATGTAGCGTAATATATTCACAAATTCTTTGAGGTGTCATTATTTTGCCTACCATGCACAAGTTAAATCGTGACTAAAACATACACAATTTCAGGATTAACAGAACAGATATTTCTGTTTAAAAATTTGAAGAGAAAGCAAATTTATTCTCTTGAATTTCAACCTTCAAAATAAATGACTCCAACTATATTTGTATACATACATATGTGTTTACAGGTAATGTGTATATATGAAGACTATGTACTAAATTGTTTAAAATTTTGTCCACATAAGGGAAGATACTGAAGCCAAATTATAATACTTAAGTCTATAGCTTAGTACAAATTTCTTTAACAATAACTTTTATAAACTAGAAAAGCCTATCTTTTTTTTTTTTTCTTTCAAGGATAGAAATTGAGATTAGAGGGAGAAGGAGTCACATAGAAATTAGGAGAAATCATGTGATGTCTGTGTTCACACCAAGTAATACTAAGTGCATAAAAATAGCATTCTTCCTGAAGAAAGAAAAGCATCCTGTCATTTTCATTAAATATACCCCATTATTCAACTATGGGGTCTGTCTTCAGGGTAAGTTGTCATGGAAAGAATAAAAGCATCAATCTCTTTCACAACTGTTACACTGTGATAGATGAGCAGAGCTAGATTCCAAGTCCTATACAAACAAGACAATCACAATTCAAGAAAAATTCTAAAGGCCAATGTCACTCAGAAATATACATATAATATTTAAGAATCAGAATTGTGTTATACCTTCAGTAAAAAATTAGTTTATCATGACCACTGTTAATTCATTTCATTATCTTCTTTACTACATACGTAGAATATGTGATTATTTTAATAAATATAAAAGAATTATTTAATAATATTCAGCAACAATTTATTTAAAAAATCTTAACAAACTAGGAATAAAAAGGGACTTCTTTAATCTGATAAAAAATTACTCAGAAAAATCACTATATCAAAATTTAGAAATTAAAATTATTGCTGAAATGTAATTAGTAGTCCCTCAAAATTATAGCTAAGTCATTTGTGTCATGTAATCACCAATTTCATTTGATGTTTTACCTGGTCTAGCCAATTCAATGGAAAAGCTAACCATATGTAGACATTTTAAAATATTTTATTTTATATAATTTTAGATTCACATAAGTGTTGCAAACACAAAACATTCACATGTACTCTTCACCTTGCTTCTGCTAAAGTTGCAATTGAAAATATTCATTTTTCAAAAGCCAACTAACATTGTTAGAATACAATTAGTTAAGTTACATATTTTATTCATATTTCACCAGTTTTCTCACTAATGTCATTTTTGTGTTCCAGGATTCAATCTAGGATACTAAATTGTATTTAAATATCATATCTCTTCATTAGCCTCTGTTCTGTGATTTTTTTTTTTTTTTTTTTTTTTTTTTGAGAGAAAGAGGAAGAAAGAGAAAGAGAGAAATGGGAGGAGGGCCCAGGGGAGAGAATTTTAAGCAGGCTCCATGCCTAGCACAGAGCTCATTCTCACAACCCTGAGATCATGACCTGAGCCAAAAACAAGAGTCAAATGCTTAGCAACCTGAGTCACACAGGTGCCCCAAATTCTCCAATTTTTTTCTAAGAACTTTTACTTGTTTTTCATGATATTGGCACACTTGTACAGTATTATTGTAGTACTTTTTAAAATATATCTGCATATAACTTTAAAGTATTCTGATGATTAAATTGGGGTTACCAATTTCAGGGAGAAATACCCCAGAAATCAAGTGGTCTTTGTCTCAGGAAGTACATGATATCCACACGATTGATTATGGTGATTTTAATATTGATCACTTGGTTAATGTAGTTTCTGCTAGGTTTCTACACTGTAAAATTATTATTTTCTTTTCACATTGTGTTTGTTCGAGGCAAGACACTAAGTCCAGCCTTCAGTCAAGGAACTCTACTTCCTGAAAGGAAGAATATAGAAGTATTTATAAGAATTTTTTAAAACAGTAATTAGTACTCATTTCAGGAAAATATTTAGTAATTATAAAACTATCTTCTTTCTCATTAAAGTTCTGCCCACCAATTTAAGCAACCATCATTGGATATTGCCTTTGAATTTTCTAGTGTATTAATACTGATTTTCTATTTCCCTTAATATTTCTAAATTTATTATTTGGAATCATTCTATTAGAATGATTTGTCCTTTTTCATCTCCATTTTTTATTCAATCTATTGTTATTTATTTGGTTTCTGAAGTCCTTAACAAAATGCATTTAAGATTTATCTGTGTTCAATCGGCAACAGGGAAATACAAATCAAAACCACAATGAGATACCACCTCACACCAGTCAGAATGGTTAAAATTAATAAGTCAGGAAATGACAGATGTTGGTGAGGATGCAGAGAAAGGGGAATCCTTCCACACTGTTGGTGGGAATGCAAGCTGGTGCAACCACTCTGGAAAACAGCATGGATGTTCCTCAAAAAGTTGAAAATAGAGCTACCCTATGACCCAGCAATTGTACTACTGGGTATTTACCCTAAAGATACAAACATAGTAATCTGAAGGGGCATGTGCACCTGAATGTTTATAGCAGCAATGTCCACAATAGCCAAACTATGGAAAGAACCTAGATCACCATCAGCAGACGAATGGATAAAGAAGAAGTGGTATATATATACAATGGAATACTATGTAGCCATCAAAAGAAATGAAATCTTGCCATTTGCAATGACATGGATGGAACTAGAGGGTATTATGCTTAGTGAAATAAGTCAATCAGAGAAAGACAACTATCATGTTATCTCCCTGATATGAGGAAGTGGAGATGCAACATGGGGGGTTTGGGAGGTAGGAAAAGAATAAATGAAACAAGATGGGATCGAGAGGGAGACAAACCATAAGAGACTCTTAATGTCACAAAACAAACTGAGGGTAGCCGGGGGGAGGTGGGTAGGGAGAGGGTGGTGGGGTTATGGATATTGGGGAGGGTATGTGCTATGGTGAGTGCTGTGAAGTATGTAAACCTGGCAATTCTCAGACCTGTACCCCTGGGGCTAATAATATTATATGTTTATTAAAAAAATTAAAAAATATTAAAAAAAAGATTTATTTGTATTGTTGAATGAATCAAGAATGCATTTATTTTTATTCTTAGGTAGTATTTTATCATATTCATGCATTATGATAGCTTATACATTATAGATAGTTTATCCATTAATCTTTAAAGGACATATATTATATATATAAAGATATATATATATATATTTATACACACACACACATACATATGTATATGTATGCACACACACACACACGCACACACAAACAATTAAAATGTAACTTTAATGAAGGCATTGGATTATTTATCTGGTTTTAACAATACCAAACTAACAATTTTTTCAAACTTATCTGCTTTTTTATTTCCTTTTCCTTTAGCTTCCTGGATGGCTTTTAAGAACCCTCTGTTGGAGGTTCCACATAGAATTATGGGAGAATTAAGATACATACAAAATCCATTTAATTCATGCCACTACATTCAAAACTAGTCTTGCTGGAAATTAACCATTTATAAGTATTCTTTATCATAATTTTCTTTACTTCCTTCATAATACATAATGGAATCTCAAATTATCACATTCATGTTTTCTTTATTTTCTGTCTCACCCTCTATTACTATATATGCTCTTTATGTACAGGGGACATGGTCAACCTCATGTCAATTTAATTCTAATTCCATATAGAGAGACCACAGGGCAGAGGACGGTATTCCTTCCTGATTATATAAGATTTGGGGCCCAAAGTCTTAGCAAGTAATTTAGTCCTTTTCCAAAATATTGAGTATCATTTTAGATGGCAGAAAATAAGAAAAGAAAATGTCTTTATACGCCTCTGAATGTCCTAATAAAGTGAAGTTAGCTGGCTGTTTGCCATTGCTAATATCTGGCATAATTAAAAGAATGATGATAAATTTAAACATGCCTGCTATTTTGTAAGCATTCACTTGTTTATTTTATTGGGTTATGTGGGAAACATAGCAAATGAAAACTTTAGGTTTGTTCTTGTGGAGAATTAAATCATTAAATGAAATATGTTTTTTCTCAATTAGTAAAATAATCTAAAATATTTCATTTGTACAACCCCTAAATTTATCCTCTATGATAAATGTACTTGTTTTCATACTAGTAGTTACTGATAAGACCATTGCCTTACAGCTTTTAATGCCTATGTGAGAATTGGTATCTCTAAGATCATGAATACACTTCTTAAGCTTTAGCAAATATTCTTATCTACAAGAATAACATGATAAATCCTTCTATACAGTTTTGATGTGAGTGTAAAATGTATATAAAAGATAGTCAGTGAGTTGAAAATAAATACTATGTAACCAGAGCATCTAGTTTTCTTCACCACAATGTCTTGAACAAGGTAGGTATTGAATACTCTGTGAATGTGTGTGTATGTGTGTGTGTGTGTGTGTGTGTGTTTTAATACAAACAGATCATTGCCATGTCAACATAGATTTTAAGAGGCTATAAACTTGCATAGATACAGATAATCAATTTAGTTGTCATTTTACCTTTTTTTTTTTTCTTCAGAAAAATGTGCTCTAATTATTCACAGGACTATGTACCATACTCATACGAAGAGGACCTGACATGGATGAATTGTTACCTTAGAACTGAAAATAAAATATCTTTACAGAAGAAATGTTTGTATTCAACAAACTGTGAACAGCAGCTAATGGGGGTGGAATTCAGAGGAAAAGACACAAGTTTAAAAATATATTTCTATAAAAAAGAAAGAAGGGAGAGAATAGAAAAAATCCCTAGGGATGCAGCTTGCAATAAATTTGAGACTGATAGTGAGAAAAGCTATGGAAATCAGTGAATAACAAAAGGTCCCTGATTAATGGTGTCCATATGGCTTATGTAGACCCATTTGACATTTTTCTGTGTAGAGCATCCAATTTGGAATCAGGTTGAAACCATAACCTATACAGTTGTGTGGTTCTTTAACTTTCTTGTTTTCATTCAATGTCATAGATGAATTTCAGAAAAGGCTGTATGAAATAGGAAAAAAAAAAGAGCACTAAGTAAAAACTGTAAGTTGTTTTCAAGAGTAGTGTCAAAAGCTCAGCTTTAGGAAAAGAAAGAATGACAGACACAGGATTCATTTTTTAAAACACTGAATTTTTCTCTGAATATTTATTTTGACATTATGTATCTCGAGAATTTGCCTGAAGAAAATTTAAGCAAACAGTATTATTTATTCTGTCATTTCAATCACAATGAAATTGTTCTCATAATTTAATCAAGAAAATCATTTACAAATGTTTGATACACAAGGAGAAAACTTTCAGCTTTAAAGTGTATAAAATGGGTAAAATTTGTGTCTAATCTCACTGGTATTTGTGATTTAACATCTTGCCTATTATTCAACTTTTTAAAAAAATCTAAATCTAAAAAAATGGTTTAATATAATAATGATATTGAGCTAATCCAAACTATTATTCCTATTGACATTTGTTATTAGGAATTTGAGGTCCCCATTCAGGTCTTATTAGGCAGATGGTGTTATATTGCAGGAACATCCTGTCAATTAGTACTACTTTATGACTTACTAATCATACCCACAGAGAATAAAAATTGGAAACAGGATAGAAACTGATAATATATTCCCAAAATGCATTGAAAACATGCATTTTTCTTAGTAATTGTGGAAAGGTTTTTCAAATCTCATGCATTACTTTACTTTTTAAATATACTTTTTTAATTTATTTTTAACTGTATAGTTCAGGAATACAGCTTTATAATTAGACATCTATATACACTACAAAGTGATCACCACAACAAGTCTAGTTATCATCTATCTGGTCCTACAGTTGACCCCCTATACCCATTTTGCCCACTGCCCCAACCACCTTTGCTTCTGATAACCACTAGTCTATTCTCTGTATCTATGAGTTGGTTTTTGTTTAATTTTGTTTGTTCATTTTTAATTTTTTTTAGATTCCACATATGATTAAAATCATATTGTATTGTATATTGTCTTTCTCTGACTTATTTTGCTTAGTATAATACACTCAAAGTATTTTCATGTTACTACAAATGGCAATTTTTTTCACGAAAGTTTTAGACATTAATCAATTCCAACATAATTATTTACATGGTACATAAAGACATTTCCTAAATAAGAAAACATTGTGGCTTCTCTCACACATATATTATATCCTTAAGATGCACTTGTTTTAGATGTTAAAAGGTATAATACCTGATGAAAATTTAATGGTTATATAATAAAAATTAAAATTGAGAATTATATATTTGTATGGTTTATAAAATTAGTCATATATAGAAAATACAAATTTCTAAGTATGTTTTAATTTGGATAATATATTTATTTTTCACAATGTCAATTTATTCAAGATGAATTCTAGAAAATTTAATTTATTTTGATGAAGATATGTTAGCTATTTTAAAATGTAATAAAGTATTTTTTTTTTTTAATAGCCATTGCCTTAAGATTTCCACATATTTTGAGGATAGGTTTTTTTTGTTTTGTTTTGGTTTGGTTTGATTTGGGTTTTTTGTTGTTGTTGCTTTTCTTAAGATTTTACTTACTTATTTGACAGAGATCACAAGGAGGCAGAGAGGCAGGCATGGAGAGAGAGGGGGAAGTATGCTCCCCACTGAGCAAAGAGCCAGATGTAGGGCTCAATCCCAGGACACTGAGATCATGACCTGAGCTGAAGGCAGAGGCTTAACCCACTGAACCACCCAGGCGCCCCTATAATAAAGTATTCTTGAGTAGTTAGTTTCACACATCCTGAACTTTAGCACAAATATAGTATATGTGAATCTCAAACATTAACAGTAAAATATTATAGCCATGATTTGGTTTATTATATATATGTAGGTGGCGAAGGAGGTTGAGTGGGAGGCATGAAAGCCTTAAGGACTTGTATCCAGTATGATAAATTCTGTAAAAGTATTTTGATAGGTTGTTTATTGTTTCTCTATAAATAGGATTGAAAACCATATTCTGTTAGTTTTGCAGTGCTTTATACTTTAAAGTTTAGAATATGTATCTGCTATGTTTTCTTTATTATTTTTTTTAAAGATTTTATTTATTTATTTGACAGACAGAGATCACAAGTAGGCAGAGAGGCAGGCAGAGAGAGAGGAGGAAGCAGGCTCCCTGCTGAGCAGAGAGCCCGATGCGGGGCTCGATCCCAGGGCACTGGGATCATGACCTGAGCCAGAGGCAGAGGCTTTAACCCACTGAGCCACCCAGGCACCCCTCTTTATTATTTTTAAGAGACCAAAATAACATATTGGTCATATGATCAGTCCTAGAATCATGTCAGTTTGGAACAGATAATGTTGGAAATTTATTATTCTGATGACTTCTATTTTTTGTCTGGCATTGGTACAACTGTGTCAAGAGAGCTTCATAGCTTCCTTTCCAAGTATGGCTCAGATATGGCTAGGGGAGATATTGGGTAAAGTTGACAGTTTGGGGAGTTGACAGTTCTGAAGCTGTACATAAATGCATTTTATTAGCAGAATTATAAAACGAATTGAATTCACAGCATTGCAATTTCTTTTATGTTAAAGTCGGGGCAATGTTTGGTAAGAGTGTGGCCTTGAAAATTGAGTTGGAGACACACTGGGAGATACATATAAAGATGAAAATTTTGGGACACCTGAGAGGTTCAGTGAGTTAAGCCTCTGCCTTCAGCTCATGCCATGATCTCAGGCTCCTGAGATGGAGCCTCGCATGGGGCTCTCTGCTCAGTGGGGAGCCTTCTTTCTCCTCTCTCTCTGCCTGCCTCTCTGCCTACTTGTGATCTCTTTCTCTGTCAAATAAATAAATAAATAAATAATCTTTAAAAGATGAAAATGTTAAGCTCTGACTCTTTCCTGAGAATCTTTGAAACTAGAAGCATTTCCTTATTATTATTTGAGTAGGTGAATTTTCATTTGCTTAAAAAATCAATGACTAGTTTGAGGTATTTGCATTACAGGAGATGCTAACCCTCTTTGGTGTTGGAATATTACCCATCAAAAAGAATAAAATCTTCCCATTTGCAACAATATGCATAGAACTAGACGGTATGATGCTAAGTGAAATAAATCAGAAAGGACAAATACATTATTTCACTCATATGTAGAATTTAAGAAAAAAGAATCAGATGAACATAAGAGAAGGGAAGGAAAAATAAAATAAGATGAAGACAGAGAAGGAGGCAAACCGTAAAAGATGCTGAACAACAAACTGAGGGTTGCTGGAAAGGAGATGGGTGGGAGGAAGGGATAATTGGGTAATGGGCATTAAGGGGGGCACTTGATGTATGAGCACTGGGTCTTATATGCAACTGATGAATCACTAAATTCTACTCCTGCAACTAGTAATACAGTATATGTTAACTAAATTGAATTTAAATAAAGATCTATCTTCATCTTTATGTCTGTAATCATTCTAAGAAGGTTATTTAACCATTTATTAAGAAGAAGTACTCAGCAAAGGAAACAGTCCATGAAACAAAGAGGGAGCCCACAGAATGGGAGAAGATATTTGCAAATGACAGTACAGATAAAGGGCTGGTATCCAAGATCTATAAAGAACTTCTCAAACTCAACACCCAAAAAACAAATAATGAAGTCAGATAATGGGCAGAAGACGTGAACAGACACTTCTCCAAGGAAGTCAGACAAATGGCTAAGAGACATATGAAAAAATGCTGAACATCATTAGCCATCATAGAAATTCAAATCAAAACCACATTGAGATACCACCTTACACCAGTTAGAATGGCAAAAATTAACAAGACAAGAAATAAATGCTAGAGAGGTTGTGGATAAAGGGGAACCCTCTTACACTGTTGGTAAGAATGCAAGTTGGTACAGTCACTTTGGAAAACAGTGTGGAGGTGCCTCAAAAAGTTAAAAATAGAACTATCCTATGACCCAGCAATTGCACTATTGGGTATTTACCCCAAATATACAAACTTAGTGGAAAGAAGGGCCACATGCACCCTAATGTTCATAGCAACATTGTCCACAATAGACAAACTGTGTGGAAGGAGACAAATATCCTTCAACAGATGAATGGATAAAGAAGATGTGGCCCATACATATAATGGAATATTATTCAGCCATCAGAAAGGATAAATACCCAATATTTTCATCAGCATGGATGGAACTGGAGGAGATTACACTAAGTGAAATAAGTCAAGCAGAGAAAGACAATTATCATATGGTTTCACACATTTGTGGAACATAGGAATAGCATGGAATACATTAGGAGAAGGAAGGGAAAAATGAAGGGGGTTATCAGAGAGGGAGACAAACCATGAAAGACTATGGACTTCAGGAAAGAAACCGAGGATTTTAGAGGGGAGAGGGATGGGGGAATGTGTGAGGCTGGTGATGGATATTAAGAGGGGCATGTATTGCATTGAGCACTGGGTATTATACCCAATAAATCATGGAACAGTACATCAAAAACTAATGAGGTACTGTGTGGTAATTAACATAACATAATAATAATTGGAAAAAAAAAAAAAAAGAAGAAGAAGATGAAGAGGTACTTAGTGTTGATTTTCACTTCTGTTTTTCCCAAGCCCCTAACCATATGTACTGTTTTAAATTCTGTCTGTGGGGAGGATTTCTCTTCAACACTAGAAATCAAACCCTGAACATGGTCATAAACTACTTCTGTCTGTTTTTGGGTGATGTCAGCCACAGTGTAGAACCCTTTGTAAATCAGACCAAATCTTTTCTTCCTCAATCAATTGTTCATAGTGAACACCTTAGGAGGCCAAAGATGTGGACTTTAGACAGAGGTATCAATATTACAGGAAAAACAATCATATAGATTGGAGTCATTCAGTCATGCAAATTACATGCTCCTTCAAGAACTACTCAAGCCAGATCTTGTATGTACGGTTGCTACTAAATAACAGAGTGATGCTTTTTAAACCCAAATGTATGGATTTATGTGCCAGAGGACACCAAATTCATGATGAATAACTCAGGTTACTTGAAACTTGGTAGTCTATGGCCAAATATGCAGTGCTGAATATGCTAGAGTCCAATAGCAAATCAAAGATATTTTCAGAAAGGCAATAATTACCTGAAAATGGTGGAATCACTTTGCCCCCAAATTCCATGGGTCTGTGCTATTATTTATTTATAGCATCCTGTCAAAAGTTCCATACAACATTGCTTTGTCTAATCAGACCTGCTAAGCCATGTGACTCAAGTAGCCAAGCAATTTGCATGAAAACCATGTACTAGTTCAAGTCTTCTCTTTGTTTCATTAAAAAAAAGAAAGAAAGAAAGAAAGAAAGAAAGAAAGAAAGAAAGAAAGAGAAAGAAAGAAAGAAAGAAAGAAAGAGAGAGAGAAAGAAAATGCAGCACCTGGGTGGCTCACTCAGTTGGGCCTCCAACTCTTGTTTTCACATTGGGTCATGATCTCAGGGTCCTGGGATTAGCCTCTCCTTGAGCTCCACTCTCAGTGGGAGGTCTTCGTCCCCTCTCCATCTTTCTCTGCCCCTCCCTGCACTCTAAAAAAAAAATAAATAATTCTTTAAGAAAAGGAACATCTTTTGTCTATATCATTAATCTAAGAAGAAAGCAAATACTTTACTTCCTGGGTGATTAATTTGGAAACAAAGAGGAATGAGTTGTCACTGCATAATGGAGACAAAGGTATGTGTCTTATTGCTTTTATTTACATATCTCTAAACACATAGAACTGTATATATTAAATGTGTGCAGCTTTTTGTATGTCAATCATAACTCCATAAAGTGGCTAAAAAAAAAAAAAAAATCAGTCTAGGTACAAAGGCCTGAGAACCAGAAGCACTGGTGGTATAAGTCCCAGCACCACGGCAGAATACTGATATTTCAGCTCAAGAAATCAGGCAGACAATGAGAATTCAAATTTCCTCTATTCTTTTGTTTTATTTGCATCTATAATTGGTTGAATGATGTCCAGCCACATTCCACCAGTTTAAATGTTAATCTCTTCTAAAAATCACTCTCACATACACAACCAGAAAAAGTGCCTAATAACTAGGCATCCCAGATCACTCAGATAGACACATAAAATTACCTTCACCAAAGCTTAGGGTCACCCCAGCAGTGGAGAGACCACAACTATCTGAAATGCTTGCTGAAAGTAAAGGGCATGTAGAATAGGCTATAGACAATAGAAATTATAATTAGAGGATATGACCATATATAGTAGGCATCATTTTAACATAGCAACATGGTCCCACTCCTTGCCTTCTTTGAGCTTGAGAAGCACTGTGAATATGATAGATTACAGTCCTATAATTAGATTATATTATAAATGTGAGAGGATTTGTAGATGCAGTTGTGTTTGTGTTAATCCAAAAGGATTATCTTGGATGATCCTGATATAATCAAAGAAAGCTCTTAAAAGTGAATTGGGATCTTCCTTGAGAGAGGTTTTTCTGGCTTTGTAGAAGTAAAGTGCTGCATTTATACAGAGGCCAGGTCAGTAGAGATGTGGGTAGCATCTAAGAACTGAGAATGATGTCCTAGTCAATAGACAACAAGAGAATGGAGACCTTAATACTACAATCACATGGAAAGAATACTGCCATTAGCCACGTATATTTGGAACAGGACCCAGAGCTCCAGAAAGGAGTGCATCTTGACTCACAATGTGTTTTTAGTCTTGTGAAACCCTGGGCAGAGAACTCAGTTGTGGTACACCCAATATCTGAATGACAGTATGGTGAGATATAAATGGGCATTGTTTTTAAACCCCTACATTTGTAATAATTTGTCATTTAGCATTAGAAAATTAATACACAATATGACCAGTTACAGAAAGGAGGGCAGTTAACATTTGCATGTCTTCCTTGTTTTTATACGACTATATTTGTATGAATGTGTATATCATTTCCCCCTCAATCCTATTATATAATGTGTTAATATTCTTTCTATTCAGTTGCTGTATATCAAAGGCAGAGTGAATCAGATTGAGGAGGAATAAACATTATCTAATAGGAACCAAAATAACATATTTGTCATGTAGCCTTTTTTGAGAGTGTTAACACTTTTTTAGTTGCATAAGATGTAGTAAAGTTCTATGAGGAGAAAAGATTTTATATTATTTTATCTCATACTTTAATATGCCTAGTAAATGCATGTATGAATGACAAATTGAAAAATGATAGACTGTCATGGATATTGCTAATCAACATAGTTGGATCTGAGAACTACAGAGTAGAGTGCCCATAAGAGGAACTTAAGTAATGCGTGGAATGTAGAAATGAGGAGTAACTCCTACTGTCAAAAAGTTATAATGATAAGATATGAGTTGAACAGATACAGATTTACCCAGCTAATTCCAGTTTATCCTCTCTTCTCTGCTATTCATCTAGTTTATCTTCTCAACTATTGTCTTTGCTGATGAACAACATCCCAAGGACCACTACTAGCTACTTGAGTGCAGATAACAGGTGTTTTGACTTTATAGTGATAATTATTTCCCATAGAACTCTTTTTTTGAGCTCCACCTATCTCGCTGACATGCTTTGCTCAGCACATTTTTTCTTGCAAGTTGAATTGTTTTCCTATGGGCTAGTTATTCACCCTTTCTTCGATGCTATAGCATTTCTTCCACATCCCCAGCAACATCCATATTTCTTTAAGATCTAGTTACTATAAGAAGTCTCTTAATTTTTTTAAAGATTTACTTTATTTAATTTATTTATTTATTTTAGAGAGAGAGGGAGGTAGAGAGCATAAGCAAGAGGAGGGGCAGAAGGACACAGAGAAGCAAATCCCCACTGATCAGGGAGCCTGATGGGGTTCAATCTCAGGACCCTGGGATCCTGACCTGAGGGGAAGGAAGATGTTTAAAAGCTGAGTCCACCAGATGCCTCCTCTTATTTTTTATAATAATAATAAGACCTCTTCTTTTCTGTTTAAACCATGCCTGATAAAGAATTCATCAGAAGGGTCTTACTTAAATATTTTCACTATCTCACAATGGAGGAAACTGGAATTTTAAGTTAACCAGTGGCAGGAGCTCAACAAAGGCATTTAAAGAGATAATATTTTAAATAATACAAAGTGCTAGCCTGTACTATAAATATACAAATCCATTGCTCTAATCCTTCAGTAAATGTTATCTGCCTTGTGTTTGTGGTCACTTAAGGAAACAAAAGAATCGCAGTGTTAGCTACAGAGAAATATGCCAAAAGGGGGAAAAGTGTACAACAGAGGAAATTAATATGGAGACTGCTGCAGAAATATTAGCCTCAAGCCTGAAGGAACTAGGAGAAACATTAGCAAACCTCCAAAGGTCCACCACAAATATTTCATGATAGTCTTGCTATATTTTACTTTGTATTAGAGTTAATTGCAAATATCCCAAACCCTTCTAAATTATCAGCTTTTATATGCCTCAAAGAAAGAATATGCCACACAGCTCTCTCTTTCTGTTAACTCATTGCCCTTCTCAACCTCTGACACCAAGTATCTTAAGCAGTATCTTGTAAAGAATAACTCTAGTGAACACATACTGCTTTTGCCTGGTAACGTACTTCTGTGGATAACTACTCCTATTCTACAGAATCCTTCTGGGGTTATCAATCACTCAATCCCCCCTTTTTCTTATTACATGGGCTGTGTGTGTGTGTGTGTGTGTGTGTGTGTATACAAGTGCATGTGTGTCTGTGAGTTAGAGAGTGTGCGCCAAGGAAACCCATTAGATAGAAAATTTTATTTTTCAGGAAGTTTTATTTTTGGCTTTAGATATTGATTTAAGAAAAGGCATATGGCTCAGGCAAGGCTAATCAGAATTCTTCTATGGGATTGACATATAGTCAATTTAACAAAAAGTAGTATTCTTTCCACTAGAGGATTTAGATTTGGAACAAAGGAGTCCATTATGTCTACCATGTGAAAAAAAGGCCTATTGAAGAATAAAACAAAAATGGAAAGAAAGAGAGAGAGAAACAATGCTATAATATAATTTGGAACATTTTGAAGGTACTCCACCTTCAGTTTACACACCTAAGTGAGTCAATAAATTTTTCTTAAAGGTGTTTACTTATATTTTTTCTAATTTGCAAACAAATTTTGTTCAACATAAATAGTGTTGCTTAGAAATGGGAAGTAACAACTGATGGATTCTAAAATACTGAATTGACTAAAGGAATTTAGGTTGACAAGTTTGTAGTTTTTTATTTGTGAAACATTATATCAGAATTCAGACTATGCATTCAAAGAATATAAAGGTTTAGATTTTTTGTTGAAAAATTAATCTTGAACTTTTGGCTACCTCTTTCCACCTGTGATAAATGTTTCAGAGAATTATAGGGTTCTGTTTAGACTGGCCCATTCTAAAGAAGAGAATGAAACAACAGGATGATGTTCCTTTTGAAAAATGGTACATGTTATGCCTACAATCAAAGAACTAAAATTGTTAAAGTTCTTTTTTTAAGATAATCCTATTCTTACAGAACCTTGAATCTGTATTTTAGGCAAAATTTAACATGAAGAAGAGAAACAGAAGGATACAACACTGAGACACAAATTGAACAAAAGAAATGTTAAATTTAATTCACAAACTGGATTATGTTATTGAAGTAGGGCAAATATTAGGTCTGTCCTACTATTTCAGCCAATGGCCAGACAATTATGCTGAGGCTTTTGGGCATATACAACATATAAGGACTTATTTCAAAAAGACAGAAATTTTATCATCGGTGTCCAAATTCAAGATTTGTAATTCCACTCAATTTCTGACTTTGGTGACAACCTTTGAGAAAGAGGGCCTCAAAGGGGTGGGGAAGCTAACTACAGGCTTTTTGTGTTTTTTCCAGAGATATACTGCCAAAGGCAGCCTTGTGAATGGGTGATTAGTAATATTCAGTCCTTAAAGCATCCTTTAACCCCCTCAATAATACATTTAAGCAGTAGACAGAAAACTCTGAATAGCTCCCTGAAGACAAATCCACCCCTCTGCTTATCTCAGATCAATTCATAGAGCAACATAGATAAGAAGACAAAACCTCAATTATGCATATTGATAAATCTATAAAAGGACCTTCACTACCTAGGAAAGAAATCCTTGTTGAATCTGGCCCAAAGAATATGGTGTAAACTAAAAATATAAGATACCCTTCCTCCATAAACTACTATCCTTCTACATTTGCATCTGGAAAGCAGATCTCAAGCTAAATTGCTCATTTAGGCAATAGCTTACAGAATATTGGAGAGGGATCACCCAGAATTAGAGATATATCTTGGACTCATGTTATTATACTTATTATCACCTTGGAATTAGGTATTTGGGGAACAATTTAGATTGATTGTGTTGTGAAGATGACAGGTTCTTCTAGTCTTCATAGGATTGTTATATTATCATAAATTGAATATGTGGGAATAAGCACATATGGGAGTGAACAGCAAAGGGATGTAATAATATTCTTCATGATTGCCTCTGAATGTTAGAACTGTCTTCTATCCTTTAGAGAGAATACATTTGAAGACTTAAATCAGTTCAAACCATGCAGAATTGATATATGGACAAATCCTTGGGCTTATAGTAGTCAAGTCCCTGAAAAACCAATAAATTTTGCCTGCTAAAAGTATTTTCTCCTCATAGTTAAATATGTTGTTGCATAGATAATTTGGAAAATGTCCTAAATAGAATAGAGCAGGTGTGGATATGACCAGACACAATGACTCATAGACAAGAAATTCATGGAGAGTACTTCATGATGCAATAGCTGGATATGACCTTGGGTGGTCTATTTTTGGGAAAGGAACAAGTACACTTTCTGAATAATCAGAAAAAATTGCTATAGTCAGGAAGATAGATTATAGTGGTTGGCCTGTCCTCAGCAACATGCTCATCCTTAGGGAACTGGAGACTGATTATAGATATTTTCATTTACTGTCAACCTGAGTCTCTGACATCTGCAAATGAAAATTATGAATAATATAAATATAAACAAATTTTAGGAATAGGTTTCTTACTATGGAGTGTACTGAATTCTATAAGAACCTCTAACTGTTGCTATATTTTTAATAGATAAATGAATTCCATTGAATTTGGATTCCATGAATTCCACTAATTCCAAATGAAGAAGTACCTGAAGAAGATAATTTTCATTTTAATAAGGAGCTTAAAAATGAAAATCACTCAGTGTGGAATGACCTAAGATGTAAATGGTGAGTCTATATCCTTTAACAAGGATATTAAAAGAAAGCATAAAAGTATACTGGCATCATTTAAGAAGGGGAATTGGGAGCCAAACCTAGGAACAATGCCCTGTGAGGATTTTTGCTGTAGGGAATATTTATCTTCTTTCAAGGATACATACAAATGTGTAGTTATAGTCACCAATAAAGGGGGCCTTATTTTTATATAATGAGCAAATATTTACCTGTAGTCTTTGAGGAAATATGATTTTTCTTGAGATTTCTTACTTAGATATATTCAGATAGATACAAAAAACAATTTTGATGATTATTTTAAGTTACAGGTTTAAAATAAATTATTGAGTTTAGTTTTTCAATTTATTAGATTTTATGTTTTGTTGTTTTATTACATACATATGTATATATGTTATATTTTGTTACATGTGTGTATACACATATATGTACCTATACACATATATAACAAAATATAAAATATAAGGTATATATATAATTATTTATATGCATATATAGTATATATATTTATATTTGTATAATTACATGTGTTGTATATTTGTTACATATATAGTTGTTCACATATATATGTATATAACTATAGTTAAAACATAATCTAATTTTAAAAATCTATTATTTTATAGCTATTCACCTACTTATAACCTACCACTACTGCTACTACTTAATATTAAGTGAGTTCCCACTATGTGTTAAGTAGTCTACATTATTACTTTATGTACTATAAATTTTAATTATCTAAAAACATTAGGAGTTAATTATTTATACTATTCTTACTAGGTACATAAGACTGAAGCCTAAAGTAAACAAGGCTGGAAGAAAATTCTCAATCAGACTTTCACTTTTTTTGCACAGCTTATGAACAGAGATACTGACAGATTTTGTTTCAGACTATATTTACTTAGGAAAAATTGAGATAGTATCTCCTACTGGAGGAGAGGGGCAACTGTGTGTGCTGTCCGGCTTCCTAAATATAATTTCTCCCTCTGGGTAAAGGATAGGAAGGTTTGATTGCAGCTCATTATTTAAAAAAAAAAAAAAAAAAAAGCTCGTTTTTCCTAAGATTTGTCTTTCTTAGCTTGGATGTAAATATACTGGATGTGATGCAAGCATGTAGGCACACCTGTGTCTCAGTTATGGGTCTGGGAGTTTTGGGAAAGTGAGAGAAGCAGGGGAAAATGGTTCAGTCATGAGATTTATGGTGCTCAGTATACCATCTTGTCTCTGACCAGCAATCTTGTGTTTTTGGCCATCATCTGTAGACCAGTGGCAGGAAAACTTGTTAGTTTGAAAGTAGGGTAAGATCACAGATCACATAATTCTTGTCAATATACGTATTTAAGACCACCCAGATACAGTCAGCCAGAGAACCAAGTTTTATACCCCAAAATAACTGTCTCTGGATCCCTATTTAATTTGATAACTATATTGCATTTGCTCCTATACCAGTCATAGAGTGCTATTATATAAACATATGATTTTATTAATAAATAACTGAATTAAAATAATAACATTTTATTTCTATTTAAATTCTACCTCAAAAATAAAAGAGAAATATAAACAAAAGCTTTCAGAAAATTCTTCCATTACTTGAAGAGGATGTGAAACAAAGGCATAGTTTTAGAAAAAGCAATATATTTCTAGAATATCTTGAGAATACACCTATCAGTTTGGTGGTTAATATTATGACATTTAAAAAGAGAGTCAGAGTATTTTCAAGATTGAGGATAAGTTGGGTGATTTGGTAAAATAATGACTTTAGTAAAAAAGGAAATGGTATCCACAATGAGTGAGAAGTCATAGATGGAGTATTTAGAAAGATTTACTTGACTAGTGCTCAAAGTCATAACTAGTACTACTGGGAATCCTAGAAGATTGAGAGAAAAGAATTAGAATGTTTGAGTAAGTGGTGAAAGATGATAATATAAACATACAAGAAGCTAAATAAATCCCAAACAAGATGAACTCAGAGACCCACCCTAAGAAACATTTTAGTCAAACTTTTGAAAGTCAAACCCAAAGAGAAAATCTTGAAAACAAGAGAGAAAAAATTTGTTGTATACACATTATCTTCAATAAAATTATAAGCAGATTTCTCATTAAACACTTTAAAGACTAGAAGGCACAGACTAACATATTCAAAGAAGAAAAACAAGACAAAACAAAACAAAAACCTGTCAACCAAGAATCCCATGCCTGGAAAAATTTAGAGTGAAAGAGAAGTTAAGATATTCCTAGATAAAGCACAGGAGATTTATTACTATTAGATTTGCCTTGAAAGTAATGCTCAAGGGAGTCCTTCAGGGTGAAAGGAAAGGACTAGGAAAGTACTCAAAGTCATATAAGGATATAAAGATCTCAATATCAGCAAACACATCGGCAATTATTAAAGCTAGTATTATTTTAACAATGATTTATAATTTATTTTTTGTTTTCTACATGATACAATAGACTAATACATTAAAAATTATTAGTCTAAAAGATAATATAATTATAACTTAATTTGAACTCTACATTTTGGTTTCTACATAATGAAAGAAATTAATGCATTTAAAAGAATTATTAGCTTATGGTTTTGGCCACAAAATGTATAAAGATTTAATTTTGTGACAATAACTACAAGAAGTGGGACCAGAGCTGTAAAGGAGCAAACTTCTTCTATGTTAATAAATTAAAGTAGTATAAATTCAAATTAAGATGTCTTAACTTCAGGATGTTAAATGTATTTCTCATGGTAACCACAAAGAAAATAGCTATAGAATATACACAAAGAAATAACATGGGCATTAGACACTTAACTTCAAAAATCCACTAAATGCAAAATAATGCAGTGATTCAGGAAGTGAAAGATAAAAAAAGCTATAAAGAATATAGAAAATGAATAGCTAAATAATAAAGGTAAGTCCCCTCTTATCAGGAATAACTTTAAATGTAAATTAAATAAGCTCTTCAATCAAAAGACAAAGATGGGAAGATAGGCTAAAAATACATACTCCTATTAGATGTTGTCTACAAGAGACTCACTTTAGATCTAAATATCCAAATATATAGAAAGTGAAAAGATGTGAAAAGGTATTCCATGAAAATAACAATCAAAAGAGTGCAGGGTAGTTATGATAATATTAGACAAAATGTATTATAATTTTTAAAAGTTTACAGGAGTCAAAGAAAAATGTTACATATTAATAAAAGATTCAGTACAGCAAGACTATATAACAATTATAAAAATTTATTCACTAATGACAAACCATCAAAATATATGAAGTAAAAACTGACAGAATCGAAGGGAGAAATAGTTCTACAATGATAGGACTTTAATACCTCACTTTCAAAAATGAATAGAACAACCAGACAGAGATATAAATAAGTAAGGAAATAGAGCACCTAAACAACACAATAAATCAGCTACATCTAAGGCTCTAAGGTATGTAACCCTTTTTAACAACCAAACATAAACAATTTTCTGGAATGCACATGAGACATTAAAACACAAAACAAAGAAATAACAACAACATCAACAAAAACAATAAAAAACCCAGATATCATACAAAGTATATTCTCCAACCAGAACAGATTTAAAACTGGAAAGTTCAAAGGTTTTTGGAAATTAAACAAGTGACTCAACCAATAAATCAAATGAGAACTCACATGGGAAATTAGAAAATACTTAAAGATGAATGAAAATAAAAATACAACATACCAAAACTTATGCAATACAGCAAAAGCAATTATAAAGGGGAAATTTATATTGTTCAAAGATGTACAAGATGCCAATAAGCACATGAAAAAGTGTTCAAAATATTTATTCATTAGGAGAACGCAAATTGAAACCACCATGAAATACCATTCACATTCAGTAGAATGGCTGCCCTAAAAAATATGGGTGTCAAAAACTATTGTCAAGAATGTGGAGAAATTGGAACTCTTATACAGTGTTATTGGGAGGGACTTCTTGATGGGAAATGCAAATGATGCAGCTGCTTCAGAAAACAATTTAGTAGTCCTTCAAAAGTTCCTCTAAACGTAGTGTGATGAGCACTTTCATTCCCAGTGTTCCAACAAGTGTTGGAAACTATGACTACATAAAACCTTATAAATAGATATTCATAACAACATTATTTGTAATAGCCAAATAGTAAAAACAGCCAATATGCCCATCAACTGATAAATGGATGAACAAGAAATAGTATATTCATACAACAGAATATTATTCAGGCATAATATGAAATTAAACACTGATGTACATTACACAATGTATGAAACTGGAAATGTCGTGCTAAGTTAAAAAAAAAAAACAGACACAAAGGGCCACATATTGTGTTATTCCATTAATAGGAAGTTTAAGAATAAGCAAATACAGAGGAGGCAGAAAGTAGTAATTGCTAGAAGCTAGGGTTAGGGGTACAAGAAGTGACTACTAACAGGCTTAAGTTTGCAGAGGATGAACATATTCTGGAATTAGGTACTCCTGTGGTTTCACAACCTTGTCAATACATTAAAAACGACTGAATTGTGCCCTTTGAAAATGTACATTTTCAGGGTGCCTGGGTGGCTCAGTCATTAAGTATCTGCCTTCAGCTGGGGTCATGATCCCAAGGTTCTGGGATGGAGCCCCGTGGCGAGTTCCCTGCTTGGTGTGTGTGTGGGGGAAGCCTGCTTTTCCCTCTCCCACTCCCCCTTACTCTCTTCTTGTGTTTCTGTCAAATAAATAAATAAAATCTTTTAAAAAATGTTTCTTTAAAAAAATATTTATTTTATGGTATATCAATTACCTCAAAAAATGTTTAGAAGAAAAAAAAATATGCCAAGTAGTGGTAAATGTCATAAGAACCTACGGTTATCAAATGTATAACTTACCTTAGCACAAGAGCTCATGATCATTAGATGTTTCAGTGTGTTTTGAATATATTTGATACTTAAACAGTTTTGTGAAGTGATCATAGAAATTAAAATTGACTCCATTTTGCAAATAAGGAATCACAGTCACAGATAAAAAGTTATTAGACTAAGATCATACAGTATTTTAGTCTTTCTCTCTTTACTAGAATATAAACTCCAAGAAAGTAAAGATCTTTGTTTTCTTCCTTAATGTACCTCCTAAGAACCTAGAAAAGTGAGTAACAAAGATTGGAATCAACAAAATTTTCCAATTGAATTCATCTTGCTTATGTAGTCTCTACTTTTATGGCTTATGTTTCTTTTTGTTGTTGTTGTTTAATAAATCTTTATCAATTACAACAGCATGCAGGTATTCTTTTATATTTTTTGAAAAGTTATACAGCTTTGCTTTTCAAAATTATATATTAAATTCCCCAGAATTTGTTTGTGTATGTGTGAAGTTTGGCAATAAGATTATGTATTATTTTCTCGTTCCATGTATATTTAATATTAAGTATTTCCTCAATTGATCCTCAATGTCAAGGGTGATCCCAATTATTTATCAAATTTTCATTTATGCTTTTTACTGTACTCCCTGTTATCTTTTCTAAAAATGAGATCATTTCATCTTTTTATTACCCTCAGTTTATGAAAGAGCCTTCTCTTGCATTCCTAGTTAATATGAAATGAAAGATCTTTGTTGATAGTTATGGTAAATCTGATCCTTGAATTCGGTCTGTACTGGACCTCCATAGAACATGAGAGTAATTCCTTCCCCGCTTCATCAATGTAGATATGTATTTAACTTTACCTGTGTCTTACCCCATAGTATGCTGTCTCATGCATGTATCTAGTTCTGAAGATATCCTCAATTTTAAGCCTTCTTTGAGTAAATATTTACTGATTTCATCATGAGCTATTTTTTCAAAACACAATGGAATTTAGTTATCTCATATCAAATTTCCATCTTTTCCTGACTCACCCTTTACCTAAAAGTCTTCATCTCTGTATAACCTAGTACATATTAGGCTCTCAATAACTATTTTGCTAAATGACTTCGTGAATGAATGAAAGAAGCCTTAACATCGGTGTGCCTGTTGTTCTACATATAAGCTTATTCAAAATAAAGTTTACATTTCAAAATTTCTGTGCTTCAAACATGGGGCACTTATTTCCATATGTACTTTGTTTTGGATGGGGTTTTAGGGTTAGGTTATTCCTCCACAAAATGGTGCAACGTCAAATGGATTTTTTTCATTACATTTGCTGTCATCTCATCTAAAAATTTGAGAATAGTATAATAATGTATGCTGTAGATTTACTGATTTGATTTTTATGGAAGTATATGGCATGCATAAACTATAGTGGAAATTTTCCTAGAGAGACTTTAAAACTGAGCTTTCATGAAAACAATTTAAAATTCCATACTATGATCTTACTGATTTTCATCCTTGTAATTCCAAAATAGTGTTAATGCGTATTTACAGACTTGATACTGGTCATAGCAAAAGTAATATGTGAATGTAAGTGATTTAAGTGTAAGAGATTTTACTAATAAAACCCATTGTTCCAAAACTGTTTGTGTCAAACATAGCAGCGCTGTAACAACTGGACAGACATTTTAGGTGACTATTTTGAACAAGTCCACAGTATTTCAATGACAAATTCTTGTATAGTTTTTGAAGCTCAACTTAGTAACATATAGTTAGAACTTAGCTCTTTATTTGTCCAAGAAATTTATCATTACTTTCCATCCAAGATAATACTGTTATGATTTGGACCCAACTGCCACTACCACCCAAGTTCACCAGTAAGCAAAAAACAGCTGTCACTGTGAGTTAAATATATTTTTGTATCTTTCCAAGAGGGAATTCTGGAAAAGCACATTCAATACAAGGTCAGCAAAACACTTCTGAGGTTCACAGTTCATCAGGGAAATCAGCAGAAGGGCTGGCAGCAGCTGGAACATATGCTAATCACCTTGGCATCAGATGCGATTTCTGCCATGAGCTATCTCAGGGTTGCCACTATTAAAAATGCATCAACTTCAAGTAGTCACCTTCTAGCTCTTGGATTCAAAAGGCCATGCCAGCAACAGAGAGGAGTTTGATGTCAAGGGTAATGAGAAAGGTCAACTGGGAAGGTGAATTTTGTGAGGGTCTTGTATGCAATGTAGATAATAAGGTAGAGCATACTTTGGTTTAATTGTTTGTATTTATCAGAAGTCCCATATCCCTTACACAGATGTAACATATACTCATTTTTATCATGCTGTTTAACCATAAATTCCCAGAGAGTAGGTGTCTGCTACTGCTAGTATCTTGAATACAGATTGCTTATGATATTTATTTATTTATTTTTCTGACTCTGCATGTTATGATATGCTCACTATGACTACTGTGTAATTGGATTAATAATTATTAAATATAGAGGCAGCTGGGTGGCTCAGTCAGTAATGTAACCAACTCTTGCTTTCAATTCAGGTCATGATCTCAAGGTTGTGAGAAAGAGCCCTGCATCAGGCTCCATGTTGGGCATGTAGCCTGCTTAAGATTCTTTCTCTCCTTCTTCTTCTGTCCCTCCCCTCCACTCTCTCCCTCTCTAAAACAATAATAATAATTATTATTATTATTAATATTATTATTAAATATAAATACTATAGTAACATTTCTACCTTCATGTTTTGCAAATGTTAGTCACATGTGTCAGAGACAAAAAGAAGGAAGAATTTGTCTATCTTTCTTTTAATTGTTATCAGATGGCTTCAGAGAAATGGTTTTCAAATAAAGGAACATGGCTTTTTATGTTAAATAATCCAAGCTCTCCCTCATTTCTGTCACTGCCTGGGCTACAACTTTGTTAATGAAAAGGCACTTTTTTAGTAAAATTAAAAGTTTTAAATTATTGCCAAGATTGGTGACTTTCCTGTAGGATAAGGCTGCAGAGTAAGTACCAAATGTCTTGGTAAATTATCTATGAAGTACCCATGATATGACATGTGCTTTTTATTTTTTATATTGATACAATGTAGAACCTGCACAATCAGGGCTTTAAATATATCCCACTTTTTATATGAAAACAATTACTAAACACAATTAGAAAATAAACACTAATTAACACTGTGCCTAGCTTCAATTCAATATTTGATCAATGAATGGGACAGAAACATGGTTTTCACAATATTCCTGGCTGCCAAAGCATGGGAAGCCAGGGTCAACTTTCTCAGAAGGCATGTACTGACATTAACAGCAAAGCCCCTCAAAAATTTTAAGTTTCTACTTCTAAGTAGAAAGTTTTTGCATCTTTTTTCCTGAAAGTTTTCTTTTCTTCTTGGTAAAACTTTGGCTTAAAGGGCAATATGTCCCTGGCGAGTCTTGGCTTGGATGTTGAAAAATGCCCTGATGTCCTGAGATGTGTGCCCAGGGGGTCTGAGAGCCCGTGCAGTACATTCAGTGACTCACGGAGGACTAGGTAATCAGTGACACCCTGGAAGTTGTGAACTAAGCACTGACATCTTCTAGCTATATATGAGCCAAACAGATCACTTCTCCTCAGATCTGCTGCAGAAAAAAAAGAAAAAAAAAATGTGTGTGGAATTACACTCCTACAAAATTACTATTGCCTATAAATGTACTTTGATATGATTATTTTGTCCCCATATTGATAGTATATTTGAAGTTTGCTCTAAATGTACCTGGATAGAAATATCTAAGATCAAAAGGACACAGTATGATTTAGTACTCCAGGAGCCCCTCCTTAGAAATGGCTTCTGCCAGCAGCTATGCTAATTAGAAATTAAACAGAAATTAAACTTGGAACTATAGGAGTTCCAGAGAACTGGGTCTCCCTTCAGGTAGATACAGATGGGTGGCATATTCATGTTCAAGGATTTCATAGGTTATTTTTGGACAGAAAAAAGAAAAGGCTGTAGGTCTCCATTCCGGGAAACTTTTTTTTTTCTTTTTTTTTTTTACATATGGACTTTCTTATGGCATTGTTTTTCTGTGGTGTAAGCTTTTTCACTGAATATTATGGGTATTTTCTAGCAGAATGGGTGGATAGTTAGGTCACTGAGTTCAACATAACTGCATCTCAAAAAAAATATGCCATCTGTGCAAACTAAATAGAGGACACTGTTGTAAACTGGGTTTTTCATTGCTTAAGTCATGTGGATTTGTCTGTGCATGTACTGAGATATGTGTACATAAAATATGATATATTTTTAAAATAGCACACATATTTTATATGGTTTTACAAGATGCATTTAAAGATTATTTGTTATAAATTTAAGTATTCAGTGTCATACTTGTAATGCAAGTAGCATAATTATAAATCAAACTTTCTGATCCTCAAATTGAGAAAAAGTGAGGAAAAAAAGAAAAATTGACAGAGAGTCCAGACTTCTGGAAGATTTTAGTGTATGGGTCTGGGTTTCAGTATCCTCATCTGATTTTGGTAATGTATTATATGTCTTTTAGGGGTCTTCTCACTAAATAGCTCACATTGGTTAAATAAAATATTATCTATATATTTAACACAAGCCAAGATATTAAGAAAAGGGTTCAATAAAAATTTGCTCTTCCCACCCCTTTGCTTTGTTTAAATCAAACTATACTATGAACCTTTGTAACAACTCACATTCTAGTATGACTTGTCAAGCTTTCAGTTTTCTTTCTATTGCAGATAGTGGGTTTTACATGTAACAATTTGCCCTTTTTGGGAGGAAGGCTAGAAATCTGTGTTCAGAGACTGTTTCTCTTCAGATTTTCTAAAGATTTATACATATATATATAGTTTATATATATATATATGGTTTTTACATGAGATAATTATCATATATATATGAGAATAGGAGATAATGATATATCTTTTAAGATATATATTTACATTCTGGAAATAGCAATATATATTATGATACAATATGTCATTATCTGCAGAATTTTAAAAGGAGGCTACTGGCAGTATTAAGGAGTTTATTTGGCCAGTGGAAGAAAAATTTCTATACATAATTTAAATTATAAATGCCATTGATTAGAACAAAATCCATTGTTCAACATTATTTGGAGAATGTGTAGATCTTTTAATAAAATTTGCAGAAAACCCCAAATTTTATAGTGTTCTCCAAGCAGGTCTCTCTTATGGGGTTCTCAAATTTATTTTGATGTTTCATTGACATATAAGCATGTAATAGGAAAAAACCTAGCTTTTCAAATTTAAGTTGTAATCCCACTGTACCTGTGCTTATCCTGTATATCACAGATCTTATCACTAAGTATTCTAATTTCCTATTTAGTTCATGGTTTCCTAGAGTGAACTGTAACCTACCTCATGGCATTCTTGCCTACATTTTACCTATCATTGTTTTCCTACCATCGGCACTATATTTACTAAAGGTAAATAATAAATGTTATTAGTGAATAATCAATTTATGAGTAGCCATACCATTTTTTTTTGAATCTCAGTTTCCTCATTTGTATAACTGGTACTCTATTTTAAAACAATATCTTAAAGGATAAAACTGTTTAGTATCAAACACATATTTGACTTCTATTTTTTTAATATGTTAATACCTTGAGTGCCTCAGTGGCTAGTGACTTAAGTGTCCACCTTTTGTTTTGGCTCAGGTCATGATCTCAGGATCATGAGATTGAGCCCTGCATCAGCTCCATGCTCAGCATTGAGTCTGCTTGAGATTCTTTCCCTCTCCTTCTGCCCTTCCCCCACTCACTCCCACTCTCTCTCAAATAAATAAATACAATTTAAAAGATAAATAAATAAAACATGTTAGTATCAATAATCACTTTCCAAGTTTGATATATTGCCATGTAGGGAAAGAAAAAAAAATCCTAACAATACATGTAATCCTGTTTTCAGGAGACATCTAAATTCATCTAGTGCTAAATGCAAATAATAATAATTGAATCCTAATTAAACAAAATAGAATATTTCATGCCTTATACACTTATTATTTTTAATACAACTACCATAAAAGAGCAAGAACACTTACTGAGCAGCCCTGGGATAGCAATGAGACACATACAGCCCCATCGTACAAGAAGCAGATTTTTAAAGGGAGAAGTGTGATTTGGTGACTTGACCAAAAATGTGGTCAGTAAGAGTGGAGTGATTTAGTCCTAGTGGAATACAAGCCATGGACCACAGTCTTCTTATTTCTCTAAGTCACCATTGATCATCATCTGAAAATGTTACATTATTTTTAAAAAATCCATATCATAATTGATTTTTAGTAACAACATAAAATGTTTCCCAAGTGACTGAACAGAAAAAGGGAGGCTATTAAGATATTCTTTTTTCCAAACAGTTCTCCTTCTCACTTCCACCCAGCTGTCTCAATAGAAACTGTCAGGCAAGCTTGCCATGAAAATGAAATTCACTGCAATTGATGTGAAACATTAGAAGGACTGGAAGAAGAGGCAATAAAATTTGTCCTGTGTGCTTTGTATTTACAAAATACACAACCACAGTAAGGTGTCAATGTAATTACAGTGCAGGGAGACTTCACTAAAGAAAAGTTATTTATTCTAAGGAATCCAATGGGAATGCTGGAAATGCCAAATTCCTGTTGGAAGTATGTATTATTGACTTCAATAACTTTGTTTTAGAGATTTAATAGAATTAAAATGTATCTAACGTGGGCAATTTGAAGAAAAATATAACAGTTTCTTTAACCTCTTAATTTTAATTTAATGTTTAATTGACATTTTAATGTTTCCTGTCAACATTTTTTTCTCTTACTAATTTAAGAAGATCATTAGGGATAGATCCTTTTCTATTTAACATATATTAAAAGCATTTACTTATAACATATTCTTCATTTACAATTGTAAAGGCTCAGTAACATCCCAGAATCTTTAAGAAAGCACACATTGAAGAGCTGCCTCTTCTCTATAAAATGGATATTTTGTTCATCATAAACTAAGTTCATATTATTTTTATATTCTCTCACTTCTGAGACACTCTGAAGATTGATTACTGACCTTCAAAATTTATTAATAAAATTTATTTAGATTTATTAAAATTTATTAAAATAAATTAAAATTAAAATTTATTCACAATTCCTTTTCTCATATCACTGGTTGTAACTGAGAAATTATATAATTATATGTATTTGGTATACATAACCATTTTCTCTTTAAGTTCATGTTTATACAAAAGCAAACAAATATATTTAATAAAGACAGCACATTCATTAAGAGAATTGATTTTGACATTAGACTTCCAAAATTTGAATTCTATCTACACTAACTACTTAACAAAACTGCATGCTTTTTTATGTGATTTGAAGTGGGGTATCATGAGTGAATGATCAAGAAAGAATTCTTGAGACATTTACTGGTGCAAAAAGGTGGTTTTATTTATTTTTTAAGAATTTATTTATTTATTTGATAGAGAGGGAGCTTGCACACAGGCTGGGGGTGGGGAGGCAAAGGCAGAGGGAGAGAATCCTCAACCAGACTCTCCACCAGGTTCAGAACCTGACTTGGGGCTCTATTTCAGGACCTTGAGATCATAACCTGAGCCAAAACAAAGAATCGGCCACTGAACCCATTGAGCCACCCTGGTGCCCCAAAGGTGGTTTTATTAAGCATGGGTTCAGGACCTGTGGGCTGGAACTGCTGCACTGAGATTGAAAGGAGCAACTAATGATACACTTTGGAGTTGGTGGAGGTAAAAACAGAGGAAGTTTCTAATAGGATTTTCATATGCTAAAGAAGACTTAAAGAATCCTGGAGGCCTAGCTATTATCAAGCTAAATTTGTTATTTCCTCTAGCAAGACATTAATATTAACATTGGGAGTTCCTGAAGTGGAGTCGTATCTGCCTGCCTCAAGTATTTGTCAATGGGCTGCACTTTACAAGAATTTTTTCTCTACATTTCGTTTGACTTTGTTCTCCACATTAATTGTGAGCAAGCTACTCAACTTTCCAGGCTTTATTTTTCTCATCTATAAAGTGGGAGTAACATTCACATTCATTTCCTAGTCTTGTTATAACACTTTAATAATATAATATGATTAAATCCTCTTAAAAGAGTATACAGGATATTAATCATTCAGTACACTTAGCTATTATTCATAGCATTAGTACTGGTATATATAAACTAACACTCGAGTCAGATGTTTTTTTTAAATGCATAGAAAAATTAAAACCAGTGAAACCTAAGAGACAGCTTATAATTGGATAATATTCCCTAAATAGTGAAATATATGATAAGGCACAGACACAAATGCTTAATCCCACCTGATGTAGAGAACAAAGGCAAAAGGAAAAAAAAATTAAATTTCCTTACAATTTACAGCTCATTGACAAGTCCTTGAGACAGGCAGAGTGACCTTCCTCTAAAATCTCAATGCCTTAATGTTGATATTTTGCTAAGGGCAAAAGGAAATCTTGGCTTAACATTAGCCTAACATTAGCCTTAACATTAGCCTCTCCAGGATCCTGTAAGTCTCCTCTAACATATAAAAATTCCTTTTAAAACTTCCCTTATTTCTATCCCTCCAAGATATATGTTACCAATCATCCTCCAAGCATATGGCCACTGATAACACATCTGAAGGATCCCATGACAAGGGTTTTACTAGACAGTAGTAAATGACATTTTCCTGATTACACCTAGCCCCCAAAAGTCCTGGAAAACTTATTTCCAAATTCCTTAGAGACTTATGCTATCCCTAAGTCCCTCCCAACTTGAAAGTATACAAATCAGTCACTCCTCACAACCCCAGTGCCACTTTCTGCTCACAGGTCCAGTTCCTGTGTTTTAATAAAAACACGCTTTTTACACCAAAGACACCTCAAGAATTCTTTCTTGGCCATTTGCACCCAAAACCCAACATTATCACATCACCATCCACTGTGTAAAAGTTGAAAAATATCTAATATGGGGATGCCTGGGTGGCTCAGTCAGTTAACCATCTGCCTTTACTCAGGTTATGATCACATGATCCTGGGATCTTGTCCAGGATCCAGCTCCTTGCTCAGTGGGGAGCCTGCTTCTTCCTCTCCCAGCTGCTCCCCCTGCTTATACTCTCTCTCTTTCTCAAAAATAAATAAAATCTTTAAAAAAAGTTGCAAGTTGAACAATAATATTTGTAAAAATGTATGTATCTATCAGATAGCCTAAAGCAATATCCTATACTTCTAAGTTAATATTTTGCCTTACTTTAAAATGTTCTTTTTGTCGATTTATTTGTTTTTAAAGATTGTATTCATTTATTTGAGTGAGAGAGTGAGAAAGATTATGAGCAGGCAGAGCAGCAGAGGGAGAGGGAAAATTAGACTCCCCACTGAGCAGGGAACCCAAAGCAAGGCTCCATCCCAGGACCCAGAGATCATGACCTGAAGGCAGATGCTTAACCCACTGAGCCACTTAGGTGCCCCTCTTATTGACTGTTTAATTTCTGATATGTGCTTACTATGGAAGTAGAAATGTTTTTGCCTTTGAAAATGTTAATATTATATAAATAGTGCTATATAGTTTTTTTTCCTTTTTTATTTCTATATTAATGTAAATATGTGTAATAGAAACAATCTATTAAGTCCATGTCCCAGACACCTTGAATATCTTTCAGTTTGGTCTTATACATATTGAATACTTGGAGACCATTTGATGATAATTGTGGTAAAGCAACTGGTTGATAAAAGTATAAGTTCACTCTATCACTGTGTTAAGCCTAATGAAGGATGTTTTAAGAAGCAAGAATGGGTAGACAAAAGAGAAAGAGAGGAAGGAAAGAAGAGAAGAGTTTGTATATTTGGGTAGAGGTGCTATAGGAATTACTGATTTTCTTAAATTAGACATTAAAAATACACCAATTAGCTATGTAACATCAGACAAGTATTATGAATTCTTATTACTTTCTCTTCAAAATATATATATTTCTAGTCATTGGGGTATTGTGATTATCATACTGGAGGTATAGGAATGCATGTAAAAAATAATAAATCATTGTAAGAATTTTTGCTATCTTATAAGTCTTGATTTTTATTATTTTAAGATTTTTTTTTTTTTAAGAGATTGAGAGCAGGGGAAGAGGGGCAGAGAGAGAAGGAGAGAAGCTGACTCCCCAACTGAGCACAGATCCAGATACAGGGTTTGATCCCACAACCCTGAGATCACCACTTGAACCAAAAACCAAGAGTCAATATTCAATTGACTGTGCCACCCAGGTGCCCCCAAAATTTCAATTTTTAAATTGAGCATGCTTCACCCCTTTGGATGGTTTCACTAAAATAAAATTATTAAAAAAAATAAACTTTAGGAGGGAGAAATATATTAAAAGTACTTGCTTAATGAACAACAGAGGAAGAAGTCTTTAACTTTTAAAATATTGGTAAAAAATAATGGAAATGTTTATGTCAAAAGATAAATTGACAGAACATGACATGACAATCATGGCTCTATCACCTTCAATTGCATAACCCTGGCCATGTGATTTAATTCCTGTAATCTTCAGCTACCTTTCTGATGTACTCAGTAACTTGCCTTTTAGCTATCAAAAATTAGTTTCTTTTCAGTATATGGTTCTTTCACCAGTAACAGTTTTGAGGGAAATAGTTTTTCATTCATGTGATCAACAGATTTGTTAAACTTTTATGTGACTCAGGCACTTTTATAGGAACTAGAGATAAAGATAGAAAAAAAAATAGTACCTTAAGAAAAATTATGGTTAGAAAAATATATAAATACTTAATTATAATAATGTATTTAAATGCTAAATATGCTGTTGTGTTCAATGTGTTACAACAACAGAGCATTAATAACATTACTTAGAAGAGTTGTCAAAGGTTTGACACAGGAAGGGGCACTGAGTTGTGAATTTGAGTAATAAAAATGACACCATTCTTCTCTGAATTCTCTGTTTAATTTGCAGATTTAAATCTCAAAAGATGAACTTTGTGCTCAATAGAAGGTCTTTTTATTTTCCCTCAGGGATAAAAACATTATCTTTCTCTTGACTTTATGTCTCTTTTTATTTTAAACAATCAGGTATTCAAATATTCATTATTGTGGATGATCAGCTATAACCATAATTTAAGTGAAAAACTTTGAAGTGGAAAATTTGAGCTTGACAGAGCGCATCCTGGTCTTGGCACCTGAGGATAACATTGATGTCATGAGAGTGACTCTTCGACATTTGACCAAGGCCAGCCTTCTGCTGGCCATTCATTTCTGTCCATTCATTTCTGGTTACAGAGAAAATACTACCCCTTGGGTGAGCCAGTGAGAAAGGAGGATCAGAAAGGCAGTGTTCCAGCCCAGGGACCACTATATGAATATCTCTGTAATAAGCTTATTTGTAGGGCTGGCTCCAAAGAAAGTAGCTGAAGACTGTATGTCTGACTAGAAATATTAGTTCCTGAAAGTTGGTAAAAATTCAGTTGAAGCTAAAGAGCAGATATTAGCAGTAGCTAGGTATGCAGAAACCAGCATTGACAAAAGCTAATATAGCCGAAGTTTCAAAAGGAAGTTTGGTGCTTTGGTGTTCAGAGCAATTATTTGAGGGCTGTCAACACTTTAGTCATGTCGCTCACACTCACTTCATTTTGTTCCCTGGTCATGGGAAGCAACATAGTTTAAAAAGGAAGACATGAGGTAGCGAGTTAGGAGACTTGGCTTCTAGTAACTAGCGCTGAGATCTTCACTGCTCTGTGCCTTAGTGATTCCATATGCATAGTGGTTGATAGTGTTAATCACCCTACCTACCTCACAGGGCTGTTTTGAGGATAAATGGAGAAAATAAATGGAAAGTATTTTGGCAAGTAAGTGCTATGCAAATTGGAAGAAATGGAAACAGTCATGTTAAAAACAATGAAGTAGACTTTGACAGAAGGGTTAATGGACAAAGGGTTTTGTCCAGAAACTTTCTCCATGTGCCTTAAACCCCAGGTTGCCATAGCTTTATACATTCTCACTAAGCACAGATTTGTAATTATGTATTAATAAAGCATAGCCTCATCAAACAAACAAAAACAAACTTTAAAGTGGAAATAGATTGAAGTACAATATAAGCTGCAAGAAAAGGAAAAAAATGGGTGATTTTTGTTAAAGTGTTTGCTTTTGTGATCTAGATTTTTCTAGGACTTACATACTCACAATTCAAAACATCTGCAGGGATCTAAAATCAGAGCTCTCAATGCCATTATAAAGCAACCACACTTGACTCAGAGTCAACCCTTATTAGGGAAATAGTATTTTCTCAGGGACAAGGAAATATGTTTGTAGGTCAGTGGCTTATAAGATTTTCTTCCTGGACTCCTGAGTAATGATATAAGCCATCCTCACTATCTTTTTGTTTTCCTACATTATTGAAAGATAATATATAGCTTGCTTCTGACTCTATGATTGGAAACCACTGAATACCAAATTAATGTTTTCATCACTTCATTGGTAAAGAAGAATCTGCTCTGTAGCATGATCCCAGGAGGGGAATGTTCCAGTTAATCAGAAGTCTTATGCACCACCAGTTTTATTCTCCAAATCAATCTCTCAGAATTACCACCCCTTCCATAGATGCCCTGAGACTGTATTTCCAGATGCCCAATAGTTAAAATCAGAAAATCAGGTTTTGCATCTCCCTGTATTCTTCATTCACTGGTGCAATGATCCAGGTAACTAACCTAATGGCTGTGATTTTTAGTCTCTTTATTTGAAAAGTGAGGATAGAAATTATGTCTATCTCATCAGATCAGCATATATAACATTATTTACAATGCAGAAGCTTCCTTCTAATAATTATTATTCTTTCTTCTAGTAATTATCCATCTAAGAAATAACTAATATTCTGAGCTCTATCATCATAGACTAGTTTTTCTTGACTTTAAATTTCAATCATGGAAATTTATAATATTTGCTTTTTGTGGCAGGCTTCTTTCACTAAATATTATGATGGTGATGTTCATCTGTTATTAAGTATGACAATAATTGGTCTGTGTTCATTGTTGTATACAATACAACTTTCTTTAGCCCAAAGTTAAGGTATAGAAATTTAGAGTATTTCCATTTTGGAATTACTATGAATAATGTTGTAATCAAACCTAATTTCATCTGTTCTATGCTCAGCAAAGCCAATCACTGACACATCAGGCATGAAGCAAGAAAAGGGTTTATTTGAGAGGCAACCAAACAAGCACATGGGAGGACAAGTCTCAAATCCACTTCCCCAAAGGGAGATAGAACAAGATTTGTTGTTGTTGTTGCTATTGTTGTTTTATAATCATACGGGTTGAGATTATATAAATATTGATGAAAAGGGTGAGGAAACTGGACTATTAATGAGGAAAGACAGAACATGTGCATTGAGCAAATGTATATGGAACATACATCCTATGTTCACTTTGGGGTGGAGACTTAACATCAGAACAAGGCAAAATTCAGCTCCTGATATCAGGATATTCAGCCCCTGATATCTTAGGATATGAAAGAGCTATGAGCATGCTCCAAAAGCTGGTGTAAATTGGATGACAATGGGAAAGGAAGACAAGGCCTTCTTGTTCATAGGCTGGAACCTAACAGTTGACCTTGACTCCAGGATTCTGCAGAGATAGCCTGCGGATTTGTTAGTGGGGTCTGAAAAAACATAACATTATTGGAGGAAACAGTTATCTGAAAAACAAGATTTAAACTTGCTACTAATTTCAACATTATTAGTCCTATTATTAGTCCTATGTTCACATATTAGTCCACAGTTCCAATGTTACTATGTATACTATTTTATACTTCTCAGTGTCTTGTAGTTTTATATGTACTTACACAAGCAATTACTGAGTGACAGGGCTGATGTATGCTTAGCTTTAGTAGATACTGACAAACAGTATTCCTTACATGGTCTTCTAATTTATGCTTCCACCAGCAGCATATGAGAGGCTTAGAACTTCTTTTCATACTTGTGGTTTATAGTTGTATTTCTTTAGAGGTTTAACTTGCATTTATCCAATATGCTTATATAAGGAGTTTTGACTCTTTCTTTGAAGCAAGACATTCATTTTTTGTAAATTTTTGAGGTTAATTTAATTTTCTTATTTATTTTTAGAAGTTCTTTATTCTATATGAGTCCTTCATCTGACATATGTATCCCAATATCTTCTCTCATTTAACTAGACTTTTACTCCCTTATTAGTGTGTTTTGACAGTTATGCCCTTCATTTTATAAAGTTTGATTTATCTACTTTTTTTTCCCTCTTTATGGTTAATGCTTTCTGAGTCCTGTCAAAATATATTACACCCACCGCTCTTCAAGGTAAGGAAGATGCTCTTTGATGGTATCAACAAGAAACTGTTTTATTTCTTCCATTTGTGTCTATAATCCATGTGCAATTTACATCTGCATATTGTGTATTATATTTGATTTTTCTATCTAGATATTCAGTTGATTGAATTATTCAAGATTGGTGGTCTTCCTTCTGTAATTGTTTCCATTAGTGAGTCATCTTGTGCTTGAGTTTTATTTAAGGGAAGGAAGGTTCTTAGTAAGAGCTTAATTTTTTAAGATTTTTTTCAAATTTTTCTATTTTTGTATCAGTTTTTATGTTTTCAGTATAATTTTTGCTTTATCTAGGTTATTTCACTTGTTGATAGGAAGTTAGTTATTCACTTTATTTTCTTGATTGCTTTTCACTCTCTGTGGTGATATACCTTTTTATACTTTTTATATAGCTAATTTGTGTATCCCAGCTTGATTTATTATTCTAGGAATATATTAACTATATTAATATTTGCAATTAAAAAAAGCTTACAGCTTTTAATTTTCTCTATTTTATGTTAAGGTTGATTTGTTAATTGCATGATTCAAGTTTTTTTATATTTTAAGATAGTTTTCTATTCTTGTAACTGAGAAAAATCTGTTGACATTTTCAAGTGTATTTTTGGATTGATTCTATTTATTCATTTAGCTTTTATATCCAGTTTTCACTTTATATATATTTCAGGTTATATAATGTGTATGTGAATTTATGATTGCTTTGTTTTAGTTTTAAATTGACCCCATTTTATAGTTATGTTTCTTCCTTGTCCTCAGTAATATTTATTGTCCCAAAATTAGTATCCTCATTTCAACATTCAGCCTCCTTTTAAATGGTGTTTCTATAGTATATCTTTCTCAGTTCTATATAAATTTTTTGTGAACTTCTATTTAAGATGTGACTCTTACATACAGTATATATCTGTTTCTTTTTTCAATCTGGTTTATAGTCTTCAACTTGTAATTAAAACATTTAGGCTTCAAGTTCAATGTAAGAATATATGCAATTGGCTTTAATCTATTTTTTCCCATTTATTTCAAATTTTGTTCAATCAATGCTTTGGTTTCTGACTTCCAGTGTTTCAGATGAGCAATCAGCTATAAGTTAACTTTGTATACTTATAAATGTAATGCTCTTGTTTCTCAGATTTTTTTTAAAGATTGTATTTATTTATTTGACAGACAGAGATCACAAGTAGGCAGAGAGGCAGGCAGAGAGAGAGAGAGAGAGAGAGAGGGAAGCAGGCTCCCTGCTGAGCAGAGATCCCAATGTGGGGCTCAATCCCAGCATCCTGAGATCATGACCTGAGCCGAAGGCAGAGGACCAACCTGCTGAGCAACCCAGGTGCCCCCTGTTTCTCAGATTTTTAAAAGATATTCTGTATCTGACTTTGCTATGATAACTACTTTATATAATTTCCCTTATAAATATTAATCCTTTTTGGCTTTAATAGGGCTTAAGTAACTGAGAGAATAGTGTTTTCATTTGCTGAAATAGGAAAGATTTGGATATTTATAGAAGAAATCAAAGGTTAATTTTGGATATGCTGTTATTGAGATACCTATAGATTTGAACTTAATACTATTTCCTTTTTTGGTTTGTTTCTTTGTTTTGTGTTTTGTTTTTTGTCTTTAGAGAGAGAGAGAGAGAGATTTGGGGGTAGCGGACAGTGGGAGAGTAAGATAGAGAATCTTAAGCAGGTTCCACACCCAGTATGGAGCCCAAGGAAGGCCTTGGTCTCATGACCCTAAAATCAAGACCTGAGCCAAAATCAGGAGTCAGATGCTTAACTAATTGAGCTCAGACTCTTGAAATGTAGGACTATTTAATGTATGGATATGTAAATCTAGAATATAATAGGGTGGGAATGCAGACAGATACAATTACCTAAAAGTAGAGTAGATCAAGAAAAGAAGAGCATGGAGAACTATGCAATGGTGTGCCTTGAATTAAGAAAAAAACAATGAAGTAAGAGTGGGAAAAAAAATAAAGAAAAAAGAAAGTGTTGCTGCTGAAATAGGGGGCAGACCAGTGCTATGTCCTTGAAATTCGTTGAAAGTCTAAAAATATGTAAATTGTTTTGAGCAGAGATCAATGAGATAGAAACTAGAGATACAGTAGAACACATCAATGAAATTAGAAGATGGTTTTTTGAAAGAATCAATAAGATCAATAAACCATTGGCCAAAAAGTTCCAAAAGAAAAGAGAGAGGACTCAAATTAATAAAATTATGAATGAAAAGGGAGAGATCACAACACACACCAAGGAAATAGAAACAATCATCAGAAATTATTATCAACAGTTATATGTCGATAAGTTAAGCAACCTAGACGAAAGGGATGCATTCCTGGAAACCTATAAACTTCCAAAACTGAATCAGGAAGAAACTGACAACCTGAATAGACCAATATCTAGTAACAAGATTGAAGCAGTGGTAAAAAAAAAAAATAAATAAAAAATAAAAAAAAATAAAAAACCTCCCAAAAAACAAGAGCCCATTGCCTGATGGATTCCCTGGAGAATTCTAGCAAACATTCAAAGAAGAAATAATACCTAGTCTCCTGAAGCTGTTTCAAAAAATAGTAACAGAAGGAAAACTTCCAGACTCTTTCTATGAAGCCTGCATTACCCTGACAACCAAACCAGAGAGACAAAACAAAACTGGGGGCATCACGTTGCCTGATTTCAAGCTTTACTACAAAGCTGTGATCACCAAGACAGCATGGTACTGGCACAAAAACAGACACATAGACCAGTGGAACACAGGAGAGAGCCCAGATATGGACCCTCAACTCTATGGTCAAATAATCTTTGACAAAGCAGGAAAAAAGACACAATGGAAAAAAGACAGTCTCTTCAATAAGTGGTGCTGGCAAAATTGAACTGCTATGTGTAGAAGAATGAAACTCGACCATTCTCTTACACCATACACAAAGATAAACTTGAAATGGATAAAAGACCTCAATGTCAGGCAGGAATCTATCAAAATCCTAGAGGAGAACATAGGTGGTAACCTCTCCAACATCAGCCACAGCAAATTCTTTCAAGATATATTTCCAAAGGCAAAGGAAACAAAAGTGAGAAAGAACATTTGGGACTTCATCAATATCAAAAGCTTATGCACAGCAAAGGAAACAGTCAACAAAACAAAGAGGCAACCTACATAATGGGAGAAGTATTCTCAAATGACACTAGAGATAAAGGGTTTATATCCAAGATCTATAAAGAACACCTCAAACTCAACACATGCAAAGCAGATAATCACATCAAAATATGGGCAGAAGACATGAACAGACACTTCTCCAAATAAGATATACAAATGGCTATCAGACACATGAAAAAATGTTTATCATCATTAGCCATCAGGGAGATTCAAATCAAAACCACATTGAGATATGATCTTACACAAGTTAGAATGGCAAAAATTAACAGGACAGTAAACAATATGTATTGGAGAGGATGTGGAGAAAGGGAAACCCTCTTACACTGTTGGTGGAAATGCAAGTTGGTACAGCCACTTTGGAAAACAGTGTGGAGACTTCTTAAGAAATTAAAAATAGAGTTTCCCTATGACTCTGCAATTGCACTACTGGGTATTTACCCCAAAGATACAGATGCAGTGGAAAGAAGGGCTGTCTGTATCCCAAAGTTCATAGCAGCAATGGCCACAGTCACCAAATGGTGGAAAGAACCAACATGCCCTTCATCGGATGAATGGATAAGGAAGATATGGTCCATATATACAATGGAGTATTATTCCTCCATCAGAAAGGATGAATACCCAACTTTTGTACTAACATGGACAGAACTGGAAGAGATTATGCTAAGTGAAATAAGTAAAGCAGAAAGAGTCAATTATCATATGGTTTCACTTACTTGTGGAGCATAGGAATAACAGAGGATATTGGACGATGGAGAGCAGAAGTGAGTTGGTAGAAATTGGAGGGGGAGACAAACCATGATAGACTGTGCACTCTGAGAAACAAACTGAGGATTTTGAAGGTGAAGGGGTGGGTGGTTGGGTGAGCCCAGTGATGGGTATTATGGAGGGCACATATTGCTTGGAGCACTGGGTGTGGTGCATAAACAACGAATTCTAGAACACTGAAAAGAAATAAAATAAAATAAAGACAATTGATCTTTGACATAGTGGAAAGTATTAGCAACCTAGACCAGAGTGGTTCTAGTACAATGTTTGAGAAAAGTATCTAGTTTGTCAGAAACAATGAGAGGATAGGAAGTGCTGAAGTAGAGACAGATTAACATAAAGAGACATTTCTAAAAATTTTGGTGAGGATAAGAGATTCTAATTGGCTTTTAGTTTTTAATATATATGGTGTCAAGGGAAAGTATTTAACAAGTAATATTTACATTTAAAATTTTATAACTGCTTTTACAACATATGATTCCATCTGGACATGATATAAGTGCCAGGAGCAGAGGGGTTAGAATTTAGTGCAAAGTAGAATTGTTCTTTATTAGAAGCTGTTATTTATTGAATTTTTTCCTCCAAAAGATATATCAAAGTTCTAAGTCTCCAGAACCATGAGATAATAAATTTGTGTTGTTTTATGCAATCCACTTTTTGGTATTTTATTATGGCATCCCTAGAAAATTAATATAGAAGACCAAACAACCATTATTCAAAGCAAAGTTAAATTACATGGATCCAGATTGATTACTGTAGTTGGTGAAATAAAACTGATATCATTTCCTTTCTATTTTATTTTATTTTTATTTGGCAGAGAGAGACACAGTGAGAGAGAGAACACAAGCAGGGGAAGTGGAAGAGGGAGAAGCAGACTTCCCACTGAGCAGGGACCCTGATGTGGGGCTCCAACCCAAGACCCTGGGATCATGACCTGAGCCAAAGGAGATGCTTAAGGACTGAGCCACCCAGGAACACCTATTTTATTTTTTTAAAGATTTTATTCATTTACTTCAGAGAAAGAAGTAAGTGGGGGAGGGACATAAGGAGGAGCAAAGGGAGGAACAGACTCCCCACTGAGTAGGGAGCTGGATCCCAGAACTGTGGGAACCTGAACTCCACTGAATGCAGGCCCTTAACCGACTGAGCCACTCAGATGCCCCAAGATTACTTCTAATACCTTTTGATCACTCGGATATTTAAAAAGCAACAGAAAAAAAAGCACATAATGAGAGAATGGAGTTGGAAGTTTTGAGTAGAGAGAAAAAAAAAAGTGTGCTTCAGCCTACTCAAAAAGTGCATGATTGAGAAATGAAGTGAGAAATGAAGTAATATTGCTAAGTGAGGAGAGGCGCCTGCATGTGATTTGTGGCTTCATGTGAACTTGGCTTTATCTTTTCTTTTTTAGCCACACTCAGCTCTTTTGAATCAAGCTGAAATTCTGTAAAGGGTGAGCAACAAAAGAGAGCAGAACTAGGCCCCTCTAGAGTATTCAAGGAAATGATCACAGTGTCAGACCCTAGAATTTTGTCTATTAAGGAAAATGGTGAGAATAGTAGGCCAAAGTAAAGCATAAATGTGGTGGCTGGTGGCAGGTGGATTCACTTGAATTAAAAATTGTTAGGGAGGTTATTTAGATAATGGGAGCAGGGAGTGTGAGAATTTAGTTTGAGGGTGGGATATTTGAGATCAATATTGTGAGATGGTACAGTTAAACTAAGTAATTTCTTTCCAAGTGTTTCTATTCAGAGCATACATACAAAATGAAACACACAGGAAAGCTGAGGTCAACAGAGAGGGCTTCTTTAATCCAGTCCCACAGATCTGCTCCAGGGACTGAAAGGACTAATATCTGGGATACACTGTATCCTAGTAATGTCACAAATATGTTCGACAGCAAGATAATGAGAAACTCTGGCTTAGATTTAGACTAAGACTTCCCACCTCATGGTGGGGAAAAGGTTACTTTTTTTTTAAGGTGACTTCTGTTGGTGTGAGGTAAAGAATGTAGAACACATTACATATTTGCTTTTCTATGTTTTCTATTTTCTCCACTAGAGCCATTAATATATTACAGTTATTTTGAACTTTTTGTCCTTAATGATGTAGGGAAAAAAAGGCAAAACAAACATAGATAAAATTAAATTCCCTTATAACCTGCACCCTTTGACAAATACTTGAGGCAGGCAGAGTAGAACTTACCTCTAAGAACTCCCAATCTTAATGTTAATGCCTTGTTAGAGATAGAAGCAACTTTAGTTTGACAATAGCTAGGCCTCCAGTGTCCTGTGAATTTTCTTTAGCATATGAAAATCTTTTTGGAAATTTCCCTTGTCCTTACCTCTCCCAACTCTGTATGTAATCAGTTGCTGCTCACAATCCTGAGGCAGCCCTTTCTGCCCATGGGTCCTGCCTCCTTGCTTTAATAAAACCACCTTTTATTTTTTCCTCCTACTAGTTTTAAGGTTTCAGGTTTCACACGCAGGTCTTTAATCCAATTAGAGTTCACTTTAAAAAAAAAAATTTCCTTTCAGTGTTCCAGAATTCATTGTTTATGTACCATACCCAGTGCTCCATGCAATACATGCCTCCATAATACCCACCACCAGGCTCACACAAACTCCCACCCTTCGCCCCTCCAAAATCCTCAGTTTGTTTCTCAGAGTCCACAGTCTCTCATGGTTCCTCTCTCCCTCCAATTTCTGCCAACTCACTTTTCCTCTCCATTTCCCCATGTCCTCTGTTAAAACCACCTTTTTGCATCGAAAACATCTCAAGAATTTTTTCATGACCATTGGCTCCAAACCTCAACCAACATTTCCACATCACTTAATATATTAATTACAATTATTTTGAAGTTCCCGTTTTATAATTTCAACATTTGTGTCATATCTGAGTCTGGTTTTGTTCTTTGCTTTAGCTCTTCAGAATGTTTTTTCTTAACTTTAAATTTCTTTGTGCCTTTTTTTCTTTTTTCTAAAAGCTAGACATAATGTACCAGGAAGTAGAAACAAAGACTAAAAGCCTCTAGTGTGAAGATAATTGGGGTCATCTGAGGTTAATCGCTAGGATTTGGGCTACAATGTTTGCTGTGGTTGTAGGTCTAATACTCTTGTTTTTGCCTCTTTGTTGTGTTTGTACTTTCCTAAGAACTCTTCTTTAAATAGAGAGCAAGCCTTGTAGTTCTTCCAGCTGTAATCCACTGTCATTTTACTGGATCCCTGTTGAGGTGGTACTAAGGTGTGGAAGAGGGAAAGTTTTTATAATTGTATAACTAAATTGAGTTCTTTTTGTGGGTCTTTGTCCTTGGGCTATAGTGACCCCTTCATAGGTGTTTCTTATCTTCCTTCCTCTTTTACAACAAATAGAAAAATCTGGTATAGCTGAAATTAGATAAATGTTTTCCCCTCCAGATCAGTTAAAGCTCTCTTTAAGTCTTATCACCTGGAGAGAAGACTTTATTTGGGAGAATCCTCTTGAGGTATTTCGAAAGGGTTACTTTTCATCTCAGGTCAGCTGGAGAAGCTTTTCTTTCTTTCTTTCTTTTTTCTTTTTTTTTTCTTTTCCTTTACTCTTGGTTGTGAGAACTTCATGGGTTCTTGGAGGCTTGGAGGTAAGCCCACAGAAGTGTGCCTCCTCCCAAGAATGCAGACTCCCTTGAGTTACTCACTCACATTGTAGTCCACACTCAACCTCCCACAACTCAAGTGCTCCTACTCGTTTAATGATTCCAGGATTTTTTGTTTCAGGTAAATAGATTTCAACTGTGATTTTTTTTTTTTTTAAAGATTTTATGTATTTATTTGGCAGAGAGAGAGATCACAAGTAGGCAGAGAGGCAGGCAGAGAGAGAGAGGAGGAAGCAGACTCCCCGCTGAGCAGAGAGACCGATGCAGGGCTCGATCCCAGGACCTTGAGATCATGACCAGGACCCTGAGATCATGACCTGAGCCGAAGCCAGTGGCTTAACCCACTGAGCCACTCAGGCGCCCCTCAACTGTGATTTTTGTATGTACCTATCTTTCCAAATTTTAGGGTGGTAGTTTGTCTTGCAAACTCTTTTCTCTGGTAAGTTCAAAAAGAGTTGTTGATTTTAGTTTTATAGGTTATTTCTTAATGTAAGGATGAGGATGATGAATATGAGAATTGAAATTGCCTCTTAAACCAAGTATTTCAACTGAATATGATTATTGCCTAGTCATATCTTTATGCATCAAGTCTTTTTGGCTAATTAGTAGAATGAAGAAAATACTTTCAAATATGTTGTTCATTGTTGTTATGTGTGCATTAAATAACATAAATCACTACAGGTTAAAGGGAGCTTAAATTACCTGGGCTTTTTAAACTAGCTTAGGGCTTTAAAATATTAGCTTAATACATTTTCTGTGTTTATCTGCCATTTCTTCAGAAAGTAATAACAACTTATAATAGTCACATGAGTATGTTAAATCTTGCTTTAAAATATAATGGAATGTGTAACATTCAGCAGGGACCTATAGTCCTTTGAGGTTAGAATTCAGAAGTGTAAATATTATATATTTGAATCTTATCCTTATCTTTTACAGATCAGAAAAAAATTTATATGTACATTTATGCAAACAAAAATTCACATATTTTCTCTATTGCTTTCACTTGTATCAACTTTATTTTTACCATGGATGTATACAAATAAATTCATCTATTTCTTTGAGTGACTCAAATAAATTTTGTTAGAAGAAAGTTATAGATTTTCTTTGGCTTTCAAACTATATCACTTTTTTTTTTTATAAACATATATTTTTATCCCCAGGGGAACAGATCTGTGAATCGCTAGGTTTACACACTTCACAGCACTCACCATAGCACATACCCTCCCCAATGTCCATAACCCCACCCCCCTTCTCCCAACACCCCTCCCCCCAGCAATCCTCAGTTTGTTTTGTGAGATTAAGAGTCACTTATGGTTTGTCTCCCTCCCAATCCCATCTTGTTTCATTTATTCTTCTCCTACCTCCTTAGCCCCCCATGTTGCATCTCCACTTCCTCATATCAGGGAGATCATATGATAGTTGTCTTTCTCTGATTGACTTATTTGGCTAAGCATGATACCCTCTAGTTCCATCCACGTCGTCACAAATGGAAAGATTTCATTTCTTTTGATGGCTGCATAGTATTCCATTGTGTATATATACCACATCTTCTTTATCCATTCGTCTGTTGATGGACATCTAGGTTCTTTCCATAGTTTGGCTATTGTAGACATTGCTGCTATAAACATTCGGGTGCACGTGCCTCTTCGGATCACTACATTTGTATCTTTAGGGTAAATACCCAGTAGTGCAATTGCTGGGTCATAGGGTAGTTCTATTTTCAACATTTTGAGGAACCTCCATGCTGTTTTCCAGAGTGGTTGCATCAGCTTGCATTGCCACCAACAGTGTAGGAGGGTTCCCCTTTCTCTGCATCCTTGCCAGCATCTGTCATTTACTGACTTGTTAATTTTAGCCATTCTGACTGGTGTGAGGTGATATCTCATTGTGGTTTTGAAGAGAACACAGGCAGCAACCTCTTTGACCTCAGCTGCAGCAACATCTTCCTGGGAACATCACCAAAAGCAAGGGAAACAAGGGAAAAATGAAATATTGGGATTTTATCAAGATCAAAAGCTTTTGCACAGCAAAGGAAACCGTTAACAAAACCAAAAGACAACTGACAGAATGGGAGAAGATATTTGCAAACGACATATCAGATAAAGGGCTAGTGTCCAAAATCTATAAAGAACTTAGCAAACTCAACACCCAAAGAACAAATAATCCAATCAAGAAATGGGCAGAGGACATGAACAGACATTTCTGCAAAGAAGACATCCAGATGGCCAACAAACACATGGAAACCATATCACTCTTAATATCCATTCTTTCCACAAATTCCCCAAAGCCCATTCAACTTTCCTTTATTTACTTTTACTTCTGGATTCTGTAGTGCATATATGAACGGACACTAACATTCCTTTCCAAGTTGTCCTGAACATCCACTATACATAAACTAGTCCTTTGAATTTTCTATTTAGTGTTAGTCTTTGCTTTAAGCTTTTTCTATATCAACCCTAGAAAATATAAATTGCATTTTCAAGAAGACTTAAAAATAGTTAATGCCTTGTCATGAAAGGATAAAGAAACTTAGGAGAAATAATTTACATTATAGGTTATGAAATTTATATACGCTGTCTTCAAAATGAAAAGAAAGAAAAAAATGTTAATCATAGAAATGTTAGCCTTTTGAGAAAATGTGAACAAGGTATGCAAGACTGGTAAGGAGAGAAAAGGAAAGGTAGAACCAATATACATCCAGTGCAAAAATTGGACTGCAGAAAGACCAAAGTTAATCACAACCTGTGAGGTACCATTTAGATTCAAAATTAGTTTTCAATATTTGTTTATGACATCTTAAATATATTCTTATTTTAAAGTACTTAGATTATCTTCTTTCATAACACCTGACATGATTATATCCCAGCAATAATTCGTAATATAATTTGAAAGAGAGCACCTGAAAGGAAAAAAAAAAAAGATAATACTAGTTAACAAAATAAAATATTAATTCTAGTTAATCTTAGAGTATTTTCATAGATTATATGATTTAATATATTCACAAAACTTGTGTTCTTTAGAATAATTAGGGATAGTAAAATGTCCCCTTGAATTATGTGCCTGATTATCTCAAGCTTTCAAGTCCCTATTAATGATAGTATAAAAATTCAGAATGAATCACCTGAACATGAGAGGCCTAGGGGGTATATCCAGGACTGGACAGCCTCCTGGATCATTGTACTCTTGGACTCAGATGGGAGCTGAGGGACACAAGATAGAGAAGATTTGCTTTCCCTAGAGGATTCAGGTAAAGAAAAGAAAGCCTCAAGATATTCAGCTGCAGAGTCCTCTGAACCCACCCCCCCAAAGTGGGACAGCTTATTCTATCTAGAAGGCTATCTGGAAGAGTGTGTCTAAACTGACCAAATCTGACAGACCTGTTCTCTGCAATAGTAGCTGATTGCTCCCTTTTCCTGTGTTTGGGGTAGGATTGATAAGCAGACTGGAGAACAGGAAGCACAAAAGTCCCCTATACCTTTAGGAGAAGAATAAAGTTTTGCTGATTCATTTACCACTAGCCTAACTTGGTAATCATTCTCACTGTTTATATTATTTTTTACTACTTCACAAACTCTGAAGGACTAATGTGTTCTTGATGAATTTAAATGAATGTGGTATTAATGAATTTAAAACCAGCATAGCTAGATATGCATATAACACACAGTAACAACTCAGTAACCTAAGGGAAGAGGTCTAAGTTGTGTATGATGGAAATGCCTAGTAAAGAACTGCTAGACCTGAATGGGGGAGGTCTAGAGGGTCCAAAGGGGGGAAAAGAAAGATTAAAAAAAGCAGAAAAGATAGAAATCATAAGGGAAAAGCCTAGAGAGTTGAAGAAAAGATCCAAAGACCTAACATGAGCAAAAAATGTTCCAAAGGAAAGAAAGCTCTTTGGTTTGAGACAGATGGTATGAGAATTTTCCTTATTTAAGAAAAGGGCCTGAGTTTGTAGATTAAAAGGATTGATCAATCTAAAACAAGATTAATAATTACATAAAACCTCTCAGTCCTATAATATTCTGGTGAAATTCTTGAACTCCAGAGATTTAAAAAAAGTAGTCTTTCATCCAGTTGCAAATACACAAAGGACAGATAACCCTACAAAATCCTACTTCTCAACCTGAAATCTTGTATGCTGAATCACTAGAAATCTATGTGCATGAAAATCAAAGAAAGGAACAAAATCCTTTAATGTTATATCTAGCAAGATATCACAGATGTCTTGAGACAAATGAATACATTTTGGGAAGTTTAAGAATTTGGATAAAATTATTCAAAACAGTATAGAGAATTTTATTATTTAACTCCCTGAAGTTTCAGAGTTGGGTAGAAAAGTGAAAGTCATAACATGAAAAAATTCATCAGATAAACTAACCATCTACAAGCTTAATCATACTATTTTGCAAATAATTTGTAATTTTGTAAATAATTTCCATTTTTTTTAAATAAGATATAACTCACAAAATGTTAATTTGTGTTACACTTATATTTATAAAAACAAGTATGGTTCTCCACATATATCTGAAAAAGGCATATAGCAGCTTGTTCTTATGGATTTCTTCAGGTAGAATCAAACCAAATGTACTTGGGAAAAGATAACTTAAAATTTTAAATGTATGAAACATTTAAAGACCATATATATAGATATATATTTTTTTTTCTTTTTTAATATTTGAGTTCTACCAAACCAGAACTATTTCAAGTTAAAGTGGGAGTAGTTTGAGGTTTCATGGATGTTATAAGCAGTATACACTCCAAAAACACAAGAGGGAAGACCCAAATTTAGCAGTTCTTAGAAGATACATCTCACCACCAAGGAACATAAAATAAATTTCTAATTTGACTTTCTTTTTTCCCCTTGAGGACTATTTCAGCCTGTTCCTATAATGCTAGTAAACATATTTGTTGCTTTCAGCTTTATGTTAGAGTCCCAATTTCCTTCCTACATTTTATGATCTATCTTTTCATTCCTTTGACCTCATGGGTGCTAAAAAAGGACTCTTCATATATTAAATAAATTTTAAATATGTCTAGCACTACGAGAATAATATCCCATTATTGTCCTCCCTCATCAATTTATGACCATAGGGATTGTATCTTTTGGCAAAAATTATGTTATTAAAAGGATACTTTGTTATTAAAAGGATACTTTGTTAGATTTTATTAGGCATTATAGTAGGATGGTTCAGAGTATTACATTTTGGACATAGGAGAATCTTTGCATTCTATGAATAATTTACATCTATGCACTTATTTTTATTTTATTGTAATTGTGGATTCACATGCAATTGAAAAGATTCTGAAAAATCTTGCCCTATTTCCACAAATGGTAACAACTTGAAAAACTGTACTGTTTTTCAACAGGATATCACAACCAGGATATCAATATTGATATTAAATTGATACTAAAATAAGCCATTATTAATATTTTAATTTCCCTGGTTTTGCTTGTAATTGTGTATTTTTGTGTGCATGTTTAACTATACATTTACCACTTGTGTAGGTTTGTGTATCCACTATCAAAGTTATGATTTAGAAAAAGATCCATTACCACAAGCATTTCTCATTTTGCCCTATTATAACCACACTCATGTCTCCCACCGCTCTTGTTGTAAACCCTTCTCTAACACCTGGAAACCACTTACTCATCTTTATTTCTAAATACAGCTTGTTTTTCCATCTTCTTCACTTGGCCTTACACAGGGCAACTGTTTTTAAATTATAAATAAGACTAAATACCCCAGAAATCAGCCTAGAGGTTGACAAAACAAACTCCACAACTAAAGGGAGAAAAGAGGTCATTTTGAAGGTAGAAAGTACAGCGATATGGTTTAGGGGAGAAATGGATTGCGGGTGCTGTGGCGTGAAGGGCAGAGAAGAGCACACAGGAGAATGAACAAGGAGAACGTTTCCCCAAAGCTTGGAAAATAAGAGGAGATGAATTTTTGCAATGAGCAAGGCTTAAAGGTGGAGTTGTAAAGGTCAGCAGGTTTGGCTGGGATAGAGCCAGGATGGCACAGCACTGCTCCTGGGGAGAAGGCAGACAACCTGGAGGCAGACAGCATGGAAACAGTGATGTGAAGAATGCCCGAGGCACATAGAAGGGAGATTCTTCTTGAGGTCCCCAAAATATCCTTAGGTCCTGAGGCTGCCACAAAGTGACCTTTCTTCCTTACCTGGTAAGGCTCCTGGGAAATCTGTAAGCAAGGAATCAGGCCACTTTTTTTTTTTTTTTTTCCCTCCCAAAGGGCTTCACTGACTTCATCAAATCAACCTTAATTCCATAAAGCTGTCTCGCCGTAGCTAAGCCTATGCATCTCTCTCTCAAATGTGACATTCCACTCAAAGCCTTGGGCCAACATTCCCAGTGGTGACATTACAAGAAGAACAGATTCTTATTGAACTTATGCAAATAACTATAATTGACTTTGCATTTTTGTCATTGCCACAAGTCCCTGCCAAATCCCCCGGATATGAATTTACAGCTAATACAACTCACATCTGGTATTAATACCACCAGGGCCTGTACTTTTTATACTATAATGTTTACCTTTCAGAAAGCCTCTTGATTAGCACCCCAATCCCATAAGCTTCTCTTCCTTTTTTTTTTTTTTTTAAGATTTTATTTATTTGATAGAGAGGACAGCAGGTGAGGGAACACAAGCAGTGGGTGTGGCAGAGGGAGAAGCAGACACCCCACTGAGCAGGAAGCATGATGTGAGACTGGATTCTAGGACTCCAGGATCATGACTTGAGCTGAAGGCAGATGCTTAATAACTGAGGTACTCAGGTGCTCCCATCAGCTTCTCTTCTTAACCAAGGCATATAACAGTCTTAATATCTGTGTTAGATTGAGAATAAAAGGTCTTCAGTAATCCAATACACCAACAAAAGCATGTAATTTCTTTACCTTTTTAGGGAAGGTTTGTATTTTATCAATGACCACTTCTGGCATCATTTTTGTCTTACCTGACCAGATGGCACCCAGGATATTTACTGATTGACCTGGCCTTTGGATCTTGTTGATATTTACTTCCCATCCTCATGACTTTAAGTATATCTGCAATGACATGGCTTCTTAAGACAGGGAGGATAAATCATCACAGGTTAACATGATATCATCTACATAATGATAAAGCACCATCTCCTTTGGCAAGATGTTTTTCCAAATTTCTGGCTACCATCCTGTGACAAATTGAGGGACTATGGAGCTCCCCCTGAGAAAATGCCTAGAAGGTCCATTGTCTTTTGTTCAATGTGAAGATGAATTGTTCTTTGGGTTCAATTCCTAATGGAATGCTGATAGATCCAGTACACAATAATTTGTCTTAATGGATGCTGTAACTTTATAACAGCAGACTATATTAGCCACTACTGGATGGATGAGAGGAGTAACTTTGTTGAGTTCCCTATAATCTATTGCCACTCACCAG